>NW_024063512.1:0-400000 GCF_006381635.1 Hibiscus syriacus | reverse complement strand
GGCATTCGCTCTGGCAGTGTTCGCAGCACCTCTCGCAATTGTGGTGAGGATCACTGATAACTTTTTAACTGATTAACGTGTTATCATCTGATTTAATTACTGACAATATATAAAAAATAATTTAATTTTTGATCCCTCTTATTGAAGAGAAAAATGATTAGAACGAAGAGCGTGGAGTACGTGCCATTTACTTTATCAGTGTTCCTTACCTTAGGAGCTGTCATGTGGTTCTTATATGGCATTTTCTTAAAAGACATGAACATTGCCGTACGTTATCTCATTAAACTACAACGAAATGAATTTACTTGGACATAAATTCCTTCTCTTCTAATTTCTAACGATAGCTGAATTCCAAATATTTTGAAACAACAGGTTCCGAACATTCTGGGGTTCATCTTTATTGTTCTTCAAATGATACTTTACGCAGTTTACAAAAACCATCCCAAGAAAACAGTGGAAGAATCCGATCCAAAGCTTCAATTATCCGACCACTCAGTCATCGTCGATGCTGCCAAGCTCGGCTCTGATGTATCGAACAACAATGGAAGGGATGATGCTTTGAACAAAGTTTAAAAAAAGTAATTGCATATTGTGGGTGCTATGAAAAGCGGTTTCCACTTGGAGATGTCTTAAGCTTACGTGTTTACTTTGATTTTGCATGGGAAAATCTGGGATGAAGTTAACCCATGCAAAAACGATAACATTTAAAAAAAAAAATGATGATCACATGCTTGCATGCATGGAGTTTCCCCCTCTTTGTCTCTTAACTAGGCTACTCTTTAAGTATTTGTGTTATGTATATAAGATTTATGTATATGCCAATATTTTATGTTTTTTATATAATTTGTAGTGTTTATTATATGTTTGTAAGTTGAATTGAGGGAGCTAAATTATAATAATCATGGATAATATACATGTCTAGTATAAAATGTTTTTTTTCTATTAAATAATTAATTACTTAAATAAATGAATTGATCTATAAAAAAAAGGAAATCTAAAAATATTTAAGTCTAATCTGATTCAATTAATAAATATGTCTAATTTCAAATCTTTGAACATTAAAAAGATTTAAGTTTATCTCATTATTTTAACTTAGTTTTTTTCAATATTTTTGTGTCGTCTTCTTCAATTTTTTGTTTAGCCGATAACGACATTGATCTTAATATTGATTGTCGATCATCAGTGATTATTAGTTCTATTGTTTTTTTCATACTATGTCATTTGTTTTTCTTTTTTCTTGAGCTTTTTTTTCCAATTTTGAATAAGAATTTATGTGTTTGTGACACGTTATGGGTTGGTTCAAGTAGTAAGCAGTTTGATATCGCTTAAGCAATTGTGTATGCAGAAAATCTATACTAGGAGACTCATCCACCAAAACTAAGTGTGCGACACGGGTCGATCCAAATTAGCACCAAATGTTTTTTTAATATTAAATAATTAATCACTTTAAATAAATAAATTAATCTGCAAAAAAAAACTAAAAATATTTACTCTAATCCAATTAAATCAATAAATATGTCTAGTTTCAAATGTTTGAACACAAAAAAATTTAAGTTTGTCTCATTATTTTAACTTAAAAATTCTTTTAATAATTTTCTCTCATTTTTCTCTTTCTTTTTTACTTTTGTTTAGTCGACAGTGACACTAATCTTAGGGTCCGTTTTGTTCGCTGAAAACGTTTTCCGGAAAATGAAATCTGAAAAATGTTTTACAGAAATGTAAATCATTTTCCAGAAAACATTTTCCAGTGTTTGGATGGTACATTGTAAAATATTTTACACTGTTTGAGTAATTTTCTTGAAAACTGTTTTCAGAATCTATTTTTAATGAAGAAGCTGTACATATTGGATAAATTTTATTATTTATTATTTTTAAAGGTTCATTTTTTATATATAATTATATTTTATAAAAATATGTATTTTAGATAATATTAATAATTGATTAAAAATATATTATAAAAGTTTATAAATCCTAAGAATGTTTAATTAATAGTACATAAAATTAAAACAACAATAGTACATAACCAATTGAATTAAAAACAAGTACTCTGTCCGAAAAGGCAAATATCATTAATCTAAAGATTTTTCGAACCAATGAAAAACTGGTTGATTCATTAAAGACTAGTAAAAACTGATTGGCAGGAAAGTAAAAGTTTCCTTTCATTAAACAGCAATGATAGTAGCAAGATCACAACTTAGAGAAACAATAAGGGTATCTTTATCAAACTTCTAATACAATTTTGTCAAAAGAAATGAGTGATCAATCAGTACAACTATGGCTAATGCTAATATCTGGTAGAACATGAAATTCAACAAACCAGGGATTCCTGAACGTGCTATAAAGTCACCCATCTTTAGATGAATCAGTTGACTGTTGTTGCAAGTTCTTCCCGAGAAAACCAGACAATTTGGTGGCAGTAAAAATAATCATCCATTGGAAGAAGGATTCGAATAAAGAATATATTAGAATCAAATATTGCATCACAGATTATTTAAGCCCAACTAATACTTCAAGAGGCCAAAAATAAACATCATAGTTGTTACAACACCCAAATTCCATACAAGAAAGACTTCAAAGGCAAGCAGCTTCATTTCATTGAAGCTGGTATTATCAATTCCCAAGTTCTTCTTGGTCTAGAATGAAAGCCAATGAAAGTGATGCATTCAGTTTATCTGATAGTAGCCTTAAATCTCCAAAAACATGAAAATCTTTGCAATTACATGTGACTGCAGCCACAAAGTAAACTTAAAATAAAAAGGAAAGACCAATAGACAGCAATGAATAGGTTCACCTTGCACACTTGGTGATCCTTCAGGAAGGACTGAATGGACCGAGTTTGGGAAGACTAAATATGCAAATGCCTTCATTTTCTGTTATTATGAAAGACATCAATGTCAGCAAATAGGATCTAAACAAAATTTACAAGAAACCAAGGTAACTCAATTCATTCCTATATAAAGCAGCACTGAGTTGTAAACAACTGCAGTCAAAGTATAGTTTTCCACAAATAGCTAACAAATATGGAAGCCTAATCTTTGGAAAACTATAAACACTGGAAGCCTAATCTTTGGAAAACCGAAACTCATGGCACAAATAAATGAAACTGTAAAACAATCCTAAGGGAAATGTATAAAGGATACAACACCATCATCGTTGGCAACCTGCAATACAAAACATAAAAACTTGATCTATGAACAACTCAGCCATAAACAAGATATACTTTTCCACAAACAGATAACAAATAACCTACTTGTATTATAACTGATGTTGTAGTATTTGGATTAACAGTCAAAATACAAATACTCTGCAGGGTTCTCTTCAATATCATTTCATATTCCTTTTCTAGTTTTCCTAAACACCAATGTACATATTTTAGAAATTTCCCAGTTTACCAAACTTCAAACGCAAGAATAATTAAAAGGGGTGTTAAGAAATCACCTATTTGTCCGGTTTTAGGCTTCCAAATAACTTCAATGCAAGCTTTCTCGGGGTTTTCATTCTTTTCTAGTTCCAGCTTTCGGCCCATAAACAACAGCTTTCCCGTCGGTGAAATTGAAAATGGAAAATTAGGGAAAGATGAAACAAGAAAAGAAGGTCAAGGAAGTTGAAAAGGGAGAAGAAGAAATGATACATACCTGAGAAGACGACTGCCCGCCTCGCCTGTGAGAAGGATTCCAAACAGTAGATCGATTTTCCGGTGTGGAGCAAGGGACGGGAGAAAGAAATTACCGTGTTCTCTGTGTGGAGCAAGGGACGCGAGAAATTTGGAAAATGACTTACCCTTTTCCAAACGGTAAGTTGAAATACCGTGTTTTACTCTCAGTTTTCCATTGACCGGATTTCATTTTCCGTTGACCTGGGTGTTTTACGCGAACCAAACACTTGAAAACGGGGAAAACATTTTCCGTAAATGGTTTTCCCCGTTCCAAACAGACCCTTAATGTTGATTATCGACCGTTAGTGATTATCAGTTATCTTATTTTTTTTCATACTATGTCATTTGTTTTCCTTTTTACTTAAGGTTTTGTTTTTTCAATTTTGAATAAGAATCTCTGTCTTTGTAATATGTTTTTCTCTGCTTTTGTGGCACGTTGCTTATAACTTTTGATATGTTTTTCGCATACATTGGCGACCTTTTTCGTGCTTGCACAATGACCCTCGCGACATCTATTTTTTGATTGGTTTGTCGATGGTTACTTATTGTTAGATTTCCTCTTTGGTAAAAGCTTATTTGTCAATATAATCAAAATTGTGTAGCAAAGCAACCTACGAGATAGTTTGGTTTACTTATCACTCCTTCACAACTTCTTAAGTGTCTCGCTCGACATAGACAATAATTTTTTATGAAGATTACTGGGTTCTTTTGACATTGGATATCATTCTCAATAAAAAAATTATTTACTTCGTATCTTTAGTTTTAATATTTTATTTTTATAAGAGTATTTTTTTTATTATCCATAATTTTTCTCTATGTTTAGGTGTATTATAATTCTAATTCTTATAATCGTTTTATTAATAAAATCTAATTGCAATTGTTAAAAGAAATCTATCTCACTTGCAAGTTGAAGTATTTGATTTATAGTAGATTAGGATGGCGAATGTCTAGTAGATTTACTACCTATAAATATTATATCATATGAATTGTTTACATAGTAATACATACGTGGCATGCCTAGCCTAAAATATATATATTACAATATACTACTAAATCATTAATGTCTAGAGCTATATATTAATTATTCCTATATATATCTTACCTACACTACTTGTTATACTTTTTATTAGAAAACTCATATGCCTCGATTACCTCAACTTTATAGTTCATACGATAATCTTCTGGTTAACTTTTATTAAAAAGCAAAATGACTTTATTGCACATAGGAGAATAAATTGAAAGGATTCGAAGTCCAACTATAAAACATTGTTTTAACTTGAGAATTCTTACATGAAGTTTTTGTCCCCCACAAATTAAATATTACTAGAAGGCTTATCTTTATATAAACCTACCAATTATATTATCACTCTTTCAATAAAACAAGTTGTAATTTGAAAATACATTATAGTTAAGAGTGTTTGAGGTTTAAATGCACCGTATGTGTTGATTTAAGTGATAAACAGTTTGATATCGCTTAAATAATTATGTATGTAGAAAATCTCTACTAAGAAACTCACCCACCAAACACATGTATACAATATACACATGACACGATACAATGAATCATCATATACTTCTTTTAACACAATGAAAGATTAGATATAACAATATACGTATGACATGTTTTATAGAATTAAGATTAGTGATAGAGTCCATACAATAAAATTTTCAAATACAAAATCAGAATTCGTGCGATACCATAACAAATACATACTTTTTTTCTAGAAATACTAAAGACTTATTTTTGATGATTTTTTTTATAATTTTAATTCTAATTGATTTCAAGTCCGTCTATGTATAATAATTATCGGTTTAAAATGAACATGTTGAATCAATCATTCCACTTCCTCAATCATATAGTGTGATCCCTAATACAGGATATACATTGCCACACTTAATCATTTTGAATTATTGATATTATTATTTAATAAATATGGCATTTCAAGCACTTTCCATCCCACTTTCTCTCAAATCTCTGTTTCCTTGTGTAATATAAAGCTCAAAATTTATCTATATTTTTGGGTGGTGGGTTTTCAACTTTCCAAATTCTAAACTTATATACATAGTGGAAACAAATTTTTACCCTATTGGGGCGTTTGGATGGGTATATGAGATTACCGGGGGAATGAAATGTGATTCTTCTGTTTGGATTGCAAAGATTCACAACCCCGGTAATAAGTTATTACCAACAGTGGTATTTTGGGGGCTTATTACCGGGAATGTGATTCTCCCAATCCCTTAGGTATTGTTACATTCCTGGCATTTTGGACTAAAATGCCCTTAATTTTTTTTTAAATATCCTTCTTCTGTCGTTGAATAAAAAAATTCTACGAAGGTTAAATTACAAATTTATCCTTAAACTATTTTAGATTTACAAAAACAAATTCATAATTATAATTTTATATGAAGTTCAGGGGTTAAATTATTTTTTACCCTTTCATTAAACCTAATTATCTTTTC
Organism: Hibiscus syriacus; assembly: GCF_006381635.1. Classification (NCBI taxonomy): domain Eukaryota; kingdom Viridiplantae; phylum Streptophyta; class Magnoliopsida; order Malvales; family Malvaceae; genus Hibiscus; species Hibiscus syriacus. The sequence continues at coordinate 393,885 of NW_024063512.1, read as the reverse complement.
AATTTTGAAAAAAAATTATATAAATTTTATGAATTTAAATTTTTTAAAGAAAATATATAAATTAATTATAGTAAAATTATAGTAGAATTCAACTTGTTAAAAAAACAAATATATAATAAGGACAATTTGGTAAAATATACATTCCAATAATCTTTTATGAAGTATCTAAAGGTTTTACAAGTGATGTTATTGTTTTAGAGAACAATGTCAAACTAAATTACATTTAATTTTAATGTTTATAAATTTTAATTTATTTTGCTACTCAAATTTATGGTTTTGTTATTTATATAAGAGAAAATAACTTCAGTGACCAAAAATGCCTTATAATATACTATTTTAACCAACTTTTTTTGGATTTGCAAAAATAACCAACAAATTCGCAACGCAATTTCCAAATTCGCAACTCGAACATGGGAATTTTTGCAACGAGAATTTTATTTTCGCAACGCTAATTACCGATATAGGTAAACACAACAATTCACAACGCGAAATTTCGCAACTCAATTACCGATATAGGTAAAAACGGTAGAAAAAATCCGGTAAAAAATCTGAATTCGACAATTTGAAAACTGAGTTGCGAATTTGGAAAATTCGTGTTGCGAAATGTAAAATCTTGGCTCTTAAAGAAAAAATTAAAGGACATAAAATGCACTGGAGTGGTTTTCAACCTGGGACATCACAGTTGATAAGTCTACGTATGAATCACTCAGCTAAACCTACGCCTGTAAATGAATTGAACAAACACGAACGAGGGTATATTCATGTTCGTTCATTCGTTTAACTTTAACCAAACAAGCGAACTGTTTAATGATTTTTTTAAGAGGCGAGATTTTACATTTCGCAACACGAATTTGCCAAATTCGCAACTCAGTTTTCAAATTGGCGAATTCGGATTTTTGACCCAATTTTTTCTATCGTATTTACCTATATCGGTAATTGAGTTACGAAATTGGCGAATTCGATTTGCGAAATTCACGTTGCGAAAACGAAATTCGCATTGTGAATAGTTGTGTTTACCTATATCGGTAATTAGCGTTGCGAAAATTTCCATGTTCGAGTTGCGAATTTCGCGAATTTGGAAATTGTGTTGCAAAATTGGAGTTAGTGTTGTGAAATTAGAGTTCGTGTTGCGAATTTGAAATCACGTTGCGATTTTGTTGGTTATTTTTGCAAATCCAAAAAAAGTTGGTTAAAATCGTATATTATAAAACATTTTCGGTCACTGAAGTTATTTTCTCTTTATATAAAGTTACATGATATTAAATTCAGGTGATGTAGAGAAGAAATGAAATATGCAAAATATCAATTAATCTTAGCTAAAGAATGGTAATTAGCGGCGTTTGTATCAAAAAACGCCGCTAGAGATTTGACATTTTCCGGCGTTTGTATCCAAAAACGCCACTATAGATCTGACTTTTTGTGGCGTTTGTATCCAAAAACGCTGCTATAGATCTGGTCCTTTGCGGCATTTGTTGCAAAAACGCCGCTATAGATCTTGACCTTTTGGGGCGTTGGTATCCAAAAATGCTGCTATAGATCTGATATTTTGCGGCGTTTGTTTTAAAAACGACGCTATAGATCTTGACTTTTTGCGGCATTTTTATTTTACAAACGCCGCTAACATTAGCGGCGATGGTATTGCCGGCGCTTCTTGCGGCGTTTTTTCCATCGCCGCGAGTGCTTTTAGCAGCACTTAAAAACGCCGCTATAGAACTAAAAAAGTGTCGCTAAAACTCTATTTTGTTGTAGTTAATCAAACACTGTAATCTTGCATTCCTGCTAAACGAACCAAACACAACAATGCAACATTTCCAGTAATGTGTTAGGTAATGTTACATTCCGGTAATCCTATTCATGCCGGTAATCTTACATTTCGTGAACCAAACGTACCCTATATGTCTGCCCTGCCACCAAATGCTGCCTTAACTATTTTTATATATACATATATATTAACTATTATACTTTGATTGATATACGAACTCTTAGAAACGATATTTGTTAACTAAAGCTGATAAAGGCAACCATGTATGTCGTCACATACCCACGATTGCTGTCCGCTTTGGATTCTTTCTTCTTTTTGAGAAATTTTACGTAATGAACATACGGAATAGTAAAATAAAGAAGAAGAAAAGATGTTTAATTAACTTACATTATTGAATCTTTTGTTATAAATATAGAAATAAAAGTGGTTTGTTATGTCGCATGGATGATGTTTTGGATAATGTATAGTGTCAATCAGCAATTCCTGGAATTCATTTAAAGCAATCGGATGCGAGTTGAACGCGACCAATGGAATACCAACACAAGGTCTTTTAATGTAGGGTAGATTACAAATTTTATCACTAAACTTTACTCTCTATCATATTTTGTTCACTGGATTTAATACATTTAATTTTTTTTGTTACTCCGCCGTTAAATAGTTAGCAGCATTAAAATGACGTCATTTAAAAAAAATCCACCAAAACGACGTTGTTTTAAATCTATATAACAGTCTATTTATAACGTCGTTAATGAGAAAACAACCGAGTGAACGAGCCCCGGAAAAAAATGTGATGGATATTTAGGTCATAAACAAAGTCGTGAACTTATCTTGGTATTAATTTCAGTGAGAAAATAAAATGATTTAAAGTACAACGAGTGAAATAGGAGAAAGAGTAAAATTCAGTTACCAATTTTGTAATTTACCCTTTAATGTATTATAACTTTGAACTTTTGTAGTTGCTGATGTTTATCTTAAAAAAATTATTTTATCATTTTCTAATTTATTTTACATATATAAATAATGTCTTTTTTATTTTGTTTAATTAATCTTTTTCTCTTTATATGAGATGGTGAATGATTTTGCATCTTGTAGTTACACTTTTTTTTTTCTCAAAGTTAAATTTTACGTCGTCACCCTGATGATTTTTTTACATATATAAATAATGATTTTTTTATTTTATTGATATATTTCTACTTTAAACACTAAAATTAATTTTTTATTAATAAATGTTATCGCAATTGAGTTGTAAAATAGTTAGTTTATCAACACGGTATCGTTGTTAATTTATTATATATGTTTTTATGTAAGTGCCGGTCATGTTTACCTCTCGTATCTTTCATTTTTCTAAATTATTTAATTAAATTTTTAATCATTTATTTATATAATTACATTTTATTTTTTAATGATTAATTTGAATACTTTGTTGATTTCAGGAGAAATAATAAACTGATGTAATTTAATCTGCTCTACTTTTATAACCTCTTGTTATAACTTTATTATATTTACTCGTTATTCAATAAAATTAATGATTATTATTAATTAAAAATAAATAAATAAATATTAAACATCACTAACAATGCATTTGTGAAAAGCAGCAGTGATTGAAGTTTCTGGGTGGGTGGACCAGCAGTGAGATTAGGGATAGGAAGGGGTTTGCCTCAAATTTTGTTTAGTTTTATTTGAATTTTATAAAATTATAAGAGAAATATATTATGTTGTAATTAAAAATATGTCGAAATTTTATAAGGAAATACGAATCTCTCCTAATCATGGTGCTGAGCTCGATTCTAGACCGTTGGATGAGCTACATCAAACAAGAGAATTACATGTTCAAGTGCGATTACACCTCAGGAAAAAGAAATAGTAATAAAGAAATAATGGCTTTTGGATCCCTTAAAAACAGATCAGACGGGGGCAAGTGCGATACCCAACCCGACATTATTCAAATCCGACTCGACCCGACATTATTCAAATCCGACTCGACCCGATACGAACTTAGTCGGGTTTCGGGTTTCCCTATCGGATTCGGGTCGTTTTGCCATTCCTACACCCATCATATAATCCAATATTAGTCTTGGGCATTTTCATGATTATTAAGGTTATTAATAGGCTAACATAAGATCACGGCACCGCTCCAAGACCGTCTTAGTTTAATTAATTGCATATAAAACAAAATTTACATTCAAAATCTTAAATACTCATACGTGTTCAAACATATATCGTTGCATTCATTACATTGTTTTTTGGATTTATACGACTCTATGCTTCTACTTAAAGAATATATTTATATTGTTTTCTACCACAGATTGTACTATACGGTGATGGATCGAAGGAAGCCATTAAGGATAATTTGAGGATGCGGTTAGGATAATTGTTACATGAAGATTTCAAATTATTATATTATTTCTATGAATAATTTATTTTTATCTCGTTTTTATCCTTTTTACAATATTAGAAGTTCGCTTCAAATAGAAAATTCGGTGTCCGTTCTCAAGAGCAATCAGAGGTGGTCGTCCCTTAAAAATATCGATTTCTCTCATATTTTAAATATATTTTTTTCTCATAAAATTTTATAAACGAGTAACTTTTAAAATATTATTAATATGTCTTCTAATAATTATATTGTTGTCCTAGTATTATATATTCTTATTTTGTGGGGTTTTGGAGTTGCTAATTGTGGAAATGTATGTCCAAGTTGTGGAGATGGATGAGTAAATTGCATGGCAAGCTCTAATGTGACTAGGGATGGGGTTGGGTTTTTGGTCCACCCGACCCGATACAAGAATAAGAAGTTTTCCACCCGAGACCCGACCCGACCCGATCAAAACAAGTTTTCATCCGATCCGATATATAACTTAAAAATCCTACCCGATTCGACCCGACCCGAAATAACAAAAAAATATTTTTATTCAATAAAAACAGTGACTTAATTGAAAAAAAATAATATATAGAGATGTATTATTGTAATTATTCCTAAATATATAAAGTAAATTTATATATTTTTTCGGGTCGGGTATTTCTCACCCTAAACCCGACCCGAACAACACATTAAAAAAAACATGACCCGATCCGAACCCGATTTTTTTTTTAAAAATCTGACCTAATCAGATCGGGTCGAATCTCGTCGGGTTCAGGTCCATGCCCATCCCTAAATGTGACCCCGTAAAGTGTGAGTTGTAAACTTTAAGAACCACATGGTGGGTGACACATCATAAAGGGAACATTGTAGGACTCAATCATGGGAGAATTGGTGTAATATTACACGTACTAGAAAAAAAAATATGTAAGGTTAACTATGTGACAAGTAGGGGGGATTAATTAGGTAGAGATTAGGGGTGCTTGCATTAATTGAAGATCAACCGTCCTATTTGGGATAATTAGGGCAACTGGCTATTAGGGATGGGAGCTTATTTGGAAGTTTAATTGCCAAAAGCTCTTTACCTATTTGTGACGAGTGATTCTAAAAACTCACAACATTCCTTTTAATATTGGCCATACATTAAAAATCAAATTATGACTGTATCTATCAAATTAAAAATCAATGATTTACTCTATTAAAAAAATAAGTGATTTATCGATTTTATAGGGTTGTGTTAGTCATAAATTAAATTAGTTTGTTCAGTCTGATTAATATGTTGGAATAGATTATTAGTCGAACCAATAAATAACCAATTATATATACATATTTAAATTTTATGAATTTAGAAATAAAATCTTAAAATATGACGATCAATATGAACTGAGTCAGTTAATCGAATACACAAAATAGATTGATGTTTACCCAATACTTGTGTTTAAAAATCAAATTTTATGTGAATCAAGAATGTCTTACATCTTTCTATTTAATGCTATAAACAGAAATTAATCTTATCGAAATGAATAGAACTCTTATCAAATATTTAATACTATTACATTCTTAGAGTTTTGAACTCCAAACATTAATTAAATTAGAACAAGATTAAGAGTTAGATTTTAATAAAATTGATTTGTAATAATCATATCTTCAAAATTATGAATTTGATAAATGAATTTGTTTTTATTAGAAGAAATGGAATTGTAAATATGTTTAAATACAAAATCAAACGTGACCACATCTTCGTTGTCCTTTCCTCCTCCGCACTCACCTTTCCCATGGCTATAAATATGAACCCCGAGATCGCTTCGTAAATCGTGGGATTAAGAGTAAAGAGCTAGAGCTTCACTTTGCTAACAACACGTACTCTCTCTTTTAGAGGGATTCAGAGAGAAAAATATACTACACTGCTTATACACACACATACATATATACATCATCATGGCTCTTCACCTCACTTGGGTTTTCGTTTTTGGCATTTTAGGAAACGCTGTTTCATTCATGGTCTCCTTGGCTCCACTGTGAGTTTTCTTCTCAAACGCTTTCTTTCTTTTTACTATTGTTTTAGTGAGAATTTGTGTTATCAATGGAGGATTATTTCCAGGCCTACATTTTATCAAATATACAAGAAGAAGACATCGGAAGGTTTCCAGTCGATTCCCTACGTGGTTTCGCTCTTCAGCGCGATGCTTTGGATTTACTATGCACTGCTTAAGAAAGATGCTATGTTCCTCATCACCATCAACACGTTCAACGTTTTCATTCAAATTTTTTACATTGTTACTTACTTTTACTATGGCCCCAAGAAGGAAAAGGTATCATCTCGTCATCCATATCTACTGCTTCAACATATACATTTACACACACACATATATATATAATCATATATGTGTATATCTATGAAATAATTCAAATATGAGGAAATGGGTGAATTGCAGATTGTGACAGTGAAGCTTATGCTTCTCTTCAATGTTTTCGGATTCGGAGTTATCTTTCTCTCAACTTTCTTCCTATCAAACCCTTCCATTCGTCTCCTAGTGTTGGGTTACATTTGCATGGCATTCGCTCTGGCAGTGTTCGCAGCACCTCTCGCAATTGTGGTGAGGATCACTGATAACTTTTTAACTGATTAACGTGTTATCATCTAATTTAATTACTGACAATATATAAAAATAATTTAATTTTTGATCCCTCTTATTGCAGAGAAAAGTGATTAAAACGAAGAGCGTGGAGTACATGCCATTTACTTTATCAGTGTTCCTTACCTTAGGAGCTGTCATGTGGTTCTTATATGGCCTTTTCTTAAAAGACATGAACATTGCCGTACGTTATCTCATTAAACTACAACGAAATGAATTTACTTGGACATAAACTCTTCCTCTCTTCTAATTTCTAACGATGAATTCCAAATATTTTGAATCAACAGGTTCCGAACATTCTGGGGTTCATCTTTGGTGTTCTTCAAATGATACTTTACGCAGTTTACAGAAACCATCCCAAGAAAACAGTGGAAGAATCCGATCCAAAGCTTCAATTATCCGACCACTCAGTCATCGTCGATGCCTCCAAGCTCGGCTCCGATGTATCGAACAACAATGGAAGGGATGATGCTTTGAACAAAGTTTAAAAAAATTAATTACATATTGTGGGTGCTATTTATGAAAAGCGGTTTCCACTTGGAGATGTCTTAAGCTTACGTGTTTACTTTGATTTTGCATGGGAAAATCTGGGATGAAGTTAACCCATGCAAAAACGATAACTTTTTTTTTTATTTTAAATAATGTCGTTTAATTTCTTTTTCCTTCCAGTCAACATCGTGAAATCTTTGTCTCTCCATTTCCTCATCTCATATGTATTCTGCAATTAGTTTCACATTTACTCTTTCATAAATGAAACGTCTATATTTCATAATTATCATCTTCAGATCTTTCATCGGATAATTTTAAAATATTATCATATATGTAATATTAAAATAAAAAAGAATTATGTGTACTTTCAGTTCCAGAAGCACCCCAACCACCAGTATTACCGCTTCCACTTTCGGTTGCAGCACCCCAACCAGTATTACGGTCTCCCTTTCCAGTTCCACTTCCACTTCCAGAACTTGATCGTGTCTTGTGATTTGGATCTCATCACCCCAGGTTGTTTTGGTTTGTATTTATTATGGTGCAGTTTCCTGGTAGGTTTCTGATCGTTCCCTGGTAAGGTACAGTTTCAAGAGATCGAGAGTTGGTTTCATGGTCAAGCTGTGTTTGATGTTTGACTTGAGTAAAGTTTGTGTCTAGAAGGTTGTTTTTTGTTGTTGCACTCCACCAGTTTGTGTGTGTTTTTGGAAAATATCCCAAGGGCATTACATTGGAAGGGTCTATGGTTCATATTTGCTCGATATGGGAATGTTGTTGGTGCATTCATTGCAAATAAGCTAAGTAGAAGAGGTAAGTGGTTTGGTTTTGTTAGGTTTGGAAGCAAGGTAGAGGCAGAACGTGGTATGGAGAAGCTTAACGGTTTTGTTCTAAATGGTTTCAAATTATCGGTTCAGTTTGAAAAGTCTAGAGGATTTTCAAGAGTGGGAGGTCTAAGAAATGCAGACAGAGAGACAAGGAAATGGGGGGTTTCAATCAAGCAAAGTCATCAAAGGAGGCCTCTCAAAGGAACTTGTACCAAGAGCAGGAACAAATTAGTAATTTTTAGGTTAAAAATAAAGAAGGGGTAAGATTGGGAAGAAATGAGGTGAGTTCAGTGAAACGAATAAAAGGCTTTGTAGAGAAGAAGGTCTTGTTGAAATTGAAAAGATGCCTGGTGGGAAAGATGTCAACGGTTTGCAGCGTGAGGGAGATTAGTTTTCGTTTGCAGAAATGGGGAATGGAGAGCATCAAAGTCCAACATATCATAGGTAAATCCTTTCTATTAAGCTTTGAAGATGATGAATTGTTCATGATGCTAGAAGACTTGAATTGGTCATATCTCAAAAAAAATCTTCTCGAAGGTCGAGCTCTGGTCAGAATCGTTAGATAACTCAGAGAGGGCGACCTGGATTAAGGTCTCGTGTATCCCATTGCAATGTTGAAATCATATTACCCTTAAAAGGGTGGCGAAGTTATGGGGTAATTTTGAATCTTTAGGTGAGAATACAGATCACTCCATTGATTGTGAGAACGTAACGATTCTGATAACTACAAACCAAGATAAGAGGATCGATGAAACAGTGGAGATAGAAATTGGAAACTATATTCACTTGATTCAATTATTGGAAATCGACATTTCGGATGATGTTGGAACATCAAATCAATGGGGAATCGTACAATAATTGAAGGGAGGTTCGAATGATCATAAGGAGGAATTCCAGATGAGCTCAACAAAAGAGGATAACTTTGGCGCGTCTTCGACTGAGGTTGAGATAACTGAAGAGGTGAGGGATGTTGTATTAACTACGTGTTGCTTTGGGAATGAATTCAATATAAATGACGATCCTCATTTACCAGAGAAAACACGCCTTCTGAATGAATCATAATTAAGTGGTGGATGAGGTATTTTGGTGGCTCAGGATCCTTCTCGTACTGATGGTAACTGTGAATCAATAAAGAGGTCAAATAGTGACGATAGAATTGGGTTGGCTAGGTTAGATTCAAGATAGGTCGAAGAAGTGATTGTTTTTGAAGATGGGCTTTCAACTGAAAATCTTGGCTACAAAAACCGTTTCAAGTCTGGTGGGGAGATGGGTTGTCCTTTTGATGTTGATGCTAAAAGAGTTGAAGGATCAATAGGAAGGTTAAAGTTTCTCTTGAGGAGCACGTTGAAAACAATCGAGAAGCTAGCAAGAAGGTCGATAGTAGTGTGTTGAAAAATGGAGATGTTGGTTTCAATATGGGTAGCAGTACTGATTCTCCTGCAACTAATGAAGTTCTTAATCACTTACGGAATCTAAAAGAAGTGGTAGAATATATTTTCAGTTGCTAGTTTAGTTGAGCCGAAAGATATAAACAAACTTAAGGGGAAATTAGAGAAACAAAAAGAATTGGTAGAATATATCAAATTGAGTGCTCTTAAGGACATAAAAGGGCGGGATGATTTTGTGACTGTTGATTTGGACAATTTCTTTCCAGAAGTAGACCAGTTGAGAAAATCCAAAAAATAAAAAAAGTATGGATCCCTTTTGAAACTACAAAATCAAATTATATCGGTTCCAAGTAGAAGAAAAAGGGATCAAGAGTTCAAGAAGCTCAAATTGAAGATAAAAGATTTGGAGTCCTCTAAGTTATAAGGAAGGTCGTTATCTAATTCAAATTTAAAAGGTAGATGGTTGGTTGCGTATAAAGAAGCTGAGAAAACTTTGGAGTTAGGAAAAAGCCTAGGTATCCAAATATTCGGCGAGGAGCTATAACATAAATCAAACAAAGTAGCTACAAACGATCTAGATATGGTGAACTGGAAGTGCAAGAGAGAAGAAGAGAATAAGGTACGAAGACAGTGATATTTCAGAATGTAAAGTAGAAAGATACAATGATTTAGGAAAATAAGAAAATACTCATTCTAATTCTAAATAGTGGACATGCCCACTATATATATAGATAAGTCCATCTAACTAGCCCAACTGACTAGAAATTTGTTACAACGGATTTAACAAGAATAGTTACAACAACGCTATAAAAGCAGTTACAGCAACAGCTATAAACTGATATATGATATACTAATATTCTCCTGGTTTTCTTATGATCTGAACTGCCACTTCAACATTTTCCTGGCTTCTTCAGACTTGCTTCTCATGACTGATGTTGTTGATTTCTGCCCAAGACTTAACACCAAGACATGAGCGCATATCACTAAACACAGCAAGTGACAACGACTTGGTGAGTATGTCAGCAACTTGTTCTGCAGAAGGAACAAAGTTTACACTAAGTTGTTCAGCCAATACTCTTTCCCTCACAAACTGTATATCAATTTCCACATGCTTTATTCAAGCATGGTGTGTAGGATTTGTTGCCATAGAAATTGTAAAGGAGTATTCACACCATACAACTGGCTTTCCAGTTATACTAATTCCAATTGCATCAAGTAATTATTCAATCCAAATCAATTCAGAAACATAATTAGCAAGGCTTCTATACTCTGCCTCTGAAGTGGACCTAGAAACAACACTTTGTTTCTTAGAACACCATGCAATTGGATTACCTCCAAGATATACACAATAGCCTGTATTGGATCTTCTGTCTTCCACCGAGGCTGCCCAGTCTGCATCAGTGTAGCAGACTAAACTGAAAATGCCAGTTTGTGAGAAAAATAACCCATGCTCAATTGTCCCACTGAGGTATCTCAATATACGTTTCACTGCCCTCCAGTGAGTATCACACGAACTGTTCATGTACTGACTAACCTTGTTAACAGCATAGGCTATGTCAGGTCTTGTTAAACATAGATAATGCAAACTGTTGAAAACATTTTAATATTTCTATATAACAAATTAAGATAAATGAATTTTAAGATTTTCCAAAAATATTTTCTAAGTATATTCGATATAATTATTCGAATAACAAAATATTACTCCAAATCTTTCAAAAGTTATTTTTAATCCTTACTTAAGTGTAAAATTAAATTTTAATCTTAAAATTGTTTCAAAATAATTTTACAAAGTATTTCGAACCGTTTCAAAGCTAAAAATTCCATAATGTCCAGAGGGAACCGATTCCCCCCCAAGGGGGTACCGATTCCCCCTTGCTTAACGGATGAAATATTTGAATTTTACACTTAGGGAACCGATTCCCCCCACGCTCCAAGCTGTTTTATTAATTGATTTCACACTAAAACAACTCTATTGAATCCACTAATCATCCCCAACGTTCAGAATCATTTGAAGGTGTATTTAAACAAGCTTAGAAGCCATTGATCAACAACAAGAAACAACAATCAACAAGAATCAAGAGAGAATCAAAGAGAAAGTATCAAACCTCAAGTTTGAGCATTTTCAAGTCTATTTAATTCAATATTCATTTTTGCTTTCAAGAACACTTATTGTGCTCAATTGTATTATTCTTGAGTGTTCTTTCTTTGTTCTATAATTGTGAAAACATCTTGCCTTGTGAGGATTTTCTTGTAAGTTTGCAAAATTTGTATTGTTCTCTTTGGGAGAGAGTGTTCTCAAGAATTTGGGGTATAATTCTTGAGGGATTTGTAAGGTTACTCTTTTCCCTCAAAAGAAAGACAAATTAGTGAATTTGTGGAAAATCCTTAGTGTGGATAGCTAAGGTAGTGGACGTATACTTTGGTTGAGAAAGTCGAACCACTCTAAATCGTTGTGCAATTACTTTCAATTTTCTGCAAAAGCTTCCACCAAAATTTTAATTGCCAATTCACCCCCCTCTTGGCCGATTCCATCGATCAATTAACTCAACACAAACCTCCCACAATACTGCGATAGAGATGAACATCACCAAACAACTTTCTATTATTTGCCTTGAGTTTAGGAGTAAGGACCATAGGAGTGAGAGTTGGAGTTGACTCATATAAGTTTGACCTCTTTAACAACTCAGAAACATACTTCTTCTGATTTAAAAACAAGCCTCTTGGAGAGTGTTCAACTTGTATTCCAAGAAATAATTCCAACTGTCCCATGTCCTTAAGATATAATTCTACGTTAATTGCTTGCACTATGGCATCCACTTCTATCACCCAATTTCCTGTGATGACTATATCATCTACATACACCATTAATAATACTTGAGAACATGTTGAGTTTCTTATAAACAGGGAAGAATCAACCTTCAAAACATCAAAACCCAAGTTTGCAACCAGAAACTTCTTCAAAGTCTCAAACCATGCTCTAGGCGCTTGTCTAAGCCCATAAAGAGTCTTCTTTAAGTAACACACTAACTCCTTCCCATCTTCACTTTTCTGCTCAAAGCCAGGAGGCTGACACATGTATATTTCCTCTATTAACCTTCTATTTAGGAATGTATTATTGATGTCGATTTGCCTAAGTGGACATTCTTTCATGATAACAACAGCTAGTACAATTCTTATCGTACTTGCTCGAACTACTGGACTAAATGTCTCAGAGAAGTCTCTCCCTACCATTTGAGAATACCCCTTGACCACTAGGCGAGCCTTAAGTCTGTCAACTGACCCATCTGGCTTCCTTTTCACTTTAAAAAGCCACTTGTAACCCACTGCTTTACGCGATGATGGCAGAGGATTTAACTCCCACGTACCATTCTTCATAAGAGCAGTATATTCACTTTGAATAGCCTCACACCAATCAAGATATTGCAATGCTTCATAGACATTTACTGGCTATTGAGGACTTGTCTCAGCAAGCAATACTTTAGGTTTAAAGATGCCAGCTTTGCCACGAGTGACCATAGGATAAGCATTTTGAACTAGCCGATGTGAAGATGGTGGTGATGATGGTGAAGGTGAAGGTGGTAATGATGGAGGTAGAGATGGTGAAGATGAAGATGAAGTAGTAGTTTCAATTGATTCTGAGATGCATGGATGTGATGGGGAGGAGATTAATTGTTTTAATGAAGATGATACATGTGGTGAAGATGATGATGGCGTAGAAGATGATAAATTTGAATGTAAATTTGAATGAGATGAATTTGGAGGAAGAAAATGGAGATGTGATGTGTTGTTGTGTTGAAGATGATACATGTGGTGAAGGTGATGGTGTTGATGGTGTAGTCGATGGTAAGACAAATTTGTGATTGTGTGTGCTAGTGGGGATGGAAAGAAAAGAATGATAAAACAAGTTATTTTGAGAAATATTGTTGGCACTTGAGTACTTTTGACTGTTTAATACTGACTAACCAGAAACAGTGGGAAAACTTTGGTGTTGTTGATAAGGAAACTCATTTTCTTCAAATCGAACATGTCTAGACACATAGATGCGACCACTAGAGTCTAAACACTTATATCCCTTGTGAACATGTGAATACCCCAAGAAGACACATGCAGAAGAACGAAACTGAAATTTGTACTGATTATAGGGTCTTAAAAAATGATAATATGTGCAACCAAAAATTCTTAAAAAGCTATAATCTGGTGCTTTATGAAAAAATTTCTCATATGGTAATAGACCAGACAACACACGTGTAGGTAACCGATTAATAAGAAAAACAGCACTAGAGAAAGCATCATTCCAAAAACTTAAAGGCATAGAAGCCTGGGCTAGCATAGAGAGACCTACCTCAATAATCTACCCATGATTCCTTTCCACTAAACCATTTTGTTCTGAAGTATGAGGACAGGATAGCCTATGTACTATACCTTGTTCTTTCATGTAAGCTTGAAGAGCACCAAACTCACCTCCTCCATCTGACTGAAAAACCTTGAGTTTGACATCAAATTGCCTTTCCACCTGTCTATGAAACTGAAGAAAAGTAAATTCAACTTCAGATTTTTGTTTCAAGAATTAAATCCAAGTATACCTACTGTAAGCATCAGTAAAGGCAACATAAAACCTAAACCCATTAGAGTACACAGGAGCAGGACCCCACACATCTGATACTATAAGTTCTAATAGTTGTTCATACACAGTAAATGAGTCATAAAAGGGCAACTTGTGTGATTTAGCAAGCTGACATGCTTTGCACAACATCTGTTCTTTATTTATATCAGAAAAAGTTACATTGTAATGTTTTAATTCAAAAAATAACACTTCATTAGAAGAGTGGCCAAGTCTTTTATGCCACACATCTACAGACACCTTAGTATTCACAATGTAACAGTTTATTGAAGACAAAGAATTATTATCAGCATTATTAATATGCAATTTATCATCAGCAGTTATGCAAGCATTATCAGTGTTATTCATAGCAATATTGAGTTTGTACAATCCTCCATCTTGACTTCCTTTCAACAACACTTTCCGAGATTGCAGATCACTAATTTGACAGAAATTAGGATAAAACTCAAGCATAACCTGATTGTCCTGAGTGAATTTGGAAACATACAACAGATTTTTAGTAATGTTAGGAATATAAAGCAGCTTATTTAAGTGAAACTTATTAGAATTAACACAGAAATGTGACTGACTAGTATACTTTATTGGAAGTGAGTTACCATTGCCTACAATTACACTACTTGTTCCAAGGTGAGTGTCTTTAATCTGCAGATTATTCAACTCTTTTGTTATGTGATGAGTTGCTCCAGAATCTGGATACCAAGCATTATCATCTACTATCTCAGGTGTAGCTATATAGGCTTGAGATGTGATTTATGGTTGAGTAACAGCAGTGAACTAATTTTGATTTCCAGTAGGGAATGAAGACATGTTGTGGGGATTCGAACAGATTTAATGTTGAATATTAACAGGATAATCCTGTGGTCAAAAATCAGAAACTTGTGGAGCTTGAGAGACTGCAAAATATTGAGGAATTTGAGGTGCAGAAAATTGAGATGCAGAAAATTGAGGAATTTGAGGTGCAAAACGTGTATAATACACTGGATTATAAGAGTTGAAGTTGTCATTACTGGGACTATACGAGCTGGCATTGGCTTGAATACTAGAATAGCCTTTAGTGTTAGTGTTTTGTGTAGGCCGAGAAGATTCATTTTTATAGTTCATATCAAATCTATAATAGCATCTTTCAAAAAAATGTCCCATCTGACCACACAATTGACACTGTGGTCTAGTGGATGAAAATTGTCCTCGACCTCTGCCCCTATTATTGATGTTGTTGTTATTGTTCCTGTTACTGAAATTTTAACCAGTATTATCAACAAGTTCACCCTTATACTGATATTCAGAATGTGAAGTATTATTGGAGGTCACTTGATCACTTGTAGCTTGAGTAGCAACATGAGCACAAGATGTGGCATGGTTAAAGGACTGTGATTATCTAGTGTCAGCATCTAGTAATATGGTGTTGACAGATCTTAGATCTGAAGGAGTGGGGGTAGTAATTATAACAGTGATAACAGACTCAAACTCTGGTGGCAAACCTTTCAATATAGCAGTGATGTGTTCATGTTCTGATATTATCTCACCACAACTGGCTAAATTGTCACACACAGATTTAATTTTCATAAGATAATCTCTCATACTCAGATCTCCATTTCTCTGTGAATGAAGCATTCTCCTATATGACATCAATCTAGAAGTAGTTTTGCCACTGTATAACCTATGCAGAGTATTCCAGATCTCAGCAACAGTATTAAGACCTATGAGATGTGGTAGGACTTCCTCACTAACAGTGGAGAGCAACCAGGAAGCAAGCGTTCCATCTTACTCTTCATAAAGTTCATATTCAGGATTCAAACTAACTACACTGTTAGGATTTTCGGAAGCTCGAAACGACAACTGGAACGATTTGCAAAGAGGGGTCTGAATGGTTTTATGTTTAGGGAGTAAGGAGATTGAAAGATAGAGAATTGCACAGCGATTTATGGTGGTTCGACTTTCTCAATCAAAGTCTACGTCCACTACCTTAGCTCCTCACCAAGGATTTTCCAACAAATTCACTAATTTGTTCTTTCTTTTGAGGACAAAGAGATAACCTTACAACTCCCTAGTTTTTCTGGGCTAAACTAGAACCTTTCCCTAGCTTTTACACGGGCTAAGCTAGAACCTTTCCCCTTTACAAAAGGATAAAAGATGTAAACAATAAAACCTTCTAAGGTAGGTGTTTACAAGAATTAAGCTCACAAGAATAAAATATTTACAAGAGAAAGATGAAATAAGAATGAAAAACTCTTCTCTTGTGTTTGATTACTTGGATAGTTGTTCTCTTTCTTCTTCAAGTGTCCTTAGCTTGTATTTATAGCTTGGAATGTGTTTGAAGTCATATCTAGCCGTTGGGGATGTTTTGGAGCCGTTTGGGAATGATTTTTCTGTAAAAATATGCTGCCCAGAATGGGGGGAATCAGTACCCCTTCATAGGGAATCGATACCCCTTCATAATATTCAAATATTATGACCGTTAGGCTGATGAACAGTGAGGGAATCGGTACCCCCTTGGGGGGAATCGGTTTCCCTTTTACATACTGAAAATTTTGAGCCTCGGGTTACTGTTCAAACAGTAAATTACTATTCATATAAACATTTTTGTGCTCAATTTTAAATTAAAAGAACTTTGAATTATTTTTGTAAATTTTGAATAAATTCAATTAAGTCCAAATACATTTTGTAAATTCAATTCAAGTCCAAAAACCATTTTGCCTTAAATTATTATATTGAAACATAGTTCAACAATCTCCCCCTTTTTGATATAACAAAACATTTGAAAAAATGTTTTTGGCAAAAACTCCCCCTTAATAAAACGTTTAATGAAAAAGATACTAGTTGTTGGAAAACATATGAAAATGTTAAACTCCCCCTTTTTCATTAAGAAATTGAATTTTTCAAACTAAACTTCTCCCCCTTTTTGTTATATCAAAACTAATTCGATCTTTGAAGTTTAAAATAACTTTGGAGAGTAAGTAGTAAATTTTACATTTAAAAATAATTTGAAAAATCAAAGCTCCCCCTCAATAAATGTATTCCAAACAAAATTAAGCTTTTAAGATCTTGACATTTAAACAAAATATTGAATTTCTAAAAAGAATAACAAACATGTTTGTAGCACATGAAATTTAATATATCTAAGTCTAAAATAATTTATGCAATACCAATTGTTGAAATTTGATATTAATACCAATTGCTAAAATTAAGTGCATTTGCATAAAGTTTTCCAAAAATGTTATGCAATTTTAAAAATTTGATATCAATTTCTAGAGAGATATCATTTTCATTATTTGCATAAAATTCAAATTTGAAAAATTGATAAATTTTGATATCAATTGAAAAATAATTTTAAAAATTAATATAATTTTAAAATGTTCATCATAATCAGCTTTTCAACATACATGAGATTAAAACAATGATGCATAATCATTTAAAAACAAAACTCATGCATGCTTAAAATCAAATGAGCAACCAAATAACCAAAATTAAAAGCATTAAGCTTAGAGGTTACTCATTCCTTTTTCATGTGTGGCTAGAGCATCTTGAATATCATCACTCTCATCACCATTGCTCCCACACACCTACAAGAGACATTTAAGTAGATTTTGGTATCCAAATTACTTTGGATCCTTGGACGTTAGTTTCAATGCCCCTTGTTCCTTTCGGAACCCATACTTGCCTATTTTTAAAACGTTTTCCTTTCTTCAAAGGACAAGTATGTTCCAAATGACCATGATAATGACAATGTGAGCATATTGTCATTATTGAACTAAATGAATTATTTAAAATGATTTATTTTTCTTTTGTTAAGCATTCAAGCTTAACTTTTAAATCAAAATTCTGTTTTTCAAAACTATCAATTTTTATTTTTGAAAGCTCTAAATCCTTTTTCAAAATTTCATTTTGGCTTTCAAAATCTATTTTTGTTTTCAAAAGAAAATCGTTTTCAAATTTAAATTTTGAAATCATTTTCTTATATTTGGAGTTCATGGTCTCAAACTCTGAATATAACCTATTAAAAGTATCTTGTAACTCATTAAACATGTGCATGGCCTTGGCATTAAGTTGAGCTTTCTTCTGTTCTTTGTCACTCCGCTTCTTCTCCTTCTTCTTTGGAGAAGAGTAGCCATTCTCGATTATCTCCCATACATCAAGATCATTGGATTGGATGAATACCTTCATTAATTTCTTCCAATGGTGATAGTTGACTCCATTGAAGTATGGAGGTTTGTCGGTTGGTAGGGAGTCTTCCATGTGGAACGAGCCGGAGGTGGAAGCCATCTTCTCGGTTGTGTAGGGAATTAGTAGAGCTTCTTCTAGGATCATCTCAAGGTGGTTAAACCTTCTTAACGAGTTAGGCTCTGATACTAATTGTTAGGATTTTCAGAAGCTCGAAACGACAACTGGAATGATTTGCAAAGAGGGGTCGGAACGGTTTTGTGTTTAGGGAGTAAGGAGATTGAAAGATAGAGAATTGCACAGCGATTTATAGTGGTTTGACTTTCTCAATCAAAGTCTACGTCCACTACCTTAGCTCCTCACCAAGGATTTTCCAACAAATTCACTAATTTGTTCTTTCTTTTGAGGATAAAGAGATAACCTTACAACTCCCTAGTTTTTCCGGGCTAAACTAGAACATTTCCCTAGCTTTTACACGGGCTAAGCTAGAACATTTCCCCTTTACAAAAGGATAAAAGATGTAAACAATAAAACCTCTCTAAGGTAGGTGTTTACAAGAATTAAGCTCACAAGAATAAAATATTTACAAGAGAAAGATGAAATAAGAATGAAAAACTCTTCTCTTGTGTTTGATTACTTGGATAGTTGTTCTCTTTCTTCTTCAAGTTTCCTTAGCTTGTATTTATAGCTTGGAATGTGTTTGAAGTCATATCTAGCCGTTGGGGATGTTTTGGAGCCGTTTGGGAATAATTTTTCTGCAAAAATAGGCTGCCCATAATGGGGGGAATCGGTACCCCTTCATAGGGAATCGATACCCCTTCATAATATTCAAATATTATGATCGTTGGGCTGATGAACAGTGAGGGAATCGATACCCCCTTGGGGGGAATCGGTTCCCCTTTTACATACTGGAATTTTTGAGCCTCGGGTTACTGTTCAAACAGTGATTTACTGTTCAAATAGCAAATTACTATTCATAAAAACATTTTTGTGCTCAATTTTAAATTAAAAGAACTTTGAATTATTTTTGTAAATTTTGAATAAATTCAATTAAGTCCAAATACATTTTGTAAATTCAATTCAAGTCCAAAAACCATTTTGCCTTAAATTGTTATATCGAAACATAGTTCAACATACACCATCTCTAGTTACATACTGAGTAGGCCAAGAAATATTAGAGTCTATGTACTTTTGAAGTCTATGAGTTTTAATTGTCAAAAAAACTTGTTAATGCCATATAAGGTAATTGTGATCGTCTAACGTCACATTAATTTTCTTAGTAGAAAACAGTCTAGTAGAGGCAACAGAGGCAGAGCTACCAAAGGTATTTAGAGTACTGTCATCCGCAGTATTAGCTATACAGAGAGCCAAAACAAGCAGAAGGCAAGTCACAGAGTGCACAAAATACAACCAGAAAGAAGAAGCCAACCGAATACCAGGCAAAAACAGCTCAACCAGAAGGAAAACAGAAAAAGGCACAAAATGTAATACACCAGTTTAATCGAGAACAAAACTAGAGCAATCTCACCAGAATCAAAGTCCAAATCGAAGAGCAACAGCAGTGATAGAGATGTGATGAAGCAGTCAGGAACCGAGTATCCAGATCAAAAAATAGGAAACCAGTGTAATCGAGAACAATACTAGAACAACCTCACCAGAGTCGAAACAGTGATAGAGACGTGTTGTGGCAGCCAGAAATCGAAGAACCAGAACGAAGAGCAGCCAGAGTGAAAAGGCACAACGAATCACGCGGAGAGGAAGCCGCTACGCCAAGAATTAGGGAATTTGCATCAATTTGGAAAAGTTAGGTAAAGCGAAAAAAGAAGGCGAAGAACGAAAATCAGGCAGAACGGAAGGCAAAAAAGGCCGCAGGAATCTTAAGCGAATGATACCATAACAAAAATCAAACAAAGTAGCTACAAACAATCTAGCTATGGTGAACTGGAAGTGCAAGAGAGAAGAAGAGAATAAGGTACGAAGACAGTGATATTTCAGAATGTGAAGTAAAAAGATACAATGATTTAGGAAAATAAGAAAATACTCATTCTAATTCTAAATAGTGGACAGGCCCATTATATATATAGATAAGTCCATCTAACTAGCCCAACTGACTAGAAATCCGTTACAATGGATTTAACAAGAATAGTTACAGCAACGGCTATAAACTGATATATGATATACTAATAAGCTAGAGGTGGTGAAGGAATTAGCAATGTTAGAAATGAATTAAAGTTGGGTTGAATCGTGTTAGGGTCTGTTGGTATTTAGTAGTTTTGTGATGTTAATTCTCTATAGGTTTGTTAGACGTTATTAGGAGGGAGCTAAGTCTTTTGATTGTTGCTTGTTTTTGTAGGAGTTTAGTGGTGAGATGTTGTTGTCGCATTAATGTGAAGATGAGACTTTAGACGAGTATGACTTTTGTCATTTTGGGTGGATATCGCCTCTTATTTCAATAATCAAGATGTGTCGGAAGCGCAAGGAAATTCACATAATATTGAGTAAGCAAAGTTGAGGTGGGCTGATTTTGTGGGGATTAGTGGATCTTGTAGCCATTGATGAAGTTGGTTTTGGTTCGTTAGATGCTTTGGAGTAAGCAAAGTTGAAGCGGGTGGTCTATAGGGAATTGTGGATCATGTAACATTTTATGTTGTTGGTTTTGGGGGGTTGATGGCGCTTTTCTTTTGAAGTCAAATCAACGTGTAGGTGATAGTTTGGTTATTTTTGGGGTATTGGTGGGTAGCCGAGTTGTTTTCAAGGAGTCTGCACAATCAGGGTTGATCTGTTGCTTTGTTGGGAGAGTGTGGCTATCAAAGAGTTGTGCTGCTAGGTCGGATTCGTATAAAGTTTGGTGGTGAAGTAATTTTCTTTCCTCTTGCTGGTTCGTGTGAGCTATTTGTGTTAACCTAGTTGAATTTTGCAGAGTCCTGTTTGACGAGTTATGGTAAGGGAGTGTTTATTTTGTTGGTTGGGTGAAGTTTACTGAATGTTTGCAGCTGAGCCTAATTTTCGGTGTTGATGTCTTCTGTTGCTGTGATTTGTATGGTGGTGTCAAAAGCTAGTCTGGTGTCCAAGTGATGTTGTGTTCGAAGTTTACTAGTGTTTTGTTTAGTTTTTTAGTATTCTGGTATTTGCTTTTAATTTCTGTTGGCTTTGTCTCCTTGTCTAATTGTGTGTTGAATGTGCTCCTTATTTTCAACATGCGTTGCGTGTTCAAGTGACTGTCATCTTTTTGGTTGAGTTATTTTTCAAGGTATTTGTACTTTCTTAGGGTACTCTTTTCCTCCATTTAGGTCTACTGAAGTTTTTAATAAGACCTCTGACTTAAGTTTTGCTTAATAAATTCCTTATTGCGGAGCAAAAAAAAAGAATTATGTGTATCATAGAATTTGAATACAAATATATTAAGTTATATCTTCTTTAAGTGATTGAATAATTTAATTTTAGTCCAAATGTAATTTTGAGTATATAATTATGTTATGGTAAACATGTCACCCTTTACATACTGACATTCAAAAAATGGCGACTATATTTTAAAAAATTTAATTCTATTATTCACGTTAAAAATCTTCAATTAACACGTTTAAACTCTAAACAAACCCATCTTTATATCTCTTCTTTTTCTTTTATATGAAAAAATAAACTTGCTTTTAGCCTTTTGCCTTTGGCCACTAGTTATCTTTTAAATTAGCCAAACCAGAAAAAGAAAAGACTTTAATTTAGTGCATTTTTGTAGGCCTGTAAATCAACTGAACGTTCAGCGAACCGTTCATGAACTGTGTGACGGGAAGTTCATTTATGTTCGTTTATTTATTAAATGAACGAACATGAACAAGATTTTGCGTTCGTTTAATTAAATGAACGAACACGAACAAATGGTTCGTTCGTTCATTTACGTTCGTGAACGTTCGATTATATGTTTGTTTATGTTCGTTCATTTATGTTTATTTATGTTCGTTCATTTATGTTCGAACAGAGGGCAAGTTGAATATGTTATGAAGATTATTGAAGTTGTTTGGATTTCAAGAAGATTGTTTTGTTGAACAAATTAACTTTAAGACTTTATTATGTTCATATAGTTTATTTATGATTTATGTATATTTTTTCGTATTCGAACAAATTAACTCTAAAGTTGCAGGTTATATTAATAAATTTTAAGTTGTTATTCTTGTTGTTTACTTTTTTTTACATTCATTTGTTGTGTTCGAATAAGTTTTTTTGTGTTTGTGTTGTTCGTTTATGTTCGTTTATTGTGTTCGTTTATGTTCGTTCATGTTCGTTTATTATTTAAATGAACGAACATGAACAAGCTATATTCTTTAATGAACGAACATGAACAAAAAAATTGATCGTTTATGTTCGTGTTCGTTTATTTATTAAATGAACGAACATGAACATACATCCGTTCGTGTGCGTTCGATTCGTTTACATGCCAATTTTTTTGGGTCACTGATTTACTTTATTGTCTTTCTATCAGCGTTGTTTAAACTTAAAGTATGAATTAATTTAAGTTGATCAATTTTTTAATATTTTGTTTAATAAGTAATAAGTGATTATAAGGTAGTATATGCTGTGAACTTTCTTAATCTATCCACAGTGGCGGAATTTGATGATAGAGTTTAAGGATAATTTAAAATTTTAAAAATTTCATATTTTTAATTTTTTAAGGGTTCAGTTTACATCTTTTTCCAAAAAAAAAATTAGGTCAGAACTAAAAAATTTCAAAGTTAATGAGAATTTTTAAAAATTATAGGATGGTGTTTAGTTAAAAACATTTAAAAATATTAAAGTTTAATACATTTTCCAAAAATTTTGAGTGGAAATTTTAAGGGTCTAAATTATAATTTGAAATAAAGCCAATAAATTAGATATAAATAATTTGAAAAATTCAAAATAAATAGTAGCAATGAAAATCTTGAAACAAACATATTGATTTTCCCTTTTATCAATTATAATATGCCAAAGCTTGCTTTCACTAATGTCATTGGATTCTTAATAACAACCAATAAATTATGGGTCTAAGATAGGATAAGTAAAGGGCATAAATAAAAATAATATTTTTTTAAAAAAAGCACTCTTAGGATTTGACTCTTCATGCTAATGAATGAATATCATATAAACATTATTTTTTTATGCAATATTATATGAACATTATAATTTATTATAGATAAGAATTGAATATAAAGGCATAAAATATTTTCTTATAAAAAATTATTAAAAATGTAACAACGACTTTATTAATAGGTTACATGATTAATAGATGATTTATATATAATTGTATTATTGAATTATTACTTTATGTTTGAAATGGTGCAAATGGGAGGCCCACAAACAAGAGTAGGTTCATTGTTGTTTATCAGGTGATTTTGGTTAATGCCAAACTGAGCACTTCCCAGCATCTTGTATTATTTATGTCTTAATGAATAATTCAAAGAATTGGGTTTCAACAAATTAGGCACTTTTGTTAAGGTGCCCTACATAGCAGAACTGATAAGTGGATAGTGGTGAATATGTTTAGGGATCGTCATGAGTCGGATTTTGATTCATTTAAATTTAACATAAAATTAAAAAAAATGATTCCATGTTCAATTTGATTTAAGTTAATAAGAGTTCTATCTAATCCAAATTTTAGGTTAAGATTTTAAACTTGGATTGATCTAAATACATTTTTAAAATATTTCTATTTTTTAAGAATAAAATTAAATTTTAATTGAAAATAATATTCAGATTTCTAAAACAAATAAAATTATGTTTCGTTCACCATTTAGGTTTAAATAATAAAACATGTATATGTACTTTCTTTACTATTATCAACTTTATACACACTTCATCGGTGGCAGATCCACTAAGGTGTAAGGATGGACATTAAAATATGATTTTTCTTCGGATAATAATTTATTTTATCGATTGTGTCTACTTTAAAATTTTATTTGTACTCACCTCATATAAATGTTTTATGTATATATATATATATATATATATATATATATATATATATATATGATAAAATCTAATGCAGAAAGAGATGAAGATGAATAATTAAACACATCTTTATCTACTCAATAAACATATGGGTAATAGAATTTATTTGAATACAAGGCACTGAAACCTGCAAATTGGGCCCTTTTTTGAGGGATAAGGTTGAAGGGAAGGGCCGAGTTGGCCGGAAGTGGAGGCTGCACGTCATGCATTTATGCTCCAAAGTAACAAAAAGGATGTTGTAATAATTGAGATTTGCATAAATGGTGGCCAATGGGCAATACTGTGATGATAAAGTTGGCACTTTGATATAAAAATGTCGTCATGCAGGTTTCAATCATATATACAATGGAAGAGTTCAGACAATCAAGCCAGAAATACGTCATGGGGATTGCTCTTTTTCTCATTAGTTTTGCATTTCGTTTTTGCAAAGTTGAGACGATAAGACCACTCTTACATAAGCAATATGTTTCTTTTCCTCTCCCTTTATTTTGGCCCTAAAGTGCACCATTCTCTATTAGGGTTAGCTAACTTGATGATGGCCGACCTAGTTTTAAGTAAAGAAACAAAAATGGCTTTGACGACAAGGCCAACACAATACATAGACATCTCTGATTTGGACACGACATAAAAAATAAGTAAAGAAAACAAAAAAACATTGACGACATGGCTTAATCAATATGTATGTAGACGTCTCTAATTTTGATACATGTAAAATAATATGAACGCGTTAATAAAATATACAAAATTGTTTATGCAAAAGAGACTCAACTAAACCATTCCTTTGCGTAGGAATTATCCTTAGTCCAATCAATCCTAGCATAATGCGAGCAACTTTAGTTTCTGGAAAATATGGCAGCCACACTGTTTGTAGTGCATGACATCAACCCGATTTCTCTTTTCTTTTTAATTCAATCATCAACAAGGGGTGTAAATTTAAAACCACATGTTCAATAACTCGAACTTTGGTCGGAAGCCTGATAGTAAAACATGTTTAAATTCACATATTACTCATATTTACGAGAATTTAAATTAAATATACAAAATTTACAATTTAAAACTACTAACTTAATTTAATATAAATATATATTAATGAGATCATTTTTAAAAAATAAACATTTTAAAGAGGACAAATAACATGTTTTAGAAAATTCAGAAGCCTGTCAATATTTTTTTTTTTAATTTCGAGGGACCATGTCCCCTCCAGTATTGCTTATGTTTTCCCTATGGTACTGTCCATCTTCCTCCTAAGAGGGGAAAAACCTTAAAAACTCACTCCTTCCTTGCCTTGCTTTTCTTCTTTGAGAATTTTCTCTTACTTAAACATTGGATAACACTCAAAACAAGAACAGATGCAAAAAATTATATTAGAGGATTTGAACTTAAAAAAATTAAAATATAAGAGAATTTAAAAATTCTAGAGTGTGCGACCACACACCCCACAATCTATCTCAGACTCGAAGTACCAACTATGATGCTGTTTAGGTGCTTCATTTTGCTGCTCTTCCTTACTCTTTCTCTCCTTTTTAACTCAACCTCGTCCCTATAGAAACCCAAGTTGTGGCAAAAACAAAGATGACTTATCTATAAATATTTTTTAGGGTTGACACATATATTAATAATACAAAATTTTAATATGGGCCTCACACAAATAAAATTTTAAAGTGTGTACAGCAACAAAATAAATAATTAGTCAAAAAAATTTGAATTCTAGACGTGCTCACTCTAAACTTGTTGTATATTCGCCAGTAATAAGACCTTGACCTGAGGTTAGAACCTAAATTTATTGGGTTATTCAAGAATGATAAAGCTTCAGCACTATGCCTTCTCAAAATCTAGAGCTTCAAACCTTGGTTAAGTTAGAACGAGACTTGAGAGTTAAACTCTAATGTAATTGATTTGTTATAATCATATTTTTGAAAATACGATTAGAGAAATGGAATTTTAAATATGTTTAAATAGAAATAAAACGTGACCACACCTTCCTTGTCCTTT
The DNA here is from genome assembly GCF_006381635.1 of Hibiscus syriacus. Classification (NCBI taxonomy): domain Eukaryota; kingdom Viridiplantae; phylum Streptophyta; class Magnoliopsida; order Malvales; family Malvaceae; genus Hibiscus; species Hibiscus syriacus. The sequence continues at coordinate 367,683 of NW_024063512.1, read as the reverse complement.
CCTCCTCTACATCCACCTTTTCATGGCTATAAATATGAAGCCCGAGAACGCTTCATAAATCGTGGGATTAAGAGTAAAGAGCTAGAGCTTCACTTTGCTAACAACACATACTCTCTCTTTTGTAGAGATCCAGAGAGAGAAAGATATTACACTGCATATATACAGAGACACATACATATATACATCACCATGGCTCTTCACCTCACTTGGGTTTTCATTTTTGGCATTTTAGGAAACGCTGTTTCATTCATGGTCTCCTTGGCTCCACTGTGAGTTTTCTTCTCAAACTCTCTCTTTCTTTTTACTGTTGTTTTAGTGAGAATTTGTGTTATCAATGGAGGATTATTTGCAGGCCTGCATTTTACCAAATATACAAGAAGAAAACATCGGAAGGTTTCCAGTCGATTCCCTACGTGGTTTCGCTCTTCAGTGCGATGCTTTGGATTTACTATGCACTGCTTAAGAAAGATGCTATGTTCCTCATCACCATCAACACTTTCTGCATTTTCATTCAAACTTTTTACATTGTTACTTACTTTTACTATGGCCCCAAGAAGGAAAAGGTAACATCTCTTCATCCATCTATTCCTTCAACGCATACATGTATATGACATGATTCAAATATGTGGAAATGGGTGAATTGCAGATTGTGACAGTGAAGCTTATGCTACTCTTCAATGTTTTTGGATTCGGAGTTGTCTTTCTCTCAACTTTCTTCCTAAACCCTTCCATCCGTCTCATAGTTTTGGGTTACATTTGCATGGCATTCTCTTTGGCAGTGTTCGCCGCACCTCTAGCCATTGTGGTGAGGTTCACTCGTATCATTTTAATCGATTAACGTGTTGTCATATGATTACTGACAATACGAACATGATTTGATCCCTTTTATTGCAGAGAAAAGTGATTAAAACGAAGAGCGTGGAGTTCATGCCATTTACTTTATCAGTGTTTCTCACCTTAGGAGCTGTTATGTGGTTCTTCTATGGGCTTTTCTTGAAAGACATGAACATTGCCGTACGTTATCTCATTTAACCTAAACGAAATGAATTTACTTAGACAATATTTCTTCCTCTCTTCTAATTTCTAATAATGGTTGAATTCGAAATGTTTTGAGTCAACAGGTTCCAAACATTCTGGGGTTCATTTTTGGAGTTCTTCAAATGATACTTTACGCAGTTTACAGAAACCATCCCAAGAAAACGGTGGAAGAATCCAATCCAAAGCTTCAATTATCCGACCAATCGATCGTCATCGATGCTACCAAGCTCGACACCAATGTCTGCTCGGATGCACACGTCTTCGTTCTTCACCCGGTCCACTCGAACAACAAGGGAAGGGATGATGCTTTCAACAAAGTTTAAAAAAACTAATTGCATATTGTGGGTGCTATGAAAAGCGGTTTCCACTTAGAGATGTTTTAAGCTTACGTGTTTACTTTGATTTTGCATGGGAAAATCTGGGATGAAGTTAACCCATGCAAAAACGATAACTTTTTTTTAAAAAAATAATGTCGTTTAATTTCTTTTTCCGACCGGTAAACATCGTGAAATCTTTGTCTCTCCATTTCTATCTATCTCACCTCAAATTTTAATTTAAAATATATTTAATTTATTTAATTTAATTAAGGGATTAAAATGGACAATTTTGAAAAATTTTGGGTTAATCTCGAATGTTTGAGAAGTTCAGGAATTAAGAGACTAAAATGGACAATTTTGAAAAAAAAATTGGGTTAATCTCGAATGTTTGGGAAGTTCAGGGACTTATCCCTGAATTTTACCTTTTTGGGTCGGTAGAGAAAATTTTAAAAAATAAAAAATGTGTATCAAAGGGGTTTTTAACCCCTAACCTACTACATGACCAACCATGCCCTTACAAATCGCGCTATGCTATAGTTTTTTATTGAGAATAATAAAATTTTATTTTATACTTAATATATTGGGTGTTAACCCATTTTTCAAACCATGTTTTTGTGTGAACCAACCCTAATCCCTAAAAACCCATCTCCTCAAACAATCACCCCACCATCGATCACTATCCTCCGGCCATCGGTAGCGGTCACCCCTGCCACCAGTAGAACCAGAACCATCCCGCGAACTAACCCTGACCCCTAGTTTACCCGGATCAACAATCTATCATCGTGAAGAAGGAGAAAACTGTTTGACCCCCCAATCGTGGTTCTCTACCATCGTGTGTTAGGAAGCATCACCGTCGCTCCTATCTGGTACGCCTGATCGTTGCAATCGTAACCAAGGTGGCCACTCGTCATGTTTCTCAGCCATTCACCGTAGAGGATCGATTGTGGTTTTGTCGAAACATAAAACGTTGCCGCTCTTATCTTTCTCGATTCAGGTTAAACCCGACGTCAGTTTGTCTCACTGCTCCCAACATTGTGTTCCACGACCATCTTCAATCAAAACCTAACCGGGGTGGTCTTCCGATGATGCTCCCCCGTTCGTCTGCCGTTGGGTAAGTCCCGATATTATTTTTCTCAGTTGTTGGTTGTGGTTTTTGATTGATTTGGGTCTGATATATGTTGGAAATGATGTTTTGGTGATATCGGAGTTCTCGACTGACTCCCCCAACCCCATCGTCGTTGTCACTCGCAGCCACGTGCCGTCATTGTCACTCGCAGCCACGTGTCGTCGTGTGCACGTGGGGCTCCTCCCCGATCTTGAAACCTCCTAGAACTAGTTTGAGTCAACTCAGAACTCAAACCAGTCTGAGTCAACTCGAACCGAACTGAGTTAACCCAAACTGGCCCGAGTCAACCTAATATGGTTTAATAAGTTGACTTTGACATGACCATTGACTTATTCATTGACAATTGACTAGACCCATTGACTTTGACCTTTGATCAGCTTGACCGTTGACTTTGACAAAAAAATCAAAATTTTTGAAAAGTCATATTTTATGTTTTTCGACGTCCTAAGTCTGAATTCGAAGTTCGTTTTTTGAAATTCAAATCTGAATTGACATGTTAAACTCGAATATGCATATGTAATTTAAGTATTTATTTAAGGATTTAATTAAGTGCATCTAATTTGAGGGTCAATGACTAAATTATTATATCATTTAATTAAGGTACATGTGATTTTCCCGAACGTTCGTCTGCTTGGCACGGTTCCTCCCGACCTACTCGCCTGCAAAAGTCTTTGATTACTCGTATAGTTCTGCAACCCTGTTAAATACTCAATTTAGTGTACTACTCCGATACTAATTTTGTTCTGATATGACTTAGCTTATCGTACAATCGAAGAGCGTAGTGAAGTTGGTGCTCAATAGATCTACCAGACTGATTCTTTTTGCGATGTATATTCCTTATGTGTTATATATATATATATATATATATATATATATATATATATCTTTTTTAAATACATATTTGAAATATCATGTGCACATGACTGTTTTACCTGATTTGCAATATTGCTAGCTGAACTGATTTAATTTCGCATGATTTATATGTTTCAAGCCTGATTTCTGATTTACTGAAATCATGTTCTCTAGTTATTGTTTTTACTAAATTGATATATGTTGGAACTCTGAATGCCTTGCTACTGTTAGTTACTGTTTGAAACTATTCTCTTTGGGGTACTCTGGATCTGGTATGAAGTCTCTACAGGTTCAGCTCCGATCAAGCTTGTAATTCCTCCTGCAGGTTCAACATCGATCAAGCTGGTAATCCCTTATGGACCTAAGACGACCCTTGGGTGGGCTCCTGGGTCCAATGGGCTCAGTGGTAAGACCTTATGGACCCTAAGGTACTCCTTTAAGGTGGCCCTTCTATTATATGCATTGGGTAAGTCCTTAAGGGCACCCCCTCAAGTGGGCACCTACACTTCGGCTAGGGTAAGACCTTATAGACCCAAAGTGCTCTCTTAGGTTGGCACCTACGCCCTTTGGGCCTAAGGTAAGTCCTTATAATGCAGTTCTAGGGAACTGTATATGATGTACGGTTGGAAGATTGTTCTGTATTTTAAACTACAACTCTACTATCGTTTTCATAACTTTGATAATGAACAGATTTTGAAGCTTAACTGTATGTTTTTATTTTGCACTGCTGGAACACACTGAGCTCCCTAGCTCACTCCCCTAAACTTTTATCTTTCAGATACTTTTTGATAGGCGACTCGGACCTGACACTTGGAGGATCGACACATTCGTACAATATTATTTTGTTGTAATGTTTTTATCTTCTGATTTGTCATTATGATGGGTGACATGTTCCTATTTATTTTTAAATTCTTGTCTTGCGATGTAAATTGCTTTTGCGACTGATATTAGAATTATATCGGTACTGATTTGTGAAAGATTTTATTTTACTCAGACACTTATAATTTTATATATTACTCGAATTAGAACTTATTATTAATAACTGTGTTTTTAAAATGTGTTTATACATAATATGGATTTAAATTATTGAAAGATGTTTAGGAAAATTTTATCATAATCTACTAGATTTGGTCATAACGCATAGGCCAGGTCTAGGGGTTACAATATCTCTCTGTGACATCTCATATGTATTCTGCAATTAGTTCATATTTACTGTTTTATTAATGAAATGTCTATATTTCATAAGTATCATCTGGAGTGATTAAAGATATTCATTTTGTTTATTACTTTGTAGGAGTTATATGTGTATTACTTTCAGTTTTCTAGAAACAAATTTATATCAAAACATTAAAAGTTAAATTATTTTTTAGAAAATATTAATTTAGTTTTAAAAATAGTTAATATGATAATTTCAAAAATTTTACTCTAAGTTAAAAGTACATTAAATCTTCAATTAACACGTTTAAACCCTAAACAATCCCATATTTCTATCTCTTTTTTTTCTTTATGAAAAAATATAAACTTGCTTTAAGCCTTTTGCCTTCATCCACTTGTTATCCTTTAAGTTAGCTAAAAAATAAAAAAGGAAGACTTTAATTTGGTGTTTCTTTTGGTCACTGATTTATTTTATTGTTAGCCACTTTTTATCATTTAAAATGTCTATCATGAAGAGAACATTTGAAAATTTTAAATTTATGAAAATCAAATATATATATATATATATTAAAAAAATATTTTTTTAAAGAGGTCATAACCCCTCTATCTTTCCATTGTTCTTGAATTATCAGTTTGATGCTGACGAAGATTAAGATGGTGAGTATTAGTTTAGGATTATTTAGGTTAAGTAATAATGGTAGACGACCAGTTTAGTGATAGATTGTGGTCTGAATGGATTGAGGGCGGGTGGGATAGTTATTCCTTCCATTTAAATTTTATTATGTTTTAAATTTTTTTGTGTATTTTATATTGATAATTTGATTTTGTACTCTTAAAAATTTATAAGTTTCCTCTATTTAAAAATTTATAAATTTGTCCCTGATAATTATGATAGTAGAGGCGATGAAAGAAGAGATGTTGATAGTGATCCACGAAGAGTCAATCTTTCATTGAGTAATTGAATTATTTTTTAAAACAATAAATTAATTTTTCATTAAATAAAAAGACAAAATATAGGAACTAACAATAATCACTTTGTCTCTATTCAAAATTTGACGAAATACTGATGTAGGTGTACTCATTATGACAAATTACTATGTATACAGTTTTGAATATATCGACAATTAATGGAAAAGGGATCTAACTATAAGAGATTGTCGACATTTTCTAATTAAGAGGTGTGATGTGATGAATACAATACAAAACGTTAAACTATCATAACCATAGAAAAAAATTGTGTCGTATAAGTCAGATGGACAATCTTTCATAAAATCAGATAAAACAAGAAAGAAATCTCGCCCTTCTACGAACGCTTTTCTTAAGTTTTCAAAAAACAACACAGCGACATAGTGTCCTTCTTTATGTCCTCTGAATAAAGGTTTGGTCAGTCTACTCTGGTGTTTTTGGGATTTAAGGTCGTTGGTTTTAGTCACCATTTTAGCTATTCGATGGATTGGGTGTTCTATTATAGCTTGGTGAGATTGTTTCATTCTCTTCTGTTGAAAACATTTTGATGTTTCGATATAATAAATTAAGTATAAATGAATTTTAAGATTTTACAAATGATTTTCTAAGTATATTCGATTTAATTACTCAGATATCAAAATATTACTCGAAGTCTTTCAAAGATAAAATTCAATCCTTACTAAAGTGTAAAATTGTGTTTAAATTTTAAAATATTTTTGAAACAATTTTCACAAAGTATTTCGAACCAAAAACAAGCCTAAAATCAATTTTTTTTTCAAAAGAGTGTACCGATGCACCAATCCATGCATCGATGCACATTGAATAAATTGAACATCAAATGCATTTTATGCATCGATGCACATACCATGCATCTATGAACTCAGGGTTTTATGAAAACATCGAATGCATTTTATGCATCGATGCACAAACCATGCATCGATGCACTCTGGCTTGTTTGAAACATCAAATGCACTTCATGCATCGATGCACTAAACCGATGCACTAAGGGTCCAACGGTCGAAATATTTGAATTTTACACATAGTGCACCGATGCACTAACCTTATGCATCGATGCACCAGACGCTCCCAGCTGTTTTATTAATTGCTTTCACACTTAAACAGCTCTATTGACTCCACTAATCATCCCCAACGTTCAGAATCAATTGAAGGAGTATTTAAACAAGCTTAGAAGCCATTGATCAACAACAAGAAACAACAATTAACAAGAATCAAAAGAGAATCAAAGAGAAAGCATCAAACCTCAAGTTTGAGCATTTTCAAGCCTATTTCATTCAATATTCATTTTTGCTTTCAAGAACACTTATTGTGCTCAATTGCATTATTTTTTAGTGTTCTTTCTTTGTTCTAGAATTGTGCAAACATTTTGCCTTGTGAGGATTTTCTTGTAAGTTTGCAAAATTTGTATTGTTCTATTTGGGAGAGAGTGTTCTCAAGAATTTGGGGTATAATTCTTGAGGAATTTGTAAGGTTACTCTTTGTCCTCAAAAGAAAGACAAATTAGTGAATTTGTGGAAAATCCTTAGTGTGGATAGCTAAGGTAGTGGACGTAGACTTTGATTGAGAAAGTCGAACCACTCTAAATTGTTGTGCAAATCTTTTCAATTTTCTGCAAAAGCTTCCACCGAAATTTTAAATTGCCAATTCACCCCCCTCTTGGCCATATTTGTCGATCGATTAACTCAATAATTGGTACCAGAGCCTCACTCATTTGAAGGTTTAATCGCCTCTTGAGTCGATTCGGGAAGAGTTACATCGATAATCAAGTCATCAATGGCCTCCACTTCAAACTTCAACTTCAGTCTTGATTTGATGCCCGTCAACAAGTCTCCTTTCTTCAATAGAGCTAACTATGCCTATTGGAAGAATAGGATGATGTTTTTCATTCAAGCAAGTGACATGGGAGCATGGAATGTTGTAGAAGACAGATATATCAAGCCTCTCACTCATCCAAGATTGTGGAGTGAAGGAGAGACAAGAATGTTCCAGCTCAACTCCAAAGCCATCCATATCATATTTTGTGCTCTTGGACCAGATGAATATGGAAGAGTTTCATCTTGTACAACCGCCAAAGAAATATGGGATAAACTACAAGTCACTCATGAAAGCACCGACGAGGTAAAGAATCTAAAATTAGTCTTCTAACACATAGCTATAAAATTTTTAGGATGAAACCAAATGAAGATATCAAAGCTATGACGGATAGATTTTCAACGATTGTCAATGGTCTCAAATCATATGGAGAGATCATTTCAAACGAAAAGCTTATAAGGAAGTTAGTTTACTCACTTCCAAAATCGTGGCAATCAAAGAAGACGGCAATCATCGAGGCTAAGAACCTAAAGTCCTTAACTCTTGAAGAGCTAATTGGTTCCCTCCTCACTCATGAAATGATGCTTGAAGATGAGGTGGACCTCGATAAGATTGACGAGACACCAAAGGATAATGAGAAGAAGAAAAACATTGGAGTTGCTCTCAAATCCACAAAAGATGAGAGTGATTCGGATGAAGATGAAGATGACGAGGAAATGACATTATTTACCAAACGGTTCAGAAAAATGATGAGACATTACCGAGGAAGAAAATTCAAACGAAATGAAGGCTTCAAAAATGAACCAAAAGAGAAGGACCCGATCATTTGCTATGAATGTAAAAAGTCAGGGCATGTCAAATATGATTGCCCACAATTGAAGAGAAAGGATCAATCAAAGAATAAGCACAAGGCTCATGTGGCTACATGGAGCGATGAATAAGGTTCCGATAAAGAGGAGCAAGAAGTAGTAAACTTGTGCTTGATGGCATTCGGGGAAGATTCTAAGGTAACCTCTAACTCATTTGATTTAGATGATTTATCATATGATGAGTTATTATAGGAATATACTGGGTTGGCGTCGAATTATAAGAAATTATTTTTTACAATATAAACATGATATTTCGAAATTGAAAATGAAAATAATCTCATATCCAAGACCAACAATGATCTTGAAAGTAAAATAAAAAAATATGCAAATCAAACTAGAAGAGTTTGAAAAAAAAATTCTGATTTACATAATTTACTTTCAAAGGTCAATGATGATCATCAAAAGGAAATTGATGATCTTAAAGCTTCTTTTGATAAAGTTTGATCAAAACTTTTTGAAAAATGAGAAAATTCAAAAACCAAATTTAATTAGAAAAAGTTTTAGAAACTACAATCATAGAGGTCCCCGATTAACCTCTAATAGAAAAATCGTTAGAAGTATATGGGTTCCTAAAGAACTCATTACTACTAAAGATAAGGATATCCTACACAAATGGATACCTAAGGCGACTAGGATTTTGGAAGCTAATGAATATGGACCCAAAATAATTTGGGTACCAAAAATAAAAAATTAATCTATGTTTGTAGGAAAAGGAGCATTGCTACAAGGCACGGGAAACAAAATCAAACTCAAGGTACCTTGATAGTGGATGCTCAAGACACATGACTGGAGACAAAAGCCGATTCATAGAGCTCAACGCCAAAAATGGAGGAGAGGTGACTTTTGGTGATAACTCAAAAGGTCACATTGAAGGTATAGGCACTATAGGTAATACCTCTTCCATACAAATTAAGAATGTTTTCTATGTGAATGGATTAAAGCATAATCTATTGAGTATTAGTCAATTGTGTGATAAAGGATTCAATGTCATATTTGATATTAATGGTTGTAAAGTCATTGACATTGCATCTAATCGGATTATGCTTGTTGGTCATAGAATAGGAAACATTTACATGGTGCATTTAGATTCCATAGATATAACTAATTTATGCCTAGTTACTAAGGATGAGCATAATAGTTGGTTATGGTATAGGAGACTAGGACATGCTAGTATGAGTGTTTTGCAACGGTTAATTCAAGGAGATTTAGTTCGAGGGTTTCCAAAACTAAAATTTGATAATAATAAAATCTGTGATGTTTATGCTAAAGGAAAACAAAAGCGAATCTCTTTTAAATCCATTAATGATGTATCAACTAGTAGAGTATTACAATTGATCCATATAGATCTTTTTGGGTCAACTAGGACTACTAGCTTGGGTGGAAAACAATATGCATTTGTCTTGGTAGATGACTATTCTAGATATACTTAGGTTCTATTTTTAAGTATTAAAGATGAAGCATTAGAACATTTTATCACTTTTTCAAAAATAATCCAAAATGAAAAAGGTTACTCTATCACTAGTGTTAGAAGTGATCATGGCACTGAATTTGAAAATCTTGGATTTACTGAATTTTGTAACTCTAATGGTATTAGCCATAATTTTTCAGCACCTATAACCCCTCAACAACATCCCTCAACAAAATGGAGTTGTTGAGAGGAAAATCGAACTTTAGAAGAAATGGCAAGAACCATGCTTTGTGAAAATAATTTGCCAAAATATTTTTTGGCGAAAGCCACAAATACTGCTTGTTATGTTATAAATCGAGTAATGATTAGGTCAATTTTAAAGAAAACTCCATATGAAATTTTCAACAAAAAAAAACTAACATTAGCTATTTTCATCCTTTTGGATGTAAATGTTTTATTTTAAACAACGGTAAAGAAAACCTTGGCAAATTTGATGCTAAAAGTGATGAAGGAATTTTTCTGGGTTATTCCTTAAATTCTAAAGCTTATCGAGTATTTAATAAAAGAATTTTAGTTTTAGAAGAATCTATACATGTTGTTTTCAATGATAATCCCCTTCCGAGAAAAGATTCTTGTGTTGATGATGATGTAGGTATTATGCAAGCAAATGACATTAGACATAACGTTGGAGAATCATCATCAAAAGAAGAAACAAAAGATGAGGAAACTCATGATCCTCTCGAGAATCCAACCATTGAAGAAAGGGAAGTATCTTATCCAAGAGAGTACAACTATGTCAATGATGGTGAAATTATAGGTGATCCATCAAAAGGGGTAACTACTTGATCTTCTCTTAGAAATATTTGTAATTATGTTGCATTTATTTCATGCATAGAGCCTAAGAACATCAAAGAAGCATTAAAATATGAACATTGGATTATGACTATGCAAGAAGAGTTAAATCAATTTGAGAGAAGTAAAGTATGGACATTAGTTGAAAGGCCTAATAATAAATCTACTGTAGGTACTAGATGGGTATTTAGAAATAAGCTTGATGAAAGTGGTAATATAGTGAGAAACAAGGCTAGACTTGTTGCTCAAGGGTATACTCAAGAAGAGGGCATAGACTATGATGAAACATACGCTCTAGTAGCTATGATGGAAGCAATTAGAATGTTATTAGCATTTGCATGTTTTCATGAATTTAAATTATATCAAATGGATGTTAAAAGTGCATTTTTAAATGGTTTTATAAAAGAAGAAGTGTATGTGGAACAACCTCCTGGTTTTGAAGATTCAAAATTTCCAAATCATGTTCTTAAATTGACAAAAGCTCTTTATGGTTTAAAACAAGCTCCTAGAGCTTGGTATGAAAGATTGTCAAATTTTTTAATCGAAAAAGGTTTTTCAAAATGGAAGGTTGACACTACATTGTTTTTAAAGCATAAAGGTAAAGATTTATTAGTAGTTCAAATTTATGTTGATGATATAATATTTGGTTCTACTAATGATGTTCTTTGCCAAGAATTTTCTAAGCTAATGTAAAGTGAATTCGAGATGAGCATGATGGGGGAGCTCTCATTTTTTTTGGGACTCCAAATCAAGCAAAGAAAAGATGGCATCTTCATCAATCAAGCTAAGTACGTCAAAGATATGCTCAAGAAGTCTGGACTGGAAAATGGAAAACCTCATGACACTCCAATGAGCTCATCAACAAAGCTTGACATAGATGAAGAAGGTAAATGTGTAGATGTTAAATTATATAGGTCAATGATTGGCTCTTTGCTTATTTAACCGCAAGTAAACCGGATATTATGTTTAGTGTTTGCTTATGTGTCAGATTTCAATCATGTCCTAAGGAATCATATTTACTAGCTGTTAAGAGAATCTTTAGATACCTTAAGGACACTCCTAGTTTAGGACTTTGGTATCCTAGAGACTCTAGCTTTAGCTTGCATAACTTCTCTGATGTGGATTATGGAGGATGCAAATTAGATAGGAAAATCACCTCCGGTACTTGCCAATTCCTTGGAAATATGTTGATTTCTTGGTTTTCAAAGAAACAAAATTGTGTTGCATTATCTACCACTGAAGATGAATACATTTCAGCTGGTAGTTGTTATGCACAAGTTTTATGGATGAAACAACAACTTTTTGATTATGGAATTGAAGTAGGTATCATTCCTATCAAGTATGACAATACTAGTGCTATTTGTCTCACTAAAAATCCCATCCAACACTCTAGAACTAAGCACATTAAAATTAGACATCACTACATTATAGACCATGTCGCTAAGGAAGATGTAGTTCTTGAATTTGTTGATACTTTGCATCAATTAGCAGATATCTTAACAAAACCTTTAGACAAAGAAAGATTTTGGACACTTAGGAGAGAATTAGGTTTAACTGACATATCTTCACTTAGTGTTTAAATTAATTTTAGCACTTTTAAGAATAAATGAAAAATGCTTATAATAATAATAATTTTTTATTGTATTCTTTACTATTAGTTAGGGGGAGTTTATGATTCTTTGGTGAAAATTAATTTTATGTTCAAATGCAGTTTAAGGGTAAAACTAATTGACTGAACATGATTAATTTTCAATATATGAGTTACCAATACCACTAGAGCTAATTAATTTAGCATTTTGAGTGTTTAAAACGGATTTTTGACATTTTTGTGCTTAATACATCGATACACTTAACAGTGCATCGATGCATCCCTTTGAATGTGCATCGATACACCATGAAGGTGCACCGATGCACTACTTGAATGTGCATCGATGCACACTGCCATGCATCGATGCATACGTCGGGTTTTGGGTTTAAAAACCTGATTTCTTTCATTTTTCTCAAAACCCTTAACCTCTCACTCTCTCTGCCGCCGCTCTTTCCCTCTCCTCACTCTAAAAAATTGCTCCAAATCCTTAGTTTTTGATCAGAAATCATTCATACTTCAACTCCTAATCTTGCTTTTATCATCAAATCGTGCAAAACAACTTCACATTCCTCTCAATCCGAAATTTTCAAGGTAATATTTCAAAAACCCTCTATTTTATTATTTTTTTTGATCTTAGGACTAGTTTTAATTAGTTCTAGGATGAACATTATATCGTTCATTGATTGTTTGATGATTACAAACTAGATTTTACAACTAATTTCATCAAAAACTCACAAATTTTCAATGAATTTTTGAATTTTCGAAATATATTAAAAAATTCGAAAATCTTAATTTAATTTTTAAATTTGATGTTTTTGATTCAATTATGTTGTTTTCATGAAAAACTATACATATTATAATTTTCAAACATTGTTTTCTAAATAGTTTTTCAAAACTATGCCCATTAGGATTCGGTTTAGAGAACCTTGAATTATTGCGGACTCAATCGAGTTTTAGGATTGATTATTGTGCATACATATGTTTCAAAATTGCAGGTTACATTCCTTATTTCATTCCTTAACCATGTCAAATCCTAAACGCCCTAAGACCTCATCAAGTCGTTCAAACCGACCTACTAATCCTATTCCTCCTCAACCTCAAAATCCAAACCCGAATGACCAAAAGATGAACATTATAAGTTCCTGTTTTAATATGTTTGAGCGTCGTAGGGATGAACTCTACCATAGGTATAGAACTCCTTCCAATCTTACAAAATCTGGGAATAATGTATTCCCTCTGTTCAATCCATGGTAGACATCAACTTTCAATACCTACCGACTCTCAAGTCCTGGAAGTTTGATAAACTATTTCACCTTAAACCAATTGTTTATCATCAGTTAGTCCGCATTTTCTACTCTAATGCGGTATGTATTCAAAACCAGACTCAATGTGGGACTATAGGAATTATATCCTACCTTTTAGGATAATATATTCATATTGACTCCGAGTCTATCGCTAGGCAATTTGGGCTAGATGACAATGGTCTATACAATGAGAAAGAAACTGTGGCATATCCCTATATTCCTAATGCTAGTATCAGTACCTTACGTACTCATCACGATCGTTTTCTACATTTAATGATCTCTTGGTGGTTTCAACCATCCGGAAGAAGGTACTCCACTCTCCGTGTCAGGGATTTATGGTGGATGCATTGCATCCAACATAATAGAAAGATCAATTTGCCACATATTATTTTTAGTGAATTAGTAAATACCATAAATGTTGTCCCTTCTAAAAATGTTGAAACTTTAGTTTATGGGTGTCTACTTAGCAATCTTTTTATCAAACTTGGTCTTAACGTCTCTCTCGAAATTCCCATCCCTTTCTAAAACCAAATCAATCTCACCTCGTTGAAGAAAGCTGATTGGAAACAGGACGAGGAAACTGGTCTATGGGTCTTTCAACCCAATAAGTAAACTCTGGGAGCTAGTTCTTCACGGGCTTCTCCTAGCTCTTCTCGTACTTCTCCTCCAACACCAGCTGTAGACGAATATCATGAACTTCAAGGGCTATTTCAAGATATTGACGATCCCGACAATACACCGGAACCAGCACAACAAGAGGATCAAGTACCTCCATATTTCTGTTCATTTTTTGAGACATTTGATCTACGGTTTGCTTCCATCGAATCCCATTTATCTGCAAACAACGAAGCGGTGAATCATCGCTTAGACACTTTAGAAGTTCAACAAATGGAGTTTCAAAGGGAGATGCTTGCACGTATGGATGCTCTTACTCTTGAGATGCAAGCACGATTTCCTCCTCCTCCTGATCATTCTATGGACGAGTAGACCTTGCTTTGCATTTTGAATGCTTTCATATTGTTTTACTTTATTTGTTTGGATTTTAATTTTGGTTGCTTTGGATATTTGAACTTATTATATATATATTTGGTTTAGTTTTCTTTTTGAGCATAATGATAATTAATTTTTGCATCATTTACATATTAGTTGCATTATGACCAATTTTTACCATTTCACATTTTTATTATGAATATTGATGGGACTAATGGCTAATATCTTTTTTTATTGTGATCTTAGCAGCTTAATCTTTAAATTAATAAATCAATTGGCTAGGTTTTTCAAAACCTTGTTTAAAAATGTTTAGAGTCTTTTTCATTTAACAAAAAGGGGGAGAAGTGTTATAGTAAGGGGGAGTAATTTTTCAAAACTTGATTTCAAAATCTTAAAATTACTAAAATGTTTTGTTATATCAAAAAGGGGAAGATTGTTGAAAACATTTTGATTTTTCAATATAACAAATTAAGTATAAATGAATTTTAAGATTTTACAAATGATTTTCTAAGTGTATTCGATTTAATTACTCTAATATCAAAATATTACTCCAAGTCTTTCAAAGATCAAATTCAATCCTTACTAAAGTGTAAAATTGTGTTTTAATCTTAAAATATTTTTGAAACAATTTTCACAAAGTATTTCGAACCAAAAAAATCCTAAAATCAATTTTTTCCAAAGAGTGTACCGATGCACCAATCCATGCATCAATACACCATTGAATAAATTGAACATCGAATGCATTTTATGCATCGATGCACTCTGACTTGTTTGAAACATCGAATGCACTTCATCCATCGATGCACTAAGGGTCCAACGGTCGAAATATTTGAATTTTACACATAGTGTACTGATGCACTAGCCTTATGCATCGATGCACCAGACGCTCCCAACTATTTTATTAATTGTTTTCATACTTAAACGGCTTTATTGACTCCACTAATCATCCCCAATGTTCAGAATCAATTGAAGGAGTATTTAAACAAGCTTAGAAGCCATTGATCAACAACAAGAAACAACAATCAACAAGAATCAAGAGAGAATCAAAGAGAAAACATCAAACCTCAAGTTTGAGCATTTTCAAGCCTATTTCATTCAATATTCATTTTTGCTTTCAAGAACACTTATTGTGCTCAATTGTATTATTTTTTAGTGTTCTTTCTTTGTTATAAAATTGTGCAAACATCTTGCCTTGTGAGGATTTTCTTGTAAGTTTGCAAAATTTGTATTGTTCTCTTTGGGAGAAAGTGTTCTCAAGAATTTGGGGTATAATTCTTGAGGAATTTATAAGGTTACTCTTTGTCCTCAAAAGAAAGACAAATTAGTGAATTTGTGGAAAATCCTTAGTGTGGATAGCTAAGGTAGTGGACGTAGACTTTGGTTGAGAAAGTCGAACCACTCTAAATTGTTGTGCAAATCTTTTCAATTTTCTGCAAAAGCTTCCACCGAAATTTTAAATTGCCAATTCACCCCCCTCTTGGCCATATTCATCGATCGATTAACTCAACATCTTCATACTGCGATTTTTTCCTGTTCTTTTTGTTTGTTGTTTCGTGCTTGAGGTTTGGTTTAAGTATGCAATTTGATTCAAGGTGTTCAGATTCTATGTGAGTTTTTTAGTCAATTTCTGGAGTTAGTTTGCGTTAACTAAAATTGCATGCAAGGTGTTTGTGTAAAAGCCATAATGATTCAGTCTTTTGATCGTTTGTTATATTTCAGTTTGAGGGAGAGTATTTCTTGTCTTCCTTCGGAATTTGGTTTTTTGTATATGGAGAATCTACCAAACTCTTTTCTTTGGAAGGGTTTTGGCAGATTGTGGGATGCTTTGGTGAGGTTCTGTGAGTGTTCTTTCTCAAGAAGAGGAGTTGAGTTGGCTCTACTTTTGGTTTCTTTTATGATGTTGGTCCTGCTAGTGAAGTTTGCAAGGATTTAGAGTTTCTATAATTGCTTGAGTTTGGTGCGTGTTTGTAAGGGGTTGGGGAGGTTTTAGTTTTTGTTCTTCAGATATTGTTTGTGGTGTTCTCAAAGTTGTTGCTAAGTGTTTTCTGGTGGTTTTCTTCCTTTCATCGTTTATTGCCTATGTGTTTTTGGTTGTTTAGGGGCTGTGCTTTGGTGGGTGGTGTATGTCCTGAGCTTTGATGGTCTACTGTGTGTGAATTATTTATTATGTTAGTTTTCCATGTGTTCTTCAGCAGTTCCGTGTGTTCTAGATCTTGTGGGGTCATTTCTTTCAATCCATGAAGAAACAAGAATTTGAGTTCATTTTGATTAAGCCAGATTGTTTCTGGATGTGTTGTGTGCTTCGGTGGTACCGGAGTATTGTTCTGTTATCATTATTGGTTGGGTTTTCCCTTCAAATTCCTTATGGTGGTTCATGAAGAAGAAATAGTTTTCATCGTTGGCACTTTGACCGGTGGTGGTGTGGTGAATTCAGCAGTTGACGGGGTTGAGAGTTTTCCTAGGTTGAAGGTGGTTTTCGTTTGCAGTTGCTGGTTTCGAGATCCCTGCATGTTAATATTTTTGGTGGAAATAAGGTGGTTGTTAAGTGATTGGTAGCTCTTTTCGATGCTTCAGGGTTTTTTTATTGGTTTAGGGTGAGCATGGTATGGGCGTTTGAGTGGAGCAGGAAGTGGTGAGTAAGTGGGAGCATGGGTGGTTTTGTGTGGTTGTAGTGCTAGCATGGGTGGTGTTCCCACTTCTTACAAAAAGCAACGTGTTTTCTAATGGTTTGTACCAAGTATAGTATGTTGGGTTTGTCCTGGTGTTTTATAGTGCCATTAGGTTCATACCATTGGCATTGTTGTTTGTGTATGGTACTCAGTGTTTCCTCTATGTATATTGTCGACTTAACTGTGTTAGTTATTATGTGTCAGATTTGAGCTTGTGGTAAGGGGTTCGATTTGAACCATGTAATTGTGTTATGTGTGTTTGATCTTGACCACCTTAAGGTTCACTCTTTTTCCTTCATTTAGGATTAGGAATGTTTTTTAATGAGGTCCTTGAGGTGGTGTACTTTGTTATCTTTCTTAATACAAAGTACTCTCTTTAAAAAAAGAGAGAAACTACACCACTAGGCCACCACTTAAGACGATAATTAATTGAATTATTTAAACAATAAATACTTATATATTTGAATTTAATTCTTATATATATTTATATCTCTCATTTGTTCGAAAGATGATTCCAAGATCTCTTAGAATAACAACTATCATTTTAATAATTGAGAATTTAAATTTACATTTAAAGACATTTGACATTATTTTTTTATTAAATAGTGTGGTATTACATTTTCAAGATAAATGTTGAGATTCGAGCTCACATAAATTAAGCTAACATAATCGACCAATTAATGGATGTCATACGTTCATCATTATTAAATTCATATGTGTATGGCATAATCCCTTATTTGATATATAATAAAAAAGATTGATCATTTTAATTAAAAAAATTGAATGAATGAGTAAAATGGAATAAATTGATAATATTAATGACAAAAACAAAACTTTTCAAAATATGGTAGCTTACTCAAAGTTGAGGTGTAATTTACCCTTTATTAAATTTGATTAAAGACAGCGTATTACTATTTTAAAGAAAACGACTTCTCTACCGCTGGATGAACGAAACCACCACCGAAACGACGTCGTTTTGGTAGTGGGTTGGCTTTTGGGGGATCAGTAGATGGCTATGCTTATTTGTCTTCTTCAGGTCACCAAACTCACAAATTCTTTTTTAAAAAAGAGAGGAAAAAACAAAATAAACCTCACGAAGGCGCTTCAAGAAATCAACTACCACAAATAATTCGGGTTTGAATTCTAATCCTTTTATTTCTGGGTCTTTTTGTAATCATGATTTTAGTTCAATTTTCATGTTGGTTTTAATCGTTGAAATTTAGGCTGCGGAATGTTACGGGATTTGGTTTGATGAGTTAGAGAGGGTGTTGACTGGTGAGTCGATTTGTGCGAAGAATTGAAACGCGTGGAAGCAGGTGGTGGGTGGGTAGGCGGAGACCGCGGAGGAGAAGTGAGCAGAGATGCCGGAGGAGGATTTGGTGGATATAAAGTTCAGGCTTTATGACGGGTCGGATATCGGGCCGTTTCGGTACTCCGCCACATCCACGGTGGATATGCTTAAGCAAAGAATTGTCTCTGATTGGCCCAAAGGTTTGTCATCAACAATTCTCCTTGTTTCATTTCTTTTTCTAGTTGCTTATGAAGTTTTTGCTGTTGGATTTGTGTTTAGTGATTGAATTTTGCATTTGTTGTAAATTTCTAGGCAAATTTATGTTAAATTTAGAAGACATGGTTTGCTAGATGGTATATATTAATCGTGCAGAGGTGATCCAGTTCAGAGTTTGTTCTTAATTATTGTAAAAACAAATGAAGAAAGCTGTAAGGTTAGCAGTACAATGCAATAAATAGGGAAAATTGATAGCACAAGGTGATAGCAGAGTTTTATGATAGGCAATTTTAGGATCTTGGATTCTATCTTTTTGCTGCAAGATAGTGTCTTTAGATTCTTAAAGTAGCCACAGACTATGTTACCTGGATTTATTTTCGCTAAAGTATTCCTGTCCGACATAGTTGGAAATAGGTATAGGAATATGATTCTTCGAGCGTATGAGATTAAATTTTAAAAAACTGAGCATACTCATGAGTCATGCCATCTCTTACCATTGAGTTTGGATGGCAGAGGCTACCAATGGCCTAATAAAGGGTGGAGATCCTCTTATACAGATGTTGTACCTGCTTCAATGATGCATCTATTGCATGTGATCAATGTGGAAATGATTAATAGGAATTGCAAAATGTCATTATGACTGTATATTTAGAGAGAAGGCTAAACTTGGCTGCTCCGTGAATACGTGTTATTATTGTGAACTGTTGGATTATTACTGAAATATTCCATGGATGCTATTGACTCTTGTTCTTTCTTCAAGTAAATGGATTGCTAAAGTAATGATTCATGATTTTATTTCAAGTATTGTGAAATAACTTCAAAGAGTGCATTGCCTTTTGCTCCATTGTCTTGTGGCCTACATCTATTAACAATCTTCAGACTTATTTTCCCATAAGACCCACAAGAAAGCATAAAGGCTAATAGTTTGAAGCATTCTGTTTTAAATCTTCCTTAATGTTGTGTCTGTCCTTAGGTAAGACAATTGTTCCAAAGGCAGTGAATGAAGTCAAACTGATAAGCTCTGGCAAAATTTTGGAGAACGACAAGACTGTTGGTCAGTGTAAAATACCCTTTGGTGATGCTGCAGGTGGGGTTACCATAATGCATGTTGTAGTTCAGCCTTCACTTGCAAAAACTAAAACAGGTATTCTTGTCTCTATCTTCATGTAGAGCTTTTCTCGTACAAGTTTAAGAATTTTTTCTTTTTGGCAATTAAGATTAGCTTTCTTGCCAAAGTCGATATCAGGATATTCCTGTTAATTTAATTTTTACCTGAATTAGTAGTGATACTACAAGCCAAAACTTCTAATTGCTTGACTGGTAGCCAATGTTTAGATGTATAATTTATATTGTCCTTCTGATGGATGTGATATATGTAATCCAATTTAAAGGTGGAGGATTTTCTCAATTTTAAAAATTAATCATTTCTTACAAGCATTTTGGGAGAACAATGTGGAAAGTGAGAACTATTGTTTAAACTTTATCGTTGATCATTGATGAGCATGTTGCTTGAGTTATGATGAGCCTACTAGAGGCCATCTTTTCCTTTTCCTTCATTCATTACTAAGAGATGCTCATAGACATTTTTTGCTTCTTTCTACATTTCCTCCCACATGTATTTGCATCTGGATTGCTTCGTCAAGTCAGTTACCCATGATTCACTAACAAATTGCGATGATAATAATAATAATATACCTTTTCATAAAACTTAATGTATCACTTTACCCATATGTGCTTGATTTTCTGTCTGAACAGAAAAAAAGGTTGATGATTCACCCAGAAAGATTGTATGTTCCTGTTCCATTTTATGAAACCAAAACTTGTAGAGTTGGAGCTTCTGGTAAGAATGTTTAAGAATGTAAACATCGTCTTTGAGTATCCGGTGTGTGTTCGCTGCAAAGCCCATGTTTCAAGTTCTTAATGAAGTGATGAAGATGTGCATTTTTATTTACTTCAGTTCCATTTATGATTTGTTTCCAAATACTAGCATGAATCATTTGTAAAGTTGTATAGACTACTCCATGCAAACACAATATGCAAACATCAAATTGTAAGGAGAAATGCTTTTGTATAAATGCTTTCGATTACTAATAATTTGTTTAAATGTTATCTCTATGCTTGATATTGGGACGAACGGTGTGTGTTGTATTTGTGTCTAATATGAGTGTTCTGTTTTCTATATATTTGGAATATCATACTCTCGAAAGCCATGTAATGCAGGTCACAAATAACGTATGAATAATATACCTTTATCGTTCGGATGATGGAGGATTTCAACTTTTCAAGCTTTGAATTTGATAAGTACATCTAAGCAAGATTCTAACAAACTTTAAAAGCATATAGTTATTTCAATATTACAATCTTAGTGATAGGCGATGAGAGTAACCCGAACCAAGTCTGTTTAATCCAATTAGTTCATGCAATCACGATTTAAGATGTTTCATTTATAGGTTAAAAGATTCGAATTATAACATTTCTAGCCATCAAATAGGTCAAAAGATTCGAATTCCAACATTCCCAATACCATCTTGTTTCATCCAATATATTGTAGACTCAAATTCTTAACATTCCTAAATTTCACCAAGTTTACAACCTTGCCTTCCTTTATAAATTCCTATACTTCAAAATTAAATCTTTATCCAACCTTCATCTACATTTTACCATCACATTTTCTTACCTCCTATAGAATTTACTCTCTGTCTCTATCCATTACAATCTATGTTGAACAGATTTGTCTTTTTCTTGGTATAATAAAAAAAGTTATATGGCAAAGACTATTATAGAACCTTTATCTCATATTTCAATATATTTTTCCCATGTCAGGATCAAACAACATATTTCAATAGAGAAAACATCGATAGTCCTCTAAATCACAGTCACAGTTTCAAATTCTCGCAATATATGCTTCAAAATATACTAAAATATTCCTCAAATTCCATATGCCACATTCACAAAAACCCTCAAATCAGAACTCATGTTCCACCATCTTCTCACGACAATTCCGATCAACGAACTCGTCTTTTCAACCGACATCAAGAAACATTAACATGACAAACACTTTACAGTATCACATCAAATCTTTTTAATCAATCGAATCTCCAACAAAGGACTCAAACCAGTAAATGAAACCAATAGGATCATATGAATATATGCATGGAAGCCAATCAAGTGTTCGCTTTTACGATATTATTACTAAGAACAGACCACACTAGAGACTGAAAGAGGGTAAGAGAAGGTATTAGCATATTGAAACTCGATAACCCCACCATTGATCAAGGGCTTGCCGTCGTTAACGAGACAATCGTTGTAGCTCAGGCGCTTGAATATGTTCGGGTTGATAAGATGAGCAGAGCTGAACCAGCCGCAGGTTACGTGAATCCCAGAGATGTCGCAGCCAGTGGCACAGATGTTGAGGATTTCGACCGTGTAGGTGGGAATGCCGCACGGGAGTGGGGCAGTAGGTCCCTGGTTTATCTCTATGTCAGCTTTGCTACACTTCTCTCCCCGTATCCGGTTCGGTTCCGCCATCACTGTACCTGAAGCCAAAAAAGGACAAAACCAGAATGTGTTCAGTTCAATTTAGAATTATAGTATTAAATTGTGGTCGCATATGCAACATAAAAACATAGTTATTTTTAAAAAATAAATCACGTCCACAGCCACAACCTCAATTTAGCACTATGTTTAGAACCCATACTTTAAAATAAAATTTCCGATAGTGAAAGTCAAAGCTATCATCAATAAACTAAACAAAACAATGGTAATGTGAAAACCTCACCAAAAAAACTTAACCAATAAGGGAAAAGTTCTGCAGACAAATTACACTTTTTAGTAGGATGATTCACAGGAATTGTAAGGAAAAGGAAACAGACAAATTTTAACCCAAAAAGGCCTGCTATAAAGTAGGGACACTATCTGCAAATTGCTTTAAAGTTTTAACTTTTTTTCTATTCAAAAAAATGATAAATTCAAACACTAAAAACATAACTTTTCTCCAAATATATCACAGATTCTATTTGATTAACAAAAATATACATTTTAATCCATAGGCTAGCATAAAAAGATGGTGCTAAATTGTGAACTAGGTGGGCTAAACTTTAAAGCCATTAGCTTTTCATTTATGAAGGCAAAAGAGGAAGAAAAAATTCGATGGGATATTAATGCCCATCTCAAAGATGCTATCAACAGTGACTGAATCATCAATATTCAATGCCAAGATGACAACCATTGTTAACAGTGCACGTTAGCTTCAACCGTAACGGAAAAAAACAACAAAAGAAATACAACAGACGTGTGCGCCTCTGACATTTTTGAATCGTACGCATTGGTATTTGTTTCCACGGAATTTTAACCTCATCATCCCAGAAGAAGCCCCACATTCTAAAACAACAAAAACCCTGCTTTTTTTTTGGCATCATATGATGAAGAACAAAAGTTGGTACTTACGAAGAAGCTTGCGATGTGGCGTGAAAAGGGTGTTGATGTTCCTTTGATGGAACCTTACCCTCAATAGCTTCAAATCAAATGAGCCATTGATGTTTTTACCCTGACCTACAACAAAATCCCAGAAAGAAATAGCAAAAAATGAAGGGAATTTAAAAGGAAAAAACATGGAGAACCCCCATGTTTCTGAAAGAGGTGTCATCGTCCACTTTGATAAAAGGAAGCAAATATATATTAAAATAATGGAGCAAAAAAGGTATCTATGCATGTAAATTACGCACCTGAGAAAAGGGCGACGAGGAAAAGAAATAACACAGCGAAGGAAAACAAGGATAGTACCAAAAGGAATCGCCGATTCATCGGTGAAAATAGAGAAACCCTCATATCAGATTCTCTTCTCGAAAATAAAAAAACCAAGTTCTTAAAAGTCAACAAGTAGACTCGGAGAGCCTGAAACGGGTGAGTTGAGCCTGAGTTGATAAGGGAATATGTTCAAAACGCCATGGAAAAAAACCCAGAAGCAAAGAGATTCTCTATTTTCGTTTGTTGGGTGTTTAGAAACTGGGAAAATCTGCATAAAAACAAGATTGAAAATGAATATATACATATACATATACATATACGTATAAATATACCACATCCATCCATCAGAATAAATATATCAATAAAATGAAAGGGGATGAAAAACAACCGTCAGATCAGAAGGCGGAGGCGATTCAGATTCTGACTAGAACCAAACAGAAAGTGTACAAAAACCGACTAGGTTTTACGAGAGGTGAAGTACAGGCACCAAAACAGATTAAACGGTGACCTAAGCGACGGCGATTCGTACCAGTCCAACTCATTAAACAAAGAGTTTGAAAACCCATTTTCATTTCAATGTTCTTGTTTTTTTCCTTATTATCTCAAGAAACGAAAGTGTTTCTTCTATGGTGAGAAAAGTAACAGTTCGTGAGGGAAAGGAAAAAGCGAAAGAAATGTTTGGAGTGAAAGAGAAAGGAGTTGGACAAACCCATAAAAAACATACACAGTGAAACTTAAATAAAAACGGGCGTAGAAAATTAAATTTCAGTAGCTACAAAGAGGTGTTGGAATTTACTGAGCAGATGACAGAGCAAATAGTACTACAGTACACAATCAATGCAAACAGCAATGCAGAGGAGAATCAGGCAAGATAGAATTGCATTTTTATTTGCATGAATTATGTTAATGGGTTTATTTTCCTCTTTTTTACTAAGCATATATATTTGAAGAGAGACAATTTGCAGATAGAAGATCGCGGAAGACGGAAATGATAAAAACAATAAAATCCAAGAAAAGTTCATTGCAAGTATTGATCTAAAACCCAAATTTCAACTACATTTAACCATTTTTCTTCGTTTACAGCTTACAATCTAATAAGAAACAAAAGGAAAACAAGGAGAGGCTCTTCACCTTATGAGAATGAAGTATATAGATAGTGGCAGAAAACATTCAACACTTGAACGAATGCGTTTTGGGATCTCTTTTAGCTCGAAAATGGAGCTCAGGATCAGAGAGATGATAAGTAAGGCCAAGGGCCAAGGTAGGAGGCAAACAAAACTGCGTGTGATTTATAGTTTCAGAAAGGGAAATAACATCTTTTTGAAATTATGAGGTTTTGGTTGTATTGAAATTATTCAGGATGGCATGAATTAAACGAATTCAATAATTAAAGAAATATTTGTTATCTTAGGAGTCTCGGTCTTAAGTATTTCTTAATTATTTGATAATAAACGTTTAATCACTCTTATAATCACTGATGTTCGAACTTGTAACCTCTAGAAACAACAATGATTCATTTAACCACCGAAATAAGTTGAACTTCATACCACGAGTCTAAATATTATATCTACATGAGTGTTGAAATATTCACTATTAAATAATTAAAAATATTTTAAATCGATATCTTCATATAATCACCCAGCTAAATAAAAATCTAATTACCTCATCTTCTAACAAAATTAATCAAATCATATCAATCAGCATTATAACATTCTTTAAAAAAATGATCACACTAGTTGTGGAAAGTATCTCTAGGAATATTCTTTGTTACGTCAAAAATGTCGTAGAGAATCTCTTTAATAGATAATTATACACGTCTTGGGTACTAAATTCACAATTTGTGACATGTTAGTAATCATGTCAATTTAACTAATACTTAATCAAAGCACAATTAATTAAATTTAAAATTAAAGGTTTTAGGACTCTCAACGCTATTAAAATATTTTTAGGGGAAACAATAAATATGCATTTTTATTTTATAATTTTCACATTTAAAAAATCATTTTTCTCAGCTAAATGTATCCATAATTTGATTTTTTTTTTCTTTTTATTAGTATGAGATAATTACAAGATAATAAATGTTCGAAAAACTCTCAATCATTTGACAATGAATGTGCAAACATCCCTACAAACGTCGTTCTCGAACCCATAATTTCTAAGAATAACAATCATCCCTATAACGGTTGAGATTATTAGTTCGTGTGATTTTTTGTTTTATTTTTAATCTTAAATGTCAGTTTGAAGATTATTATTATTTTTATTAATAACAGACGTGCAAATTAGGATAAGCAATATGTACATATTAAATGCCCACCTCTAATGGAATTAATTATAGAAAAAGCTTAAAGTGATAATCACAATAGCAAAAGGAATAAGTAATTTTTATTTCTAATAATGGAGCAAACAAATATTCAGAATTATGGGCAATAACTTTTGCAATACATTATCAAAGAACAAAGGGTAAGGATATGATCAAATCAAAACATGTTGTCAAAAAAAGAAACAATGTAATGGCCAAAAGGGATGAATGGGTGATGTTAGATGATACACAAATAGGTCAAAACAACCAATTGGGTATGTGATAATTCAAACTTTAAAGGGCATGTGAATTAAGGTGCATTTCCACTTCAAAATTCTTCTTCTTCTTATAACTGGATTTTGACAGGTGATTTGGTATTTTTCCTCTTTTACAATTGTTCTTAGATAAATTCGAAATTAATGATAAATTTCTTCAAATTAAATATTGAAAAAAAAGTTTTTTTTCTCTCCCTCTTAAATTAAATAAATGATATATATGAATAAATATTATTATCGACATGGAGGATAAAGAGAAAATACTATGATTACTCGTTGATAAAATAATATTACCACAATTCAATCAACACTTATCTTCGGTGATTACGACCGTTAATATCCAACGTGAGGATCAAAGCAAGGATAAATAAACTAAATAATCAAATAAAAAAAGTCAAATTCAATCTTAAAAAAGAATGTTCCATAAAAACAAATAAAACCATTTATAATTTTATACGAAAATAAAAAAATAATACAATCATAGTAGTAGGCATTAAATGAAGAGTCTTGTGAAGATGATGAGTGGGGAGATGAATGGAAAGGAGGAATAGGCCCTAACCTAAGGACAAACAGGAAGAGGGCAAAAAGGTGGGGGACATGGGGTTTGACACTTCGGCTTTTCCTTGTTTTGGGGGTCTTAATTTATTTGAGATTTAAAATTTAAAATAGGAAATGAGATGTTGTCAATTGGGAAAGATAAATGCACCCCACTGAATGTATGCTTTGGGGCGTAAGAAAGTCGAGTTTATGGGCAAATTGATGTTTGATTCTACTTTCATGAAATTTGAATTTCCATGTTTTTTTATCCCGTTAACTAGTCTATCCGGAAACTGCATCGGATTATAGAATTCAAGAATCACTTCCGGTTGCTTTGCTAGCGAAAAGGGAAATTACCATTGCGACAACAAAATGGCGCGACAGTCGCTGTGGACGCTCTTGCTTGTTGTCGGGGGATTTCATCATCTCCAGAATCCTAACTTTGTCAAGCAACTCTTGGATGGTATTGGACGCTTCTTACAATGCAAACCGTTCTCAACATTCATGTCCCTTTTGAGAAAAACAAAGCATATCGAATACGTAAAAGTAGATGAAATGAACGAAATTCGTGTTTTATCGGCGCCATCAAACGGGTGCAGGAAGAGAATGAAACCTTAAACTTTACTTTGGATATGAATAACAGTAGAAAGAGGGTGGATGGAATACAACACCTTTAGCTTTTTTCTCAACTTCTCTTCCTCTTTGTCTCTTTTATCTCTCTCCTCCGAGAATATGCTAATGATACTTTCTTGTTCAAGGCTCAATTGCTCAATTTTTTTCAGTGCCTCTGAAAGCTGATATATAAAATAAATAAATAAAAAGAAGTGAAACAATTCCTTGCATTTTACTTAAGCTAGATGGAGAAGGGGGCATAACCTCAATTTCGAGTGATTGACGCCGGTTTCTCTCCTGTTGCAAATCGTTGAGCAATTGATGTTGATGTCCTCCCTCATATTTTTCTAATATGCAAAAAGTAATAAGGACCTTTTAGATTAAAGTCGGGTCATTCTGAAACCCATAAATGACCAAAGCACAAAAATAACCTTCGACTTTGATTGTGCATGTAACAAACTTTTGACTGCTCCCATTAGCTTGTTTCTCAGGCAAGACCTCACACACATCATCGCTGACATCTTGTGTAGGAGGAGAAGATGATTTAAAAGAGCTTATTCCTTTCCCGGATTTTGTGGTGACCTTCGTAGTATCTATTGTTGCCTTTTCCCTATTGTCATACTTGTTAAACACACGTCCGTTTCCACCATCCACTGGTTTAGGAATCCCTGACTTCCTTTTCCTCTTTTGTTCCAATTTGAGGGTGAATACAACTTGTCCGAGTCTGTAGACATTCTCTTGCTGCTGTATGTACTCTTCTTATTTGATCGAGTAGATTGTTGCGGATCATAATCAAGAAAGGTATCTACAGGATAAAAATTCTAGACATCAATCAGGGAGTAACTTAAAGTTCACTGTCGACAACAAGCATGTCTTTAGAGAGAGAGAGAGAGAGAGAGAAATGTCATACCTCTGTCTAAAGACTGTTCTATACCTTTCTTATTCCGCCGTGGAGCATAGCCAATTCTATGATAATTGGTGGTCTTAAAATAAAGAAGTCAAAAGCAATTAGAAATTAGCTTGAATCCAAAGTAGAGCAGTAGAAAGAGAAGTTAGCATTGCTCGAAACAAACCAGTAAGCTTTTTGCATTTCTTTTAGTCATGCTTCGAGTCTAGCAAGAACCGTTGTACGCTCAAAACCCTGCTTATCATGAACTGGCTCAATAAAATTAGCCTCCAAAACACCTGTCATAAGAAGGAAGCACATTAGACCCTTTTTTTTTGGGGGGGGGGGGGACAGTACGTTGGTACATAAACAAATAAACTAAATAAGTGCGTCAAGTGCCGAAAATATACCTATAACCCCACGCCCATCACTTCAGGCAGCATTCCAGACCCTCCAAAATGGCTCGAGAAATAGGTTATAAAGGAGGCATTAGGCAAGAGGAATGTCTAAAGGAAAATACATGGAAGGTAAATTTGACTAGCGTGATGCAAAGTGCAAAAACACGCTGTCATTAAATGCATCAATTAAAATACAAGTGAAATAAATGTTATAAGCAATCCTTGTGATACATTGTACAAGAAAATATAAAGCAAACCTCGATGAGTCGGTTTTTGTGATAAACATTGAAACCTTGAACATCAATATGATATTTTGCATCTTTCACAAAACCAATGGTCACCACAGCAGCCAGCTGATGACAAAAGTGCAAGAAAACCAGGCATCAAACAAGCATATAGCAAAGCACATCGAAGATAAATATATTTCTATTCAATTATTACATTCAAATCCTTGGGGGCACCCTCGGCACTGGGATTTGGTCGATAGGTTATTATCTCGGTGAGCATCATATCATTAACTATGTTGTGGTGCTCAACATCTTTCCCACGTAAGATGATTCTGAATTTAGCTGGAAGTCTCAAATAAAGTATCGATTCATAACTCTGCCAGATGAACACGGGAAAAAAATATAAATCAATTACATATGCCAATAAATAAATGTGCTATCTCCAGCGAAGGCATAGTAAAATACAAAGAGCTTTTACCATGGGTAAAAATCATAAATTTTCTGCCATGGAAAAAGAGGAAATTGATGTTAGTTACCCTCAATGAATGTCCTAGAGTTGGGATACTCTTTTGCCATTTGTATATTTTTCTCATCACGGTTAACACCTCTGAGTTGGATATCCTGCCAAGAATAATTCACCCCATAAGTTCAACATCACAAATGCATTCTATGCTGTTTGTATTTAGATTTTAATAGTAAAGAAAAAGTCCAGAACGTTCGAGACATACATGTTGATCCGCATGAAAATCAAGCTCCAAGAGTCCCTGGTCATCCTCCCAGAGATTATATATAATAATTCGTGTGCCATTGTCTTTCAGATAAAATCAATTATTAATCAGATGTCTAGCGGATTACAAGGGAAGGTGCATCAAGTAAAAGATGGTATGAGAAAAGAGATGAAAAACCTAGTACATTCAACCAATTTGCAATTAATCCACACGGTGATGGTACCTTATGTTTAAATGGAGATAGAAACTTGCTATCCTTTTCTTTTCTCTTTACTAGGAACATGGAGCTTCTTGAATATTAAACGGTTTATGGATCCATGTCAGGAAATGAACCATTGAACATATACTTGATTCTTTGGATCTCCAGTAGAATAGGAGTGTATATCCTTCCAAGTTAATCTTATCAAATTTTATTAACAAAACTAGAGCTTAAATTTCTATGTTCTTGTTGAAAAAAAAAACAAAGCTCAGCATCAATGTTACATTGCAGAGAACTACTAGAGACGCAAACCCAAGTCTCGCATTCTCACAACCATGTATCTATCATGAAGCTGGTAATACTTGCACCAACTGCTTTATTACCTCAATCACAATAGCAGCGCAGACCAGCTCCTGCTTGGGTTGGTGCTGTGTGAAGGATGCTTCACGTGAATATAATGGAGGTGGTGGGATCTTTGGGGGGGGGGGGGGAATAGAAATTAGAAAGCTTTTCATGTTTTAGTGATCAATTTGTTACTTTTGAAACTTCAGTGGAGAAATCAGAAATTTATTCAAATATTAGTGATCATTTGTGTACTTTACTCTTTTTATTTTTTAAATTCACTTCAGCAATTCGTTAAATGTCTAACGGAAGTTAACCCTCAGTGATTATATCTTAAATAAAAACGAAAGTGACCAAATATTATGTTTATCCTTTATATATTTATAAATTTAGTAAGGAAAAATATACAAAACTTAAACGAAAGTGATCAATCATGTAGTTTACCTTTTATATATTTATATAATATTTAAATTTAATAAAAAGTATATATAATATTTAAATTAAAAAACTAAGAGTAGTAATTATTTAATATGGTCATTTCATATGAATCCAAAGTATTTTGATCATCTCAATTAGGTCTGATCAATTTTTAATTTTAAAAAATTAGGTTTACTTTGAGTTAGATCAAATTTTTTTAAATGTAAAGTCGGGTCGGGTCGGGTCGAGTTTGAGTTTATGATAATAAAAAAACCGACTCAACATAAAATTATAATTATCCTTAATACATTTATTCATAATAATATTTATTTCTATATTATTATTTTTCATTTAGATCCTTATTTACCTAATTAATAAAAATGAATTATATATATAAGTCGAGTCGGATCAGGTTGAGTGCAATTTTTTACCTAAAATATTAGGTCGAGTTTTAGGTCGGATAGAAAAGGTCGAATAGGACTCTCTTAAACTCATATCGATCGAATACGGAAGAAGAATTTAACTCAGATTAAATTCAGATAAACCAAAAATTCGACCTGATACATTATCATATCTAAATTATATATTCCGTACGTTCACTCATACTCATGTAATAAAATATAATGTTTTTAATTGAATTGACATGTGTTGAATAAATAATATAGAATCTGGATTACATGGTTAGTCCTACTACGTGTTGTGAATCTTTCGTCACCATAATAATTAGCCTCTTATCCCACACTCTTAACTTTTCTTCAGATTCTTCCCTAAAGGAATACTATATATATATATATATATATACACACATACATACATACATACATACATACATAAAACTCCCCATTAATTTACAATGTGCTCTGCTCTCCATGAGCTGAATAACAACAATCCCCAACACAAGAGGTTTCTGTTTTGTCTTTCGTTTTACTCATTATTAGTTGAGTTTTTTTAATTATTGTTGTTGGTTGATCATATGTTCAGTTCAATGTTTGATTCAATTTATTGTTGTTTTAATTTTATCCACTAGGAAGCATGGAGGTTGAAGAAGACCAACAAGTTGGCTCTCAATAGTTTTTTTTTTTTTCTTATCAAGAAATATCTTTCTCTCTTCTTTTTCTCAGTGGAGTGCAATGGATATCGTAAAGAGGAAATGGAAGAACATGGTCATGAAGGTCTGGGATAGATTCTGCAACACATCGAGATCGCCGACGTCTCCGAACAGCCACCGCGCCGAAAACGTAGCGCCTGAAGGGTGTTTCTTCGTCTACGTTGGACCCCAAAGACGAAGATTCGTGATCAAGGCCGAGATCGCCAACCATCCGTCGTTCCAGATGTTGTTAGAAGACGCCGAGCTCGAGTACGGCTTCAGCAATGAAGGTCCACTCCTCCTTCCTTGTGATGTTGATCTGTTCAACCGAGTTTTAGCAGAGATCGACAATGGCGAGGATCGAGAAATGACTCCGATTTGCAGCTTCGCTTACAGCCGCCCTGCTCGTCGGCCAACCATGAATAAAGGCCATGGATCGTATAAACTTCTCACTCCATCTTGAATGCTCGCAGTTCCCTCTTTTCTTCCAAAAATGGGATTAGATGTTTTGGGGAAGATGATGCAAATACATCAACGTAATTGAAAAATGGTGCAGTGTAACCTTCATAATTTATTAGTACAAACAGCTTTTACTTAAAATCTAATGCATAGTTATATTTGTCATATTATAGAATTGATTTTATCTGATATATGAATTATTAATGATAATGTTAAAAGATTGATTAGTTAAAGGATATGAAACTTCAAAAACTTTGATCTTTAAATAAGTTTTAAAGACTTCATCAGACAGAAAATCAACAAAAATATTATTTATAAAAGAAATTCGATATATATTATATTGTGTAAAAGTTTTCAACTTTATATAGATTTAGGAATGTTAGATAAATAAAAATAAATAACTGAAATTAATATTAAAAAATAAAAAAAAATATTTATTAAAAAAATAAAAAAAAAATATCAACCATTTATTTTAAGTATCTAACGATCATAAATAATCATAAATATGTTACGTAACATAATCATTAACCACCGATGGTGAGATGACCACGGTGTTTCCTTCAAGTCAGAGGGAATAGGGGATCCACATTTAAAATGAGCTTTTGTTTTGGTTCACTTTGTAACGTAGGCATTTTTAACTTATTATTATTATTTTATATTTGAAATGACTATATGGTTCTACTCAATTTTACATCTAAACATTATATATTTAAAAAGAAATAACTTGGAAAATAAATAAATTTATTTATTTTAAAATTTTTAAAAAAACAATGAGTAAATGAAGTGAATAATACAAAAATTACATTTGTGAAACTATAATTGAAATTTCTTGAATATTACTTTTTATTATGTTTTCATTAAACATGAACCACTTGAATCAACCCCTATTGATATAATATCATATTTAATATTCCCTTAATCGCTAATCATTAAATTTGGTCGTTAAATTAATGAAAATGATGGCATGGAATGGTATAATCTCGTAACTATGCATTGCAAGTCCTCCATGGTAAAGTCTTGAAAACTTCATAAGCTTTGTCAACACATTTAGCATACATGTCAATAAGAGCAGCGCCAAGCTTTGGATTTAAAAACATCGTCTTTTTATCTTAGAGTCATGCACCCACTAACCAATTTCCGAACCTCCCAAATTAGCAGAAGCGAAGAGTACATAAACCGAAGTCAATTCATTTAATCCAACCCCATAATTCTTCATTCGATTAAGCAAATCAACACTTTATTCATACCTCTTTTGCTTCACATATCTTGTTATAATCCCAGTCCAAGTAACCACATTTCACCGAGGGATTCTATCGAACAACCGCGCAGATCCAAAGTCACCAAAAGAACTATCAAAGAAGATAAAGAATGTACCTCAGAACTAAATCGTTTGTCACTTAACATGGTGTTGAAAAGCGAATGCGAGTGGCTCGGTTATTTGGTCGAACACTTGGTGGCCGTAAATGAGACCGGACAAGCGAACTAAAGCTTCGATGAGTTTGGGAAGGTACATATCGATGCCAACTATATTGCCATGTGTTGACAATGTCAATGCCAATACCATGAACATGTCATTTTTAATTAACGTAAAGGGTTTCATATCAACATAATCCCCATTGATACAAGTAACTGGGCATAAATAACAGTTAGCAAGAGCAAAAGAGTAACTAATTCCTTGATTCTCCTGAGCTTAACCTAAGCTGGCTACATACAAAAGCAAGTAGAGTCGAACCTCGATAATCAAGAAGCTTTGTATCACATATCCAACTGCGCTTTTTGACGGGATGAAACTTCAAGCAACACTGCACCCACGGCGGGTTTCTGGCACCATCATTTGATGGCACTCCAAGCAATTGAATTAGCTTCCGTCTCGGTGCATCAGTGGATGAAGCATTGAAAATTTTCTCCTAAACAAATGCAGCAAAATAAAATTGAACAATTTACAAGTCATGAGGAATGACAAAATGATGTACTAGTAAACTTCAATTTCACATGACAAATGAAATATTTTACAAAATGGTCCTAGTTTACAATATTAGGAACTTGGAAGGCTTTATCCACTGGATTGCTAGGCCAGCTAATTTAGAGGCAGATGTTTTAGCAAAGTCGGGAATCGGCTGAGATAGGATGTGGGTTTGGGGTTTATTTTTGGTTTTTCTTGTTTGTGGCTGTATCTATTGTTTGAATTTTCTGGTTGTAATCTCCGACTGTTTATTTATCCTGATATGAATAAAATTTGAGACACTCTTCCTCCTTTCACTGATTTCTGGTTCACCTTATGGTGTTTCATCAATCATGAAGGGGGTTTTTAATGAGGTCTCCATTTCTTATCAAAAAAAAAAAGTTTGCAATATTGGATTCAAGAGTTCATGTAAAATGATTTTACACCAGAACAGTCTAAAGATTATATATATCACCACAAAAGTTATAAATGTGAAAAGAAATGGTCGAATAAATGTCCTTACCCCATCTTCAGCATAAGCATAGATTCGGGTAGTTGGATCCACTAGGGTAAACCTAACCCTATAAATTCTACCACGAGATCGAAAATCCTCAACTCGGATTATACACCTGAATTTCATTGCTACCTGGAAGGTTACCCGAGCAACAAATAAGAACAACTCCAGTTAAACATTATTATCTGGTTTTTGTATTGCTGCCAGCCTGCCACGGCATTCGAGATAAGTCTCATATGAAACCATGGCCACTCCCCATTTACCCTTCACAGAAACCCCTTGAAAAAGATGAAACCATTGAGCTTAGTCATCCCTACCAGTGGTGGTTAAAAGATTATATTAGGTATAACCACCTATCACGTGCCATTTTCACCAACCATCTTTCTCACTTGCATCAAGATAAAAGGAGAGAGTAGTCCCAATCGAGACAATTGCAATCAAACAGAGAAGAGAACCATTTGTCATACAAAAATGAACAGAAAACAAACGGTGCTCAACTACTCGGTCCATCCTGACACCCAATGCCAGTTGGAACTACTACAGCTATCAAACCCAAACTTAAGCAACCAAAATATGTACACTATAAAGCCCAAACCAATTGTTGCAGCAAAAAAGTTTCAAATTTCAACCGAGTTCAAGACAAACTCAACCAGATCCTTGACAGACCAATAATATAGGTGGCTGTGTGTGAGGGAAGAAAAGAGATTGCAGATTATGCAAAATTTAAAACGATCTTAAAGATGCTGAGGCATATTTTGGGCATTTTTGTATCAAAAGAAAGATGTGGCTGGGAGAGTGGGGAGAATGTCATCCATCAATGCATAATACCTTCTGATCAAAACAAAATGCAGAAGGGTGCAATACCTTTTGATGTGTGAGAAGGTCCATCAATGTAACAAATGGCGCATCATTGCAGTTAACCTCTGATCAAGGGCATACAAAAATTAAAAATACAACATCAAAAACAAATTTCAATAAGTTCCAGGGAAAATGTGTTAACTGCGTCCAGGAGATTGAATCCAATATGGCATCCGATCTAGTTTACGTATTGATCGACGATCATAATTGCTGACATGTATGGATATGGTAAGAGAGTGAAGCATTGAAAATTTCTGACCCGCTGACCAATTTTCAGCAACTGAAGGATATCCGTTCTGCAGTTCACATCAAGTCGCATTCTTAAGATGGTTCCAGCAGTAGGAAATGTAGATAGCACATCTCTTGATGTTGGCAACGGTTCAAAATGTAGAGGAAGTGGATTATGCACTTCATCTTCCAGCCTGTGGAGCGTACTCAATAAATGAATAAATCTGTTAGATTACAAGTAAATAAGGACTAGACATAGCAAGCATCAATAGGGTGCTTGTACAGGTAGAAGCTGTTTTGTTAGCCATAAGTCATAAATGAAGTCAACTTTAATCATAAGATGTAATACTGTTGATAGACAGATCTCAATTTTATCAAGATACTGTGCCCCAAAGAAGGTGAGGTATACACATGTTCTCCCTTTAATGTATTCCTTCTTCTTTTCTTTTTACAGCAAATAAGTAACAAGTTAACAACAATAATAGTAACAGAAAACAGCTAGCTCACGCGGGCCGACTACCTCACTAATTATGTACAAATGTAAACAACTCTTTGAAGTTTTAAGTACTTGACTAAAAGATGAAAAAACTAGGTTGCTAGGAAATCTTTTGCATTCTAAAGCATTTCTGTATTTAACACTATCTTAGCTTCTCTTTCAACAGTTTTTGAACAACTAAACACAAATAACACTTCAACAGTTCAAAA
Organism: Hibiscus syriacus; assembly: GCF_006381635.1. Classification (NCBI taxonomy): domain Eukaryota; kingdom Viridiplantae; phylum Streptophyta; class Magnoliopsida; order Malvales; family Malvaceae; genus Hibiscus; species Hibiscus syriacus. Next base: position 331,753 of record NW_024063512.1, on the reverse strand, counting down.
CTATTATTTATTCTATTTTTAGTGGACCAGAATGTTGTGTTGCTAAGGAAGTTTCCTAATAAGACTCCAAAATTCAAATCTCTAGAAGATTGGTAAATTAGCCTTTAAAGTTTCCATAGACACCTATGTGATTTTATATTATGGTAGGTTTAGCATTAAGGAAATTACAAGTAATTATGTTTATGTCATAAAATCATGGATGCCTAACATTTTGTTCTCTTGCAATCTTTTTCTTTCTCATCATTTTCTAAATCTCCCCAAATTATTTTACATCCATATCTGTTTTTTTCCCTTTCAAAGTATATATCAGATTTCAATAACCTTAACACATTACCCTAAGTAAGAACAAAATGTAAACATCATAAAGAAATTAAGGCTCACACTGTGCAGACAGCTAGAATAACACCAGCAACTTTTGACCTCAATCACATCCCCAAACGATCCCTAATAAATCTTGCACAAATGCTCAGACCAATTTATCCTATTAAATCCATCAAATATGTCCCAATTGCCAAAATATTCCAGAATTTCTTCTTCACTTTCAGCAAGTCGGACAGCCTTATGCTTGGCACTTTCTATCTTTAATCAACCTACTAAAGACTAAAGATTCAACTCCATCTCTCATATATAGATCTCAAGAAACCTAATCTTCTCCATGCATAGACAGGATAGGATAACAAACTGAAATATCGCAAGTGTTAAGAGTTTCAACAAAGTATAGTTAAAAAAAAAGTTGAAATATGAACTAAGCAATATTAAGGGGGCAGAAAATACACTTTGGATATCAGAGCATACCTTGACACGTGAAAGGTGAATAATGTCTCCAACAGACGCAGCAAGAGGAAGATCATCTATTTGTTGAGCAAATAAATGCACGGGAATCCTGAACTCATGTGACTCGTCAATTATTTTCAGCTTACAGATATAATCTGCAAAGAAACCATAAACTCTGGGCGATCAAAATAAGTTTACAACAATCAGGAAAAAAAACGATCAAGAACGTCAGCGAAAAAGAGAAGAATTATTCCAAAAAAAGAATCGTCTTCCGCATCTCCACAAATTTCATAGAAAGATTGTAAACAGTAAGGAAAAAATGGTGTCATCCTAGCCAGTCACAATCACATTTGAACTAAGCTTCGGATCTCGATATATTGCCGAGCAGACAAAAAAAAGAGTTAAGAAATGGCGGTACTTACAGATGCCTTTGGTTCTATGGGGCGGACTGAGGTCGGCAATGGCGGCAACTTTCTGGTTAATGCAAGTAATGGCGTCCTTTATCTTAAGAAACTTGTAATCACCCATCTCTCTGTCTGCAATTTGTTATGGATTCAATGTCTAATTTTATAAATAAATAAAAATCCGGGAAGGGAAGAATATAAGGGAAAAGGAGGCCAAATTTATTTTTTAAAGGGTTATATATATATATTTTTTTTTAGGAAAAAATACTCCTAAAATGATTTTAAAAAACGCAATTCTACATTTGGCCATTGAACTTATACCCTCTTCACGGGGAAATTTTTTTTAATAATTGAATGAAAAAAAAGAATTTATAAAATAATACGGTTATGAAACTATTTGTTTGAATGAAGTATTTATTACAATATTGAAAAGACAGAGTATTTATGTTCAAACTTCAGTGGGGACCAAAACGATAAAGATGTAAAAGTATGCATAGAAGGACACGTTCTCCCCTCAAAGGATTGTTTCAAGTACCTAAGGTCTATGATACATAAAGATGAGGGTGTAGATGATGATGTAACACACCGTATAAAGGCGGGATGGCTAAAGTTGAGGGCTGCTACTGGAGTTTTGTGTGACAAGAAGGTGCCTCTAAAACTTAAGGGAAAATTTTATAGAATGGCAATAAGACCAGCGTTGTTGTATGGATTAGAATGTTGGGCAACCAAGAAGGATCATGTAAGGAGGATAGAGGCTGCAGAAATGAGAATGCTTCGATGGACATGCGGTAGGACTCTGTGGGATATGACAACAAACTCTACTATTAGGATGTCCTTGGGGGTGGTGCATGTTTCTGAAAAATTGAGGGAGGGAAGACTACGGTGGTTTGGGCATGTCCTTAGGCGACTACCGTCGGATGCGGTCAGGAGGGTATAGTCGATTACAGTCGATGGTGCCAGAAGGAGAGGACGACCAAGGCGGAAGTGGGAAGACTGCTTGAGATCTGATTTGATGGATTTAGCCCTTACCGAGGACATGACCTCTGATAGGAAAGTATGGAGACTAAATACTAGGGTAGTCGAGTAGTGTGGGTCACATCTCTAGGGTGTATCATCTCTGTCTTCTTTTAATGCCTTTGTAGTAATTTCCATGAATTCTACTTTTTATACGTTTCTGTTATTGGTATTTATGAAGGCTTAGAACTGGGCTTGCTATCGTGGACTTCTGTGTAATATTCTCTTCACTTTTAAATTTAGTCGGGTCTTACGTTTCTGCCTATATGAAGAGATTTTTTCGCAGGGATTTATTTGCAGGGATTACTTCCCATTTCAAACGCGCATGTAATATTAATGATATTTATGACTGCATATGAATACTGTTCAACTATGTATTTATGTATTTATTTATACATGCTTTGCATTTTATCTATATTTTTAATTTTCTGACTGCCGGAGGTCTTCCACGGAAGCTACTCTCAACCTGGCGTTGGGGGCAGCCTACTACCCTACCTCCCCCTTACCCCATTGCATATGGGAATTGGGTTTTGTTGTTGTTGTTGTTGTTATTGAAGTGTTTATTACAATAATTATGGAAAACCTATAGATCATCATGCGACACCATTAAGTTTGAATAGGAGAAACGTTAGTATTGTAATGCGTTTCCTTCAACTCTTAATCACTCCTATAAGAATTTAATAATTTTTTAAAAAAAAATAAGTTAAGAATTCAAAAATTAGATTTGTAAGAAAAGGGAATGTGGAGTTGGTAGGATAAGAGCTGAGAAAAGAATAAGAATTGCAGAGATAACAAGCCTACATCAACGGATACAAAAATTAAAGAGAAAATAACCCAGTGACCGAAAATGTCTTATAATATACGATTTTGATCAAATTTTTTTCGATTTTCCAAAATGACCAACAAAATCGCAATGCGGTCTCTAAATCGCAACGCGATATCCAGTATCGCAAATCAGTTTCCAGATTCGCAACGCGATTTTGACTATCGCAATGCGAATATGTAAATCGCAACGCGATTCTGACTATCGCAATGGGATTTTCAAAGCGCCATTAGTATCGCAACGCGTATTTTATTTTCAAATTCCAAACACAGATATTAATATATCCCATAATTGCAACTCATAACCTAAAACCCTAAATCACAACTCAGTCTCATCTCCATCTCTCACTCTCTACAGCGATATCCGTCCCCATATCCTACGAAACCTGTCCCCATCTCCAGCGAAATCCTTCTATCTCCATCTCTCAGATCCACCCTCATAATCATTCACGGTCAGAAATGGAAAATCAACCAAATCAACCACTGAGGGTTAGTTTTTTTAATTATTTTTATTTTGAAATTTTTGTATTATTATTAGGTTTTTCATATTGAAATTGATGATAAGTTTACTGGTAATTTCAATAATAGATTAACCATTTCACTTAGATTTCTTATTAAACTCATTCGATTGCTGTCAATACTGCTAAACTGTTTAGTCTTTAACCCTGTGAAGTTAGTATTTGTCTTTGTTTTGTCTTTTGGTTGAAGTAATGCAATTCATTCAAGTTTCAATTTTAGACAATGACTATTTGAAATCGAGAATCGCAACGCGAAATGAAAATCGCAACGACAAAATCGCAACGCGATTTTAGTTTCGCGTTGCGATAGTCAAATTCGCTTTGCGATAGTCATTTTCGTGTTGTGATTTTCATTTTCGTGTTACGATTTTAAGTTTCAGAAACTATTCTTCTTCTGCAAATTGAAACTTGAATGAATTGCATTACTTCAACCAAAAAACAAAGACAAATACAAAATTCACAGTGTTGCAAATTTAAGTTTGAAAAATAAACTACTAATACACTTTATGTTTATTATTGTTTTTGGTATATCTTCACAGTGTAGTTTTTGGTATATCTAACTTAGTATGTTTATTGTTTTTGTATAACTTTTTTCGGCTCAATTGACCTTAAGGAATAAAATAAGCCTAGTCACTACAATTGCGTCGAAGCTTTCACCTGTACAAAGAAAATTGTTTGAGGATACTTACTTCGGGCCATGGTTGAAAGTACAACATCCGGGTGGAGATGCTATGTTGACCCATTTGTGGCTTCAGACCATGACTAACGATCTACCCGAGAGTATAAAACGTGGTAATAAAGAGATATGGTTTCATTTTCCACCGGCATATACGTGTTTTGGGCGGGAAGAGTTTTGCTTAATCATTGGTCTACGCTTCGGACACGATGATGTAGGTCGATACACTAGTCATATTACCCGCCCATCATGGTTATCCCGGGTTTTTCCTGAGCTGTCAATGGAGAAGCCGAATTTACACTTCGACGACTTGACGGGATTATTTAATAAGAAAAATGGTTTTACTCGGATGGATGACGTCGATGTCGTCCGAGTATGCCTTTTAGTACTTTTGCATGCCGGCTTTTTAGGCAGAGAGGCCAGACAACCTATTCCTAAGGACCTAATATTATTGGTAGATGACCTAAATGCATGGAACCTGTTTCTGTGGGGTTCGTATCTATGGAAAGCTACCTGGAATAAGTTGTCGTCTGCCTTTGATGACCGAAAAAGTTTGCGTGGCGATGGTTCCAAATACACTTTGTCAGGCTTTATTTGGGCCTTTAAGGTGAGAATTTCTATATAATGTTTTCAAAATTATAATTAATTATTTAACAATTACTAATGTTTGTGTATTATATTGTTTGTAGATTTGGATATTTGAGGTTTTTCCCGGCATGCGGACATATGCATTAAAAACTTCAAATGATATTCCTAGGGCTATTTCCTAGAAGAGGAAACAGTGGTTGTTGGATTGGGAAGAGTTACTACGGTATACGACAATAAATGATGTAAGTTAACACAAATACTACCATATATAAACAAGTTATTACTAGTACACGTTTAACTTTGTTTGAGCTTTTATATTGTTAGGAGGCCAACACTCCATTACAGAGGCTGACACCCACGGAGGCTGAGCTTGCCACTGATTGGTGGCAAGCTAGTAAGCATTTTTTTGATGGCACGGATGATGAGCAGCCTCCACTTCGAGAGCCATCACCTCACCCAGAGCCATCACCTGATCGACCACACTATACACCTCTACAATGAGAGTCATCACCTATTCCGTCACATCATCGAGCCTCTTCTCCACCATCACCTCATGATAGGCGACTGGCAAAGATGCCACGACATTTATCTCCCTGTTCTCCACCTCCACGGGATGAGTTAGGGGAGTTACGTGATGAGGTCAATGCCTTGCGTGAGGAGGTCGGTACTTTACGCGATGATAATGGTGCATGGCGTGATGAGGTATCTACTTTACGTGGTGAGGTAGCCGCTCTACGTGAGATGGTAGCATTATTGCATAATGAGGTTCATACTCTACGCAACAAGGTAAGTTTAAGATTTTTCATATTTAACTTGATTTACTCGTAATTTCACTTAGATTAACCATTTCATTTAGATTGCTTAGTAAATTTATTCGGTTGCTGCCAATACTGCTAAACAATTCTAAAATAACCCTGTGCAGTTAGTATTTGTCTTTGTTTTGTCTTTTGATTGAAGTAATGCAATCCATTCAAGTTTCAATTTGCAGAAGAAGAATAGTCGCAACACGAAACTTAAAATCGCAACGCGAAAATGAATATCGCAACGCGGAAATGACTATCGCAACGCGAATTTGACTATCGCAACGGGATAATCGTAATACGAAATAAAAATTGCAACGTGAAAATCACAATGCGAAAATGAAAATCGCAACGCGAATTTAGTTTCGCGTTGCCATTTTGGTTTCGCATTGCGGTTATCTTGTTGCGATAGTCAAATTCGCTTTGCGATAGTCATTTTCGCGTTGCAATTTTAAGTTTCGTTTTGCGATTTTAAGTTTCAGAAACTATTATTCTTCTGCAAATTGAAACTTGAATGGATTGCATTACTTCAACCAAAAGACAAAGACAAATACTAACTTCACAGTGTTGTAAATTTAAGTTTCAAGAATAAACTACTACTCTTTATGTATTCCTTGAACATGCACTAAACCTATATGTTTTCCTTTTAAATGTTTATATAAGTGCTTACTTCTGGAATGTTATCTGATGCATTTTGTGAACTATGATAGAATAATGACTTGGGTGAATACCGTGCAAGTTTGAAACATATTTGTCTTTGTTTTCACTGTTTAATATCATGTCTGTTTATTTATTAATTTATGTATTAATTTATTTTTAGCGGCCCGATAAGGTGGATGCTTTACGTCGGGTTTTTCTTGCACGACGGGGTTCACGCATCAGACGACGTGCACGTGCCATTACGTCTCCGTTCACCCCAATAGTGCGAAGACTCCGTAAGAAGAAGCCCGACTCACCTGTCATCGTTCAAGAGGCCTCTCCTATCGTTCAAGAGGCTCCTATCATCCCTCAAGAGTCCCCTCCCACCGTTCAAGAGGCTCCTGTCATCGTTGAAGAGGTCCCTCCCACCATTCAAGAGCCCGATTCACACAGTGTAATATATTGAATTATTGAGAAACCCTCTCACGTGCCAGATATGATGGATGCGTGTTGGCTTTCGTATGAATTACCGGCCAGTACCATTCTGGCAGATGAAGTGGATAGAAGAAAACTACCAGAAACAATTCTGGATAATACCCTTTGGGCTAAGACCGCAGTTGATTTTTATCTACATGAGTGGAGCCAGGGGTGTTACGTTGACATATACAAACTCAACGATGATATGCATTTGTTGCTTGATCGGTCTTGGTAGGGTGTGTTATTAGGGGTTGAAGACAATGGCTATTTCGATTGGGGTAAGTCTTATATTTTTCTTATATTTCATTTTGATTAATTTTTTTTTTAATTTATGTAATTCACTAATATATGTCTTTTTTTGTAAAACAGCATATTGATGCATGGGTGTCACGTCTTCTAATAATAAGGAAAATGAGGGAAAAATACACGATATACAATTATACCGACGTCTTTTCACGTAGTTCACTTGAAGAATCAACGAGATGAATCATATGTGTTGGGTAATGGACAAGCTAAACTTTATCCTGCATGGTGGGAGGTCGATAAGGTTAGTATTTATTTTTAAAATATTTTAAAGGTGTTCATAAATAAGTGCGCAATTGAATTATTACTTATGATTGCAGGTGTTTATCCCTGTTTTTGAACATAATCATTGGTTTCTCATCGACCTTCAGCTCCCATCCCTGAAAACAATAGTATGTGACAGCATGATAAATTACATATCATTGTCTGATTTGAGAGATATTATTAAGGGATAGAGCTCTCATTTGGCTAAATTCTTGGATGCGATTAATTATTGGACTTATTCTGGAAACAAGAAGCCAAAGAAGTTCAATGTTACAGTTATCAGAGACGAGACCGCGCCACAATAAATGCGGGGAGCTAGAGGGGATTGTGGTCATCTCGTATGCATGTGCTTGGAGCGTTTGACGACAGAAAGTATACAGTTTCTACCTCCTTATGGTTTCGGCATTTTATAGCTAGAGCGATATATGCGAGACGCTGTCTACCTGCATCTGCGTTATGAAAGTGTCCATAATGCAAGTGTTGTTAAGTACCTAGAATTCAATAATTTGCTGCTTGTTGGTTTTAGATGTGTTGAAAGTGTTGTTTGAGCAAATGTTTGGTTTCTGCAGGTTAATCCTAAAGTGAGCTGCGTGAAATTGATGTATGGGTGCATAAACAACTGTCTGGGGTACACTTTTTTTATTGTTTAATTGATTCTTAAAAGTTGATTTGTTTAATTGATTAGGAAAATAAGAATTATTATTATTTTTTGCTTGTTTAATTGATTTGTAAAAGTTGATTTGTTTAATTGATGTGTAAATAATTCTTATTTGTGCTTGTTTAATTGATTAAAATGTAAAAGTTGATTTGTTGATTTCAATCTGCATCATATTGAAGGCAAAAGACTTGTTAAGGTACACTTTCGCAACGCTAAACTCAAAATCGCAATGTGAAAGTCAAAATCACAATGCGAAAGCCAAAATCGCAACACGAAAGTCAATTCGCGTTGTAATAGTCTAATACGCTTTGCGATTTTCTCGTTACGATAGTTAAATTCATGTTACAATAATCAAATTCGCGTTGCGATAGTCAAATTCGCGTTGCGATATTCAAATGAATGTGTAATAAGTGATAACAACTGAACAGATCATAGCAATGTTCAAACTCAAGTTACTAATACATGCCTAACTGAAAATGTTAAAAGTTTACACATAAAATACACATAATATAACGTTTGTATTTAAAAATAATATAAGTTAATAGTGCCAAAAGGTGAAGCCGGTTGTGATTGGGATTTTGATTTTGATTGCGATTTTGATTTCCTTTTGCTTGACACCATATGAGCTTTGGATTTTGATGAGGATCCATATTTTGGTAGAGGAAAAGATGATTGTGATGGCACTGGTGATCCACATGTCAACCTTGTATGACTATTTTCCTTGCACCGACTACATGTCAATCTCTTCTTCTCTTCACCCTTAGACGGCATACGATCGTGACTTTTTGGTTGGCCAGGTAGCCTTCTGTCCATGGCTGGTGGAAAAAATGTTTGTAAGTCATCTGGTATGTCCCACTCAGAAGGATGTAGAATAGGGTAGATAATCTCGGCATAAGTCTGTCGATATACTTCTGTAGTGTAGCAATCCATAGTGTATACGCTTGAATCATATTGGTTTAGATGAAGAGCAACTTTTATAACATGGCCACACGGATAACCAGATGTTTGCCATTTCATACAACTACACGTCTTTGCATTTAGATCGACAAGCCCATTTAAGTTATTATCCAGTACTTCAAACAAAGTTTTTGAATATGGTTCAACTCTCCATGATGTTGACTTCACAACACGTTTCGTTATCTTTTTTTCAGTCCATGGTGTAACACTATGTTCCAATGTTCCTGTAAATTTAAATAAATAATACTTAGTAAAATATATGATAAGTTACGAATTTAAAGAAATAATACCTGCATGGTTTCTTTTCTTGTAGTACCACTGTTGAATAGAGGCTCGAAAAAACTCCATTAACATAGTAATGGGTAATTTTCGGGAATGACGACTTAGAGCGTTGATTGATTCTGCACTATTATACGTCATGAAATCATATCTTGCTCCAAGTTGATGTACTCTTGACCATCTTTCAAACCCGACATCTTCTAGTGTTTGAGCACACTGAGGCAAAACACGTCTTAAACAATTTATATGCTTATTAAAATCCACTTCCCAATAAGCTTTTACAGCCTTCCAGTATGTCCATTTGTATTTTTTATACCAGCAGACCTTGATTTTAGATTTCTATACAAATGAACACCACAAAGACCATGAAAAGCATCTGGGAAACACCTTCTAACAGCGTTGTCAATTGAGTTTGCCCTATTGGATATGATTGTCAGATTGCTAATAGGACCTATGCAATCCCTAAGATGCCCCATAAACCATGTCCATGAATCAGAGGTTTCAAATTTGCCAACCCCGTAAGCTATTGGCAATATCCCATTGTTAGCATCCATGACTACTGCTAATAAGTTTACTCCAAGGTATCGACCTTTCAAATATGCTCCGTCAACTATAATAACTGGGCGCATGCAAGTAATAAATGAACGAATCTACAAAATAATATACACAAGAAATATAATCATTTAAATGTGAAATGCATGTAACTAACAAAAATGAGTCAACAAAATTATATTGATTTACTAACTGCAGCACCAATGGCGATAAACAGCAACTCAAAGCGTCCATCTCTATCTGTTTTGATATAAGTTACCGACCCAGGATTTTTCAGCTTTAAATTGTGACAATAAGCCGGCAGTTGGGCAAACGATGCTTCTGGCGACCCCCTCAACAATTCCAAGGCATAACATTTGGCTCTCCAAGCTTGAGAATATGAGATACTAATCTTGAACCGAGCATTCATGTCAGTCATAATTTTATGTCCTCGATATATCCTGCCATTCAAAAACATTAACTCAGACAGAAAACCACCAAACACCTTTTTGTTTGCCTATCTATGGTGAGGAAAAACTTGGGTTCTTGAACATGTATGTTTATCAATAAAAGTCCTAACTTGAAACATTTCGCAATCTTTTATCATCTTTGCAATCATACGCCACGTACAGTTTTTGTCAATCATACACCTTGTTTCGAAACGATCTTTGCTTGATTTGTTAACTTTTAGTTGATAGGCATCTTCCACACATTTCGTATACAAAGCTATCTTCAAGTCTTCCTTTGTATCAAAACAATCATCTTTCTTGATACGAATAATTCTTGTGTAACAATCAACTACTATCTTTACCAACTCTTCTTCCGGTATCTGAAGTAATTATGGCATATTCTAGTTATACTCCCGTGGCATTTTCTTTGGGGACTTTTCTTCGGGGATTTCTTCTTCTTCTTTTTCTTCTTCAGGGTTATATGAATTACAGAATGGATGTTCAACATGTTCATTCACAGTCGTAACTTCCTACTCATTATCATCAACAACATCTTCCTCAGTAGCGGCTGTTTCATCATCAAAATTTGGGTATTGAACAATATCAAAATCATTACACGCAGGGTCTATTTCTTCTTCTGAAACATCGTCAAAATCTGAGTATTGACCAAGATCAAATTTCGAATACTGACTAGTACTCACAATTTTTTCTGTTGGCTCATCATCGTCTAACTGGTCAATACGAAAATCGAAATTTGGTACTGAAAGTTGATTGGGATTTGGATTAGGGAAAGGTTGTGGGTTTTGAGATTGTGTTTGGTATTGGAAATGTGGTGAAACAAAATTTGCTTGGTGATGAAATTGTGGTGGAACCATTAAATTTTGAGCACCATAAACTGGGGTTGAAAAACTTAGTTGATTATTACCCGCTACTGACCCAACTTCACTACTTCTAGGTTCAACAACATACAATGTAACATCATCTTGCGAAACACTAATGTAAGCAATGAATCGTTCAACATCTTCATTGTCGGTTAACAAATAAACTTTACCTTTTCTCTGATAAGATAGCCTAAATCCACTTAGGGGCTCTAAATTCAATTTATTTGCAACACGTAACATTAGAGTTTCATAAGTTAACTTTTTTAATGACAGTTTTAGTTAAAGATTCATGGGTAAAGGCATATATTGTAAAACACCATGAACATTCTCCCATGACCCTCCAAAACACAAATCTATCCAAACATGATCAACATTAGATGATTTCATTATTGTAAATTAATTTACTAAACAAACGATCTGTGAAACTAAAACATGTTGTCGGATGGGGAAGGATGTCGTTGGATATAGGATGTCGTTGGATATAGGAACGGATGTCGCCGGAGAGAGTGATAGATGGAGATGTAATGAGTTGTGATTTAGGGATTTAGGTTATGAGTTGCTGCTGCTGCGTAGTTATATACCCAAAACATTTGTGTTGCGAAACTAAAACCTGTTGCGAATTTGAAATTCAGTTTTGCGATAGTCAGAATCGCGTTGCGATTTTGTATTATTGCGTTGCGATAGTCAGAATCGCGTTGCGATATACATATTCGCATGGAATTTTCTAAAACCTGTTGCGAATTTGAAATTCAGTTTTGCGATAGTCAGAATCGCGTTGCGATTTTGTATTATTGCGTTGCGATAGTCAGAATCGCGTTGCGATTTTGTATTATTGCGTTGCGATAGTCAAAATCGTGTTGCGAATCTGGAAAATGGTTTGTGATACTGGAGATCGCGTTGCGATTTAGTTGGTCATTTTGGCAAATTGAAAAAAAAATTGGTCAAAATCGTATATTATAAGGCATTTTCGGTCACTGAGGTTATTTTCTCAAAATTAAAAGATCGATGAGTCGAAGGGAGTGAAATGCAGCTCCAATGGGTCACAGAGACCACAATATAATTTAAGTTCTCACTATAACAATCGAGCAAATAATCTAAATGCAACATTCTTAAAAAAAAAAAACTCACAACATTATTTAAAAAAAATTACCCCCTCTTCACAATAACCCTTAGTTTTTCCACATTAGTCTTAAATCTTATTTAAAACTAATTTTTAAATTAACTTTTCATTGTCGCTTCAAGTCAATCATTCTTACTATTTCAATTTCAGATATCAATTTCAAATAATATGAAAAAAAAATTAATTATATTTATTTTTTGTCTTTGTTGATTTTCCATGATTAGAATATATCTTTTAAATTTGAATGATGAGATGATTAATATATCTCAAAATTAATTTCATCTAACAACGAACAACCTAAATCGAAAAAAGAAACCAAGAGTTCTAGATCATATTCATGAAATTTAATGTATTTTATGATAAAACGGAAGGTACATACGTATTTTAAGTGTAAAAAATAATGGTCTAAAAGTTTTAGGACTCATTGATCGTTGAAAACGATGGTAATTGGCCGAGTTTTAGGTAAATCGAGAAAAACGAGAGAATAAAATTATAAAAGGAAAGAAGAAAATGAACAAAAAATGGATTTTATAACGTAAAAAAATGCAAAATGAAATCGTTTTGAAACAAGAGGATTTATGCCTCAACCCAAATCTATTTAATTCAATTGAAACCTTATTTTTATGATATATTTCTTTTTTATTCACTCACATTTTTTTGTTTCGATGATTAGGTCCCTAAATACGTAGCCATTATTGTTGTCACCATTCTCCTTATTGTTTTTGTTGTTGTTAGTATTATTAAAGGTAAAGTACAAAAATGATTCATCGACTATAAAAATATTGTTTTGTTGAATTATTCGACTATTAAAAGTTAAAAAATGATCCTTTGACGACTATTAAAAATTACAAAATGGTCACCAGACTATTCATATATTCCAAAGTCATCCTTTTTGTTAAACAATCGTCTGAGTTGGACATTAACACGTTAATTGGGATATGATAAAATCATATTTTAATGATATTTACTAACACTATCGTTGTTTTCAAGCACTATCGTTGTTTTCAAGCACTGGCTCGATGATATAATATTTCAAACATTGACTATACGTCAAAATGTAAACGGAGAGTCAATCTATAAAATATAGCTCAAACGCGTTTGATATTAGATTTTTATCATATTTCAGTAAACGAGTTAACTTTCAGCTCAGACGACTGAAATTTCTTTAACAAAAAATGATGAATTTGAAACATATGAACAATCGAGTGATCATTTTATAACTTTTAAAAGTCGAAGGCCTCAACAAAACAGTACCCTATAGTCGATGGATTATTTTACAACTTTTAATAGTCAATGGGCTCAACAAAGCAACATCCTATAGTTAGAGGATTATTTGTGTACTTTACCCTATTATTAATTGGTGTTATTATTGTTAATGTTTTTTATTATTGTTAATATTATTTTTTTGATTAAATTATTGTTAATATTAGATATTTATAGAAAGGGAATAATAAATGTAAAAATGTCTTTAAAAAATGGAAAAAGAAATTCATAAGAAAAGGAATCTGTGAAGAAAATGCGAGTACGATCCCGATGATTACATGAATAACTCAACATGCTCAATCGTTCTAGTCATTATATCTTGGGTAAACTACATTGTTTTCCACTTAACTTTATTTTTTCTCCTATTTTATCTATTGTACTTTTAATTTTTACAATTTATTCATTGAGATCACTATAAATTATTATTTTTATTATTAATCTATGATATAGTATTATTATTATTAAAATATAAAAAATAATTTAAAATAAATAATAAAATAATATTCTCACTTCCCAACCATATATAATATCACCATCGCTCATTCTCGTTACAGTCGACTATCGTCGACCATCAGAATCGTCAACTATTTGATACCAAATTGTATCGAGGGACCCGCTTTGACACGCTGAGTCTGAATCTGGTGGTTGCTTTACCGAAAAATGTTTTAAAATCCGTAAATCTTGACTGAAACATTTAGTTTCCTCATTTTCGATATTCTATTCGTGGACTTCAGAGCATGTTCCAACAAAATGAAGGTCGGATTTGGACTCAAGGGATCGAGGCGAAACAACCCATTAGATCTGAGACCAAATGACCACCATTCTACGACGGTTGATGACGACCAATGTTTCGATTTTCTCATTTTTGATCAGATTCTAAGCATATTTCAACAAAATAGAGGTCATATTCGAACTCAAAGGGTCGAGACGATGCAAAAGATGAATTCTGAGAATAAACAACCACCATCTTCAACCGTCGACGATAGTACCCAACATCGACGAATAATGGACAACTATCATCTGTTTTTATTTTATATTTTAAATTATTTATATTAAACAATAAAAAAGTCACAGCATACCAAAATAATTAAGAACTATTAAAATATAAACAACTTAAAAGTTCAGTAAGTAAATTAAAAATACATTAAATAAAATAAGAGAAAAATAGAATAACGTTAACTGAATAATGACATAATTTACCCTAATATTTTTGGTGTAATTTCCAGCCCATATACTTTTTGGACTTAAGATATTGTAAAGATTAATAAAAAAAAATATTATAATGATCACCTATAAATGACATATCATCCTTTCTTTTAGGAGTGAACAAAATCCAACACATTCAAAAAATCAATCATTTGATTTATAAAAAGCTCGACTCGAATTAATTCGATTCATAAATTTATAAAATTGACTTGAAGAAAAATAAAATTTAAGTCAAGTAATAAAATTGTAGACACTCATTTTCGTCCGAATTTATTTTGTTATATATATATATAGAGAGTATAATATTTGAAAATGTTTTTGAAAATTATAATATATAATTTTCACAAAACGGTTTTCGAATATATATATATATATATATATATATATATATACTATATAGTTTTTGAAAACATTTTTAAAATATATATACATAATATATAGTTTTGAAAACATTTTTGAAAACATTTATATATTATATAGTTTAAAAAAAAAAACATTTTGAAAATATATATATTATATAGTTTTTTTAAAACATTTTGAAAATATATATAATATATAGTTTTTAAAACATTTTTGAAAACTTATATATAATATTTAGTTTTTAAAACATTTTTAAATATATATATATATATATATATATATATATATATTATATGGGTTTTAAAATATTTTGAAAACTTTTATATAATATATAGTTTTTGGAGATATTTTTGAATATATATATATATATATATATATTATAATTTTGAAAATTATTTAAAAAAATATATTATATAATTTTTTTGAAAATATATATATATATATATATATATATATATATAATATTATTATTATCATTTTTTATTTTTATTTTTATTTTATTTTATTTTTTTATAGGTCCAAATGAAGGAAACCCAACCGAGTAAGCCTGACCCAGTAGACCCGGTTAGGTGGGTATAACCCAGCCCAAATTCTATTAGGGTTTTCGCATTAGGCAGTGGCGCCGCATGGAACAAACGTGGAATTCACGCACGAATGGTCGGTCAAACAGGGAGCGACCGGCGAAACGGTCGGCGTAGAACGAGGGATCACAATAGTCCGTAATAATCCACTATAGAACGCCCTCAGAATATTCAAGATCGACCCCAAAATAGCCAAAAACAGACCCCATCGGGGCTGTATAAATACCATACCAGGCATTTACATCTAACAATAATCGGCCAACAAATCGAGCCATCACAAAACAACGACGGTCGGGAACACAGAAAATATCGAGTACAACGAGAACCAAAACAACCCACAACGTTGAAACCAAGATCGGAGCCAATAACCAAGTAAACACAATAGATCACAAATACCAACAGAAAAACACAAAACCAACAACAAGGAAGCATTCGGGAAACCCGAAGCCTTCGAAACAGAAGCGAAAAAAATACGAAAGGTTACTTTGTAGATCTACGGACTTTGAGGCGTTTCCAGGCAAAACGAAGCCCGGAGTTGTATCCAGGGGTGAAAAACGTGTCGAAAGGTAACACCTTTTCCCTTCTCCGGCGTCGACGGACGGCAGTCACCACTGGTTAGCGACTACCGAGGCAGTGGAGCTTCGCCGGATTCTGGGCTCGGTTTAAGCCTTTGAGAGAGCTCATATCTCTCTCTCTCTCTTCTGGTATTGAGGTAAGGAGGCAAATGAGGCTTTGTATGAATTTTGCCTTGGTTTTGGGCTTTATATAGTCCCAACAAAACGGCGTAGTTTCGATTGGGAGTGGTTTGGTAATTTTGATTAGGGGATAATATCATTTAGAGCACCTACTCCTTTGTAACTTTGTACGTGAGCCATTAAGGAAATTTCGTGTTATTTTATTTTGGACATATATGTTTTCCAATTTGTGTTTTAATCCCTTATGTTATGTATTACATCATTTTATTTATTTTCGATTCGAATTTTAATAGTTGCAAGTGTTTGATTATAGTCATGACCTTGTTTTGGTATAACTATTATTTGATCTTTTAACTTATTTCCTATTTTATTTTTTCCTACTTTAGTACTTTTAGAATTTAACATTTTTTACCTTTTGATTTATTTAGTATTTTCTTTATTTTTTTACTTTCTTATTTTCTATTTTACTATTATTCTTTTTCTTTTTTTCTTTTATTTAACATTTATTTCTTATCTAACATTTTTTTTACTTTTTAGGGATATTTTCAATCAATCAAAGATAATTAATTCGAATTGAATTTTTGAATTTTAATTTTAAATTTAAATTTTCGCAATTAAGACAACCGACAAATTAATTGGTACCGAAAGGGCGGTTCAAGGCTGTTAATCCTTCATTGACCGTAACTGACTCTCGAACCCGACATATTTCTGGTAAAATGTAGGCCAAATAAGATGGTGTCCGATCCACCTAAATGTTTTTTAAAGTGATCGGTGGTGACTCTAACCCACTCATTTCAAGTCGAAGCCCAATTCCGGGTCCACCCGAAAGACAGTCGCGACAACTTGGCGACTCTGCTGGGGACAGGTAAGTGAGTCAGGCCGAAATTAATTTCCAGTTATCTTTTTGAGTGAAAATTACAAATTTAAGTTTTAATTTATTTATTCGATTCTAATTATTTATTTTTGATTATTTTTTAAATAAATAGTTGTATTGACGTTTTTTCAATGATTTCATATTTTCAAAATTTTCATCTCAGGCTCTAAACCGAACTCCAAACTCATTTTTAAGTGGGGGTGAAAGCGATGTTCTCGTGAGAAATTATTCTCCGTATGGGCCTAGCAAGTAACCTTCGGGATTCATATACCTTATGCTTTCATGTGAATTTATTCTCCGTATTGGCATAAGGGAATGTATCATCTCGAGTTTAACTTAGTCCACACAAGCTTGTAATGGGCTTATGACTAAGGGTCTGGCAAGCCCAAGGGGGCACCAACAAGGAAAACTCGGGTACCTTTTTTTTAGAACCTAAACCGGGAGACTACAAGAGTTAGAGCCCACCTCAAAACTCCATCTCAAAACCTAGGATTCTTAAATTATTTCCTGCTTTACTTTTTGTTCAAAGCATGCGAACTAGACAAATATGAGGTTAGGATTTGTTTGAAATTGGCATGCGGGATAGAGATCATGTCCAGGTAGGAATAATAACCATGTGAGGTAGATATCTTGTGGTGTAGGACTTTTATTTTCATGATTGTTTTGATTATTTTTTCCTCACTAACTCTTTTGTTGGCATTTTCGAAAGCTCAAATCGATAATCGGAAGAGTTTACAAAGAGGGGTCGGAACGATTTTAATATTTAAGGAGTAAGGAGATTGAAAGATAGAGAATTGCACAGTGATTTATAGTGATTCGACTTTCTCAAACAAAGTCTACATCCACTACCTTAGCTCCTCACTAAGGATTTCCAACAAATTCACTAATTTGTTCTTTCTTTTGAGGACAAAGAGTCACCTTACAACTCCCTAGTTTTTCACGGGCTAAACTAGAACCTTTCCCCTAGCCTTTACAAGGCTTAGCTAGAACCAAAACCCTTTTACAAATGGATAAAAAGATGTAAACAAGAAAACCTCTCTAAGGTAGGTGTTTACAAGATTGAGCTCACAAGAACAAAATATTTACAAGAGAAAGATGAAATAAGAATGAAAAACTCTTCTCTTGTGTTTGATTGCTTGGATAGTTGTTCTCTTTTACTTCTTCAAGTGTCCTTAGCTTGTATTTATAGCTTGGAATGTGTTTGATGTAGTATATAACCGTTGGGAATGTTTTGGAGCCGTTTGGGGATGATTTTCTACTCAAAAAGGCTGCCCATAACATGGTGCATCGGTGCACTATCAAGGTGCATCGATACCCCTTCATTAAATTTAAATAAACTAGTCGTTGCAGCCTTGGTGCATGGATGCACAACAGGGTGCATCGATGCACTAATTGCATTCGAAATAGAGTGCATGGATGCACTACATGGTGCATCGATACACTAGTGGCAGGTGCATGGATGCACTACAGGGGTGCATGGATGCACTGTAACACCCTCAACCCGTACCCGACCCAGATACGAGTCTGAGGTGTCACATTGACTTTTCAAACTTTGACTCTTGACAAAAATTCAAAGAAAATTTAAAACTTTCATTAAAGTAAAAGCGGTTTATTTACATAAATTGACCACCATAACCAAAATCGATCAGAGCATATTTAACTCAATCAATTAGTACATGCCAACTATATTCAAAATAACCAAACACATTTAAATCATCTATTTTCTGATATGAAATTTTGTAAGGGAGATGCTGACCTGTCTTGCTCATCTTCGCTCATCTTCTCGCTTCTGTAACTTACGTGTGAAACAATCACACGCTAAGTCTATGACTTAGTGAGGCAAATAAACATATAATGTAAACTATAACTTGTAATCATGCATGAATAATTACTACTATTATATCATACTACTCATATCCTTATTCATGTAACAAATACACTACATACATACATACATGTCATTATCATTCATATCTCTTATTCTCTTGTTTATAAAATTTCTCATGTTCATATCATATATCTTAACATGTACTCACTTATATCATATAACATATGCAATCAAGTAACTATATCATTATCTTCATTTTTATCACTATCATAGATTTCGTTTATCATATGATCTTATAATTACCATTTGTACAATCATATATCACACATAACATTTCACAAGGAAACAAACATATCATCATATCAAGTTTATTTATATTATCTCTTTATTAGCCCATGTACACATGTGAGAACTAAAGATATGCCAGTACATAGAGGTTGTGCACTATGCTGTCACCACAGCTCGTATAATTCCCTCAAGGGGCACTGAATATTTGTCCCGAAGGACCACTGCTTGTTCCGAAGAACCACTATGTCCCGAAGGACCACTGTTTGTCCCGAAGGACCACTGATAATCCCTTGACTCTTGGCATGTCAACTATACCCCTAGTTCTCATATCACATAACATGGACATTATTTTTTATACCATTACACATCTTCACATATCCACATAGCTTTTCACATAACATTTTCATTTGCACATGTAATTACTTAACTTATTTTCACATAGCTCATGTTCTATATTCATATCTCATAAGCACGTAGCTCATATTTACTTATATTCACATATACATTCACATCATTAATTCATATAAGCTCATGTATTCACATGGGTCATTTCTCATAACATGTCACATAGCTTCATAATTCATCTCATATAATTTTATTATCTAAACATATATTCACATATGATTTCCTATATAATTCTTATATAACTACTATTAAATGTTAGTATAATAACTTATGCCAGTGTTTCTTAGTTATATTTGATTCTCATTTTCTATCATATTTATACATCTATGTTACTCAAC
Organism: Hibiscus syriacus; assembly: GCF_006381635.1. Classification (NCBI taxonomy): domain Eukaryota; kingdom Viridiplantae; phylum Streptophyta; class Magnoliopsida; order Malvales; family Malvaceae; genus Hibiscus; species Hibiscus syriacus. The sequence continues at coordinate 311,761 of NW_024063512.1, read as the reverse complement.
TTATTTCAGTCTTCATTTAATCATATGAGTCCATCATATTAGTTACATAGAATCTAACTTACATAACTTATACTTGGTTATCATATTTCACATAAATCATTGCCATACAATATACTATATGTCATATAGTTCCCTTCCACTTATAACATTCCCTAGAGTTTGTGTACACTTATTATATATTTTACCCATGGTTCTTATATCTTCTCCTAGTCATATAGACCCATAATTCCTCATTACCTAACCTATATTACATGTCCATATAATTCTGGGTATTTATACCACCCAGTGTATACCACTTTCTCTTGTTATTACTTAAATCTTTATTATCTACATAGTTCATGTCTTATACCTTGTTTTCTCATGTTCACATATATCATGTCATATGGCTCATATCTTTATCATGCAGGCATATAGCACATAATTCTCATATCATTACATTCAAAAGCATGTTAACACATATAATCATGCATACATACAATTCATGTCATTCATATACATATAATCATATATTCATGCATTCTAATATAGGAAATAGACTTCTCGCAAGTCTTGTTTCCATTTAGCACCATAGACTAACTAATATGCACTCACCTGGGCCTCACTAAGTTCTAATTCACTTTTATGATTTCATTTCTTTCGATCAAATCTTGACTTGATAATCGCTCCGGAACTTGTTCGTGCTCGATATCTATATAATCATACATTGATACATATCAGTATCCAATTGATATATTCTAATCTATCATTTTTTAGACCAAAAGAAATGTCTATTTCAATTTCCCCTTGAAGTGCATCGATGCATTCTACAGTGCATCGATGCATTCTTTAACATGTGCATCGATGCACTAACCATGCATCGATACACAAATTACCTTCGATGTTTTCATTTTAAGGGGATGCATCGATGCACTCCTTATGCATCGATGCACCAATTGCATTTGATGTTTCTTCTTTAAAGAGTGCATCGATGCACATTGAATGTGCATCGATACACCTTGCCCATAATTTGTATTTTAAGCCTGAAAACCATCAATTCTTCATTCAATTTTTCTATTTTAAGCCCCTATTATGTCATTAAATTCAACTACCATTACTTAAACCAACTTATATCCATGTAAACCATCTTTATCTTCCATATCTCAACATGATTCTTAAGATTTAAGAATCTTACTAAACTTTCAAATTTGTTATTAATCCTTTCTAACTTCATAGATCTCTTATTCTTAGTGATGATAAGTCAAATTCCTTCTCAAATTTCACTTATTAACTCTTTTCCAGAAATTCATCTAAAAACTCATTTTCTTTAATCTCTTCTAAATCTTTCATTTTTTTTTGTTTTAGAACAAATTAAGCTTTCCTTAAGCTTAATTATCATCTAATGATCATAACTCAACCTTAAAATCAATAATTAATCAAAAAACAAAGAAACTCACCTTTGAGTCAAGCCTTCACGTATGAAGAAGGAATAAGAGAAGAGAAGAGAACTCTGGAACCTTTTCTCTCTTCCCATGTGATTTCCTTATCTTATAAGGAAAATAAAAAATCTTTCTTGTCAAATGACCCTTTTGCCCTTTAATTCATCTTATAATTACTAACAACTTTTATGATTTCTTACCAAATAAATCATTGAACTAATCCATGGTTATACTCTAGTCACCAAATTTTGAAACTTTACAATTTGATCAGTAACCCGGTATTGAGGATGTTACATGCACTTTGACACCCTTTAGTATTTTTGCTCAAATCCGAATTTAATGGACTTTGAATTATTTTTGAAACCTTTTTAAAACTTTGTATAAATTCAATTCAAGTCCAAAAACATTTTGCCTTTAAATTTGTTATATCGAAACATAATTCAACAATCTCTCCCTTTTTGATATAACAAAACATTTGAAAAATTGTTTTTGGCAAAACTCCCCCTTAATAAAATGTTTAATGAAAAATATATCAATTGTTAACAAAATGATATCAATTGTTACCAATTGTTTGAAAATATATGAAAATGTTAAGCTCTCCCTTTTTCATTAAGAAATTGAATTTTTCAAACCAAACTTCTCCACCTTTTTGTTATATAAAAAATAATTCAATCTTTGAAGTTCAAAATAACTTTGGAGAGTAAGTAGTAAATTTGACATTTTAAAACTTATTTGAAAAATCAAAGCTCCCCCTCAATAAATGCATTCCAAACAAAATTTAGCTTTAAGAACTTGACACTTAAACAAAATTGAATTTCAACAAAGAATAACAAACATGTTAGTAGTACATGAAATTCAATATATCCAAGTCTAAAATACTTTATGCAATATTAATTATTGAAATTAAGTGCATATGCATAAAGTTTTCCAAAAATTTTATGCATTTGAAAATTTTGATATCAATTGTTAGAGAGATATTATTTTTCATTTAAATCACATGCATAAACATTTAAATTTAGGTCAACAATTTTAAATTTGTAAAATCAAAGTTTTTGAAAAATTGATATCAATTGTTAGAGAGATATCATTTGCATTAAAACCAATTTTGACCAAAATTTTATTATGATGAACTAAAAAAATCATTAAAAATTTAAAATGTTAATCATAACCATTTTTTTAACATACATGAGATTAAAAAAAATGCATAATCATTTAAAATCAAAACTCATGCATGCATAAATCCTATGAGCAACCAAATAACTAAAATTAAAAACATTAAGCTTAGAGGTTACCCATTCTTTTTCATGTGTGGCTAGAGCATCTTGAATATCATCATTTTCTTCACCATTGCTCCCACACACCTACAAGAGACATTTAAGTAGATTTTGGTATCCAAATTGCTTTGGATCCTTGAACGTTAGTTTCAATGCCCCTTGTTCTTTTCGGAACCCATACTTGTCTAATTTTAAAACGTTTTCCTTTCTTCAAAGGACAAGTATGTTCCATATGACCATGATAATGGCAATGTGAGCATTTTTCCATATTTAAACATAATAGGTTGTTTTTAGAAATTAATTCTTTTTCTTTTATTAAGCTTTCAAGCTTAACTTCTAACTCAAAATTTTCTTTTTCTAAATCATTTATTTTGATTTTTGAAAGCTCTAAATTATTTTTCAAAATTTCATTTTGATTTTTAAAATCAACTTTTGCTTTCAAAATCAAACTATCTTTAATTTTGAGATTTGAAATTAATTTCGTATATTTGGAATTCATGGTCTCAAATCCCAAATACAACCTATTATGAGCATCTTGTAACTCATCAAAAGTAAATGAATTAAATTCATTTGAGTTAGAAGATACTTCGGGCTCTTCAAGAGCCATTAAAGACACCACCTTTGTTGGTTCTTCTTTCTTGTTTCCATGGATTTCCCCGAGCTTATTCCAAAGCTCCTTGGCATTCGAACAAGAAGAAACTCCTCCATAGATATCTATACCAAACGCATAAAACAACATGTACATGGCCTTGGCATTTTGTTGAGCTTTCTTCCGTTCTTGGTCACTCCACTTCTTCTCCTTCTTCTTTGGAGAAGAGTATCCGCTCTCGATCATCTCTCATGCATCAAGATCATTGGCTTGGATAAATAACTTCATTAATTTCTTCCAATGACGATAGTTCACTCCATGTGGAACGAGCTGGAGGTGGAACGAGCCGGAGGTGGAAGTCATCTTCTCGGTTGTATTGGGAATTGGTAGAGCTTCTTCTAAGATCATCTCGAGGTGTTTAAACCTTCTAACAAGTTAGGCTCTGATACTAATTGTTAGTATTTTCGGAAGCTCGAATAGACAACTGAAAGAGTTTTCAAAGAGGGGTTGGAACAATTTTAATGTTTAGGAAGTAAGGAGATTGAAAGATAGAGAATTGCACAGTGATTTATAGTGGTTCGCCTTTCTCAAACAAAGTCTACGTCCACTACCTTAGCTCCTCACCAAGGATTTCCAACAAATTCACTAATTTATTCTTTCTTTTGAGGATAAAGAGTAACCTTACAACTCCCTAGTTTTTCATGGGCTAAACTAGAACCTTTCCTCTAGCCTTTACAAGGCTTAGCTAGAACCAAAACCCTTTTACAAATGGATAAAAAGATGTAAACAAGAAAACCTCTCTAAGGTAGGTGTTTACAAGATTGAGCTCACAAGAACAAAATATTTACAAGAGAAAGATGAAATAAGAATGAAAAACTCTTCTCTTGTGTTTGATTGCTTGGATAGTTGTTCTCTTTTACTTTTTCAAGTGTCATTAGCTTGTATTTATAGCTTGAAATGTGTTTGATGTCGTATATAATCGTTGGGGATGTTTTGGAGCCGTTTGGGGATGATTTTTCTACTCAAAAAAGCTGCCCATAACATGGTGCATCGATACCCCTTCATTAAATTCAAATAAACTAGTTGTTGCAGTCTTGGTGCATGGATGCACAGCAGGGTGCATCGATGCACTAATTGCATTCGAAATGGAGTGCATGAATGCACTATATGGTGCATCGATGCACTAGTGACTGGTGGATGGATGCACTGCAGAAGTGCATGGATGAACTGCAGGGGTGCATGAATGCACTGCAGGGGTACATGGATGCACTGCAGGGGTACATGGATGCACTTTGACACCCTTTAGCATTTTTTCTCAAATCCGAATTTAATGGACTTTGAATTATTTTTGAAACCTTTTTAAAACTTTGAATAAATTCAATTCAAGTCCAAAAACATTTTGCCTTTAAATTTGTTATATCGAAACGTAATTCAACATCTTTTAATTTTTTTCTCTTTTATTTTATTTTCATCATTTGCATCATTCAAAAGAGGAGTTGATACACCAAAAACGTGTTCGTTAAACGTAAATAATCTGCATTAATGGACAATGGGTTATAATATAAGAGATGAAAAGCTCAAAAGTCCAGTTATGATCAGAAAAGACTCGGAATGAACAGGGTTTACACCAAGCACGTCAAAAGTCAACTTTTCCAAAATGGGTTGGCAAAGGTTCCAGGGGCAGAACGAGAAAATGTTACTGACCTGCAGAGTCCCTTCAAAGACAACAAGAACAAGATGGCAAAGCAATAGCTGAAACCAGAGGCCATTGTTGACAAATTCAAGAAGCAAGCTGATGAACTTCGGATAGTTCCTATCGATGGAGGGATTCAATAGTGTTTTCGTTAGGAATAGACTCAGCAGAGAGTGAAAGCCAGAGATGCAGTCATTCAAGACTTTTTGGAGCAAGCAGCTCGTCACTAATACAGTTTAGCCAGAGAAGTCGGAACGGTTCGACATGGTATTCAACTTGTGATAGGAAAAAGACGGAAGATGAATCAACCTGTCAGAAGCTGTTTGGGGTCTATGCCTTTAAAATATTTCTTGTCTCCTGAGACGTAACCCTTTTGTCCCCAATAAGGATTATTTATAATAACAGACACATTTTTGGATCAATGCCTCGAATATTTCATGCATCATGCATTTAGGCATATTTTGCATTTTATTATTTCTTTGCAATCGCATTAACTAATAGAAGAATGTCTCATCAAAAGGGAACAAACACCGGGTTTACCTCTAAAAGATTCGAACACGTGTCATCCGCATAACACCCATTCAAAAAAGGAAGAAGATGGAAGCCAAGATTGCCCAACTTGAAAAGAACATGCTAAGACTACAGAAGGAACTGAAGAAAAAATAAGTCAAAGTTAACAAAATACCTTGAATTCTATCACTAGGAACCAAAACTTGTTGGTTAACCATATTGTTTCAAGGTTGTCCGGCCTGAATCGAATGAATGCCCCTGGGGTAAGTGTATCTGAGGGGATAGCTATACCACTTACTCCACAGTCTGTAAGTTCACTTGGAATCTTACTAGGACGTCAGGGGGATTCATCTACCACGAAAGCACAAGCCTTTGTAAGCAGTCTTCAAAATGGTTCAGATTATCACTGCATTCCAAAATTTGGTGAACAAGTCAAAACAAAGATGGTAGAAACAACCATTAAACAAGGAGGTAGGTCGAGTAGAAAACCTCCCCTGAAGAATAAAAAAGGAGAGATCATCAGCATTTCAAAACCAATTGCAGCTGTACCATCTTCTAGGCAAGATTCGAGAGAACCAAGGAGAGAAAAGGAAAAACCAACATTTCGATCTCATTCCCATGACGTATAAGGAGCTTTACCAACAGTTTTTTGACACACATGTGGTGTCACCATATCCGAAGATGCCTCTAAAGCCCCCATACCCCAGGTGGTATGAAAAAAATGCTCACTGTGAATATCATGGAGGTGTTTCAGGACATGCTATTGAAAATTGTATCACCTTTAAGAGGATTATCCAAAGAATGCGCAACAGGAGTTGGATTTATTTCAACAATTCAGAATCACCCAACATCATACAGAACCCTCTATCTAATCATCAAGAGAATGAGGAAAATGCAATCACCAAGAAGATGGGTAAAAAGGCCAAAACCATAGTCTCCGAAGTGAATTCACTTCTTGCTTGGGTATGGAGGCAAATGATAAATGCGGGATTTCTTGCACCACATCATAGCACATCAGATTCCAAAGGTGGCAGTCATTATTGTTATCACAATGAAGATGGACATGATGTATAAGAATGTGTCAAATTTAGAGCCTTTGTCCAGCTAATGATGGACAGAAAAGAGCTAGAATTTTACGATGAAAGCAAGGACACTCCCAAAGCAGAAATTTGTGCGTCTGAGGGTACATCAAAAAGAGCCCGACAAGTGAAACAGTTGAAAGATGGGGAGTAAATACAGATGAAGGCCCTAATCCTCGACATTCTAGAAATAGTAGGGCATCATAATGAGGATTTATTCTATTTTGCAGCATCTTGTTTGGACTTGTTTTTTAAACTTTCTCATATTTCTTCTTGTAACTTGCTTTTGAAATTTGACATATCTCTTTTTATGAGAATATTTTAATGAATTTATGCTGAGCATTAAATCAAATTTACAACTTGAAATTCTTTGAATATCAGCTGAATTAAAAAACTCCGTAAATGATTCAGAGTTACAGATCTTTGACAAAGTAACATGATTAAAAGCTGATAAAACAAAGGACTTTGACCTTACCCAGAAGATACGCTCGAACAATATGCCCTTTTCTTGCAAAAATCGATAAACAAGAGGCTTGATATTTGGTATGCATAGGAGCACACAACATGGGGAATCTTTTGTATATGACATTACTATACTTTTTTTGAGGACGTTCAGTGATGATAATGATCTTCACAGATGGAATAGTCGAGTATGTGAATCTAGTTTAGGTCAGTTGTTGGGAAATTAAACTCAAAAGATGAGATTCCTTGACTTTTAACAACACTTAGACTATAATAGGTTCTTCTTGTCAAACTTAAGAAATTGGATTTGTATATCCATATTATAATATTATGCATATATACAATAAAGGTTTAGTTGTCCCACTAAAGCAATTGGTTAAACGCCCCTGCTTTATGGATAAGATTCAGTTAACATGATAAAGGTGATTATAATATACAATAAAACTTGAGTTGTCCCTCTAGAGCAATTGGTTAAATTCCCTGACTTTATGGATAATATTCAGCTAGCCTGATAAAGGTGATTATAATATCTATACAATGATATTGAGCTGTCTCTATAGAGCAATTGGTTAAATGCCCCGGCTTTATGGATCCAGCTAGCTATACAATGACAAATTAAATAAGGAGTTTCGGTAAAGATGGACTAAGGGAGTTAAGGAACACCTATTATAGTCAACTTCACACGAGCACTCCGGAATTTCATTTTTACACTGATATTTCTGCACCGTCTTTGTTAGAGAAGCCTAAAAAGCTTGAACAAATGGAAGATTTCAGAGGACTGAAATAGAAGGTCTAGTAATTGATCATGCTAGTTGCATCATTTTGTACGCATCCAATAAAAATTTCAAGCCAAGAAAAAGGCACGTTGCAATGCATTTTTTTATGGCTGAAACCTTAGAAAATAGGAGGCCAACCTAAAGTCAATTCATTTATTTGAATATTTGTCATGGAGCTATAACTCTGAAAGCATTAAAGAGCTATTGATTCTTTTGATATTCTTTGAAAGCATGCTTATGATTTGATTCAATTGCAAGCCTGAATTAAGGAGCAATGTTTTACAGAATTCTTATATCCTTTTTCCCCCTAAAATAAGAGAAATGAGAAAAACATTTTCGAACATGACAGTCTCAAAATGTGAAAGGCTGCAACCCGAGAAGAAAATGGGGCATGGTCGATTCCGAGTACGAGATTGACATACAAAATGAGGCTCCATCCAGAAGATAAAACAAAACTAATTCATGGTGCATGCATCTTAGGCATACTTAAGAGCATCACATTTATCATTCTTTTTAGCATACATAATTTTTTGCACCTTTTAGAGTCAAGTTTCAACACCAAGACAAAATATACTCAATTCAAAAGCATCTGTCAACAAAAGACCTTCGAGTTCGATTACACTCAGCTCAAAGGTGCATCATTTGCAGCATAGCTCAAGGTGAGAATGGCTATCTGCAAACAAAAGACCTTCGAGTTCGATTACAGTCAGCTTAAAGGCACATCATTTATAACATAACTCAGGGCGAGAAGGGTTATCTGTCAACCAAGACCTTCGAGTTTGATTACACTCAGCTCAAAGGTGCATCTTTGTAGCATAACTCAAGGCGAGAAGGGTTTTCTACCAAAAAATGACCTTCGAGTTCGATTACACTCAACTCAAAGGCACATCATTTACAGCATAACTCAGGGCGAGAAGGGTTATCTATCAACCAAGACCTTCGAGTTCAATTACACTAAGCTCAAAGGCGCATCATTTACAGCATAGCTCAAGGCGAGAAGGGCTATCTGCCAATAAAAGACCTTCGAGTTCGATTACACTCAGTTCAAAGGCACATTATTTACAGCATAACTCAAGGCGATAAGGGTTATATGTCAACCAAGACTTTTGAGTTCGATTACACTCAGCTCAAAGGCGCATTATTTGCAGCATAGCTCAAGGTGAGAAGGGATATCTTCCAACAAAAGACCTTCAAGTTCAATTACACTCAGCTCAAAGGCGCATTATTTGCAACAAAGCTCAAGGCGAGAAGGGCTATCTGCCAACACAAAACCTTCGAGTTTGATTACACTCAGCTCAAAGGCACATCATTTACAGTATAACTCAATGCGACAAGGTTATCTGTCAACCAAGACCTTCGAGTTCGATTACACTAAGCTCAAATGCGCATCATTTGCAGCATGGCTCAAGGCGAGAAGGGTTATCTGCCAACAAAAGACCTTTGAGTTCGATTACACTCAACTCAAAGGCGTATCATTTGCAGTATAGCTTAAGGCGAGAAGGGCAATCTGCCAACAAAAGACCTTAAAGTTTGATTACACTCAGCTCAAAGGCACATCATTTACAACATAGCTCAAGGCTAGAAGAGCTATCTGCCAACAAAAGACCTTCGAGTTTGATTACACTCAGCTCAAAGGCACATCATTTGAAGCATAGCTCAAGAAGAGAAGAGCTATATGCCAACAAAAAACCTTCGAGTTCGATTACACTCAGCTCAAAGGCACATTATTTGCAGCATAGCTCAAGACGAGAAGGGCTTATATGCGATTTCGCTCAGCTCAAATGCACATCATTTGCAGCATAGCTCGAGGCGAGAAGGGATATCTGCCAACAACAGACCTTCGAGTTCGATTACACTCACCTCACAGGCATATCAAATTTACAGCATAGCTCAAGGTGAGAAGGGCTATCTGTCAACAAATACCTTCGAGTTCGATTACATTCAGCTCAAGGGCATGTCAAATTCACAGCATAGCTTAAGTCGAGAAAAACTATCTGTCAACGGAGACTTTTTTAGCTCGATTTCGTTCAGCTCAAAGGACTATCAACCACATGATGGAGTCAAGAACTATTTACCAGTCGAATGTTTAAACCAAGGTCTTTAAACTGAGAAGAAGACCGAAGTTGACTATAATTTGGCAACGAGAAACCACATCCTGATTCAAATCACGAACTACGACTTCAATTCCATATCATTTTAAGATGGACTCGGCTTCACGACAGAGGAGTCATCCGCAACTCAATCCGACAGGGAGTTATTCTTAATTGAAATATCAGAGTCAATTTTCAACTCCACCGAACGAAATTTTGTGTCCTTTTGTCTTTGTTCTATTTTTCGTTCCACCAAAAAGGACAAAGAGAGGCAGTTGTAGACACTCATTTTCATCCGAATTTGTTTTGTTTAAATATAGTATAATATTTGAAAATGTTTTTGAAAAAATATAATATATAATTTTCACAAAATGATTTTTGAAAATATATATTATATAGTTTTTGAAAATATTTATATATATATATATATATATATAATATTATTATTATCATTATTTATTTTTATTTTATTAATTTTATTTTGTTTTTTGTTTTTTATAGGTCCAAATAAAAGAAACCCAACAGGGAAAGCCTGACCTAGCATACTCGGTTAGGTGGGCCTAACCCAACCCAAATTCCATTAGGGTTTTCACATTAGGCAGTGACGCCGCATGGAAAAAACGTGGAATTCACGCACAAATGGTCGGTTAAACAGGGAGCGACTGGCGAAATGACCAGCGTAGAACGAGGGATCATAATAGTCTGTAACAGTCCACTATAGAACACCCCCGAAATATCCGAGATCGACCCTAAAATAGCCAAAAACAACTCTCACCGGGGCTATATAAATACCACACCAGGTATCTACATCGAACAACAATCGACCAACAAATTGAGCCATCACAAAACAACGACAGTCGGGAACACAGAAAACATTGAGTACAACGAGAACCAAAGCAACCCACAACGTCGAAACCAAGATCGGAGCCAACAACCAAGCAAACATAATATATCACAAATACCAACAGAAAAACACAAAACCAATAACAAGGAAGCATTCGGGAAACCTGAAGCCTTCGAACAGAAGCGAAAAAAACAAAGAAATACGAAAGGTTACTTTGTAGATCTACGGACTTTGAGGCGTTTCCAGGTAAAACGAAGTCCGGATTTGTATCCAGGGGTGAAAAACGCGTCGAAAGGTGACACCTTTTCTCTTCTCCGGCGTCGGCGGACGGCAGTCACCGCCGGTCAACGGCGGCCGAAGCGGTGGAGTTTCACCGGATTCTGGGCTTGGTTGAAGCCTTTGAGAGAGTTCATCTCTCTCTTTCTCTTCTAGTATTGAGGTAATGAGGCAAATGAGGTTTTGTATGAATTTTGCCTTGGTTTTGGGCTTTATATAGTCCCCAAGAAACGACGTAGTTTCAATGGGAGTGGTTTGGTAATTTCGATTAGGGGATAATATCATTTAGAGCCCCTACTCCTTTGTAACTTTGTACGTGACCCATTAAGGAAATTTCGTGCTATTTTATTTTGGACATATATGTTTTTCGGTTTGTGTTTTAATCCCTTATGTTATGTATTACATCATTTTATTTATTTTCTATTCGAATTTTAATATTTGCAAATGTTTGATTATAGTCATGACCTTGTTTCGTTATAACTATTATTTGATCCTTTAACTTATTTCCTATTTTATTTTTTTCCTACTTTAGTACTTTTAGAATTTAACATTTTTTACCTTATGATTTATTTAGTATTTTGTTTATTTTTTTTTACTTTTTTACTTCTATTTTACTATTATTCTTTTTCTTTTTCATTTATTTAACATTTATTTCTTATCTAACATTTTTTTACTTTTTATGGATATTTTCAATCAATAAAAGATAATTAATTCGAATTGATTTTTTTAATTTTAATTTTAATTTTAAATTTTCGCAATTAAGACAACCGACAAATTAATTGGTATCTAAAGAGCGGTTCAAGGGTGCTAATCCTTCCTTGACCGTAACTGACTCCCGAACCCGATATATTTCTGGTAAAACGCAGGCCAGGTAAGATTGTGTCCGATCCACCTAAATGTTTTTTTAAAGTGATAGGTGGCGACTCTAATCCACTCATTTCAAGTCGAAGCTCAATTCCGGGTCCACCCGAAAGACGGTCGTGACAAAAATAAAATTCGAATAACTCGAAAAATTTAATAATTAGAAGATTGATTTTCAAGTTTAAATCGAATCTCTCAATTCTATATGATATATGTATATCACATATGTAAAAATTGTGAAAACATATATGTATTTTATATCATTATATAAAACTGTTTAAATTAGAAGCAACTAGTATCGTAATATTAGAATTGTCCGTCCAACTCAGTTGGTAGAGCGCAAGGTTCTTAATCTTGTGGTCATGGGATCGAGTCCCACGGTGGACAATTCATAATTCTAACTGCTTAAGGTTTTCCACGGAAGCTGCTCTCAACCTGGCGTTGGGGCAGCCTACTACCTCCCCCTCACCCCATTACATATGAGAATAGGGTCATCTAATTTTTTAGTATCGTAATATTATAAATATTTAAAATTAAATTTTATTAAAACTCCAAAAAATTCGACTCAAAAAAATTACAAACAAAATTTAAATTATAAAATAAGATTCATCAACTCAACTAATTCAAAATCTTTTTTTACTAAACTCAATTGAACACTCACTCGAATTTCTTTGTTTTTCACACAAATATCCAGAACGTACATAGGCGCACAGCACAGCACAAGGGAGGTTATGATTGGTCGGTGACTTAAATGAAACATCCTCCTGTTGCAATAGAAAAGCCCATTCTCACTCCACACTAAAGTCAATAACAGAGCAAAATCCGAATTCCAAAACTCACCAAGGATCCGGGAATGGAGAACAAGCCTCGACATGACCCGAACCCGGATTCAACTAGACCCGAAGAACCAGAGCTCGACCTCTACACCATACCAAGCTACTCCAGTAAGTCCCTTGTTAATTACTTAATTCATTAATTCCCCTTCCCCAAAACCCTAACAAAACAATCTCATTTTCTTTCTTCTCTTTCTTCTTCGTATAGGTTGGTTTGCTTGGAACGATATTCACAAAACAGAGAGGCAAGCATTGAAAGAATTCTTCGAAGGAAGCTCGATCTCGAGAACCCCCAAAATCTACAAAGAGTACAGGGATTTCATTATCAAAAAATACCGGGAAGACCCTTCTCGCCGCCTTACCTTCACCGAAATCCGCAAATCCCTTATCGGCGACGTCACTTTACTCCACAAGGTCTTCCGCTTCTTGGAAACCTGGGGTTTGATAAACTTCGTCGCCCCTCTTAAACCCCACGAAGGTTCGGAAAGCGATGATAGGGTTCGGGTCGAAAACGGGGTTCCAAAAGGAGTCCGGGTCGTCGCCACTCCCAATTCTTTGCGGCCACTTTCGGCGCCGGTTGTTAAAGGGAAGAACAGTGGTGATGGGGTTGAAGAGAGTGAAGCCAAGCTGCCTCCCCTGGCCTCGTATTCTGATGTTTTTGGTGATTTGAAGAAGTTACATTGTGGTAATTGTGGAGATAATTGTGATTCTGAGTACTATGAATATAAAAAGGTAATTCCTTTTTTGTTTTCTAATAAAAAATTGAAAGATAGTTTTGCCTTTAATTTTTTTTTGGGATTGTTTTTTTTTTCCTCTGAATTATCCCAAAGAACAATGGTTTGCTTATTTAGAATTTCTGCTTAGCATTTGATATGAGGGTTCGAGTTCTCCTAGTAAATGGTTTTGTAGGTGTAACCATATGTTTCTTGTTCTAAACTTGATCTCTTTTATAAGCTTTATTAGTTACATTTCTTACCGAATTCATGTTTGATTTGCAACACCCTATCTAGTTTAGCTGGGTGGCAATGTGTGTGTGTGTGTGTGTGTGTGTGTTATCTCTATGTTTGATGTTGTAATTACCTGCACAAAGCAGAAGCCTTGTAGTCAGCTTGATTTTTTGTGCGGAGTGAGTGACATATGTATTGCATCTGCAGGATAATTTCATAGTTTGCATTAAATGCTTCAAAAGTGGAAATTATGGGGAGGGTATATCTAAGGATGATTTCGACTTGAAAGATTGCAGTGAGAAGAGTGCGACCAATGGAGCTGTCTGGACTGAAGAGGAAACTCTTCTTCTTTTGGATTCTGTTATGAAACACTGGGATGATTGGGATCTTGTTGCTCAGAATGTTCAAACCAAGTCTAAACTTGATTGTATTACAAAGCTCATTGAGCTGCCTTTTGGTGAGTCTTTGATTGATTCTGCCAAAGGAAGGGGCTACTCCAGCAGTACAAGTACGAACATGATTGGCATAAAACCAGTTTGTGTTACTTCATCTGAGCACCAAGAGAAAATTATAAACGAGGATCAAGGGTATGATTACACAAATGAGAATGAAAAGAATGGGGATCCTGAGAATCAAGAACCTCCATCGAAGAAAAAATGCACTGCTTCCATTTCAGATGCTGATAGTTCTCTCATTGAAGCAGGTAAGACTCTTTACTCCACATCTTATCCTTAAAAAATTTTACCAGGCTATTTTACTAATACACCATGTCTTCATTTTATCCGACTTTATGCTTTTCTCGTATATTTTATTTGTTGCATGTATAAATACAAACATTCTTTAAAGGTTTTGATTATACATAATTGATTATGTTTCCTGCAGGTTGCTCGCATCTCTACCATGGTTGAGCCTCAAATCACTGCTGCAGCAGCTGAAGCTGCAGTTGCAATGCTTTCCGATGAAATGTTATGTCCGAGGGAAATATTTTATGGTGATCAGATTGATTTAACTAATGGGCCCCTATCTCCTACTTTAAGGTTGTGTGAAAGTAATATTGTTATTCTTATTTTCGTTCCCTTTGCACCTAAATTTGCTGTCAGCTTTTGCATCATTGTGGTGTTTTGACGTGTTCATTCTCTTATATGTTTTAGAGCTCATGATATCAGAGAGTCAGAGATACAAGAGAGGTCTAGTCCATCAGGTATATATATGTTTGGATACAGTACTACAACATCATTTGACAGTTCGGCTGAAGAACCGTATTATGGGATAAAAAGTAGATATAATTCATAATGCTTCTTGCTAGCTTTTTCCTTGATTATATCTTGGGTTTTCATTTGGGTTGTCTCTTAGCACTGAGGACATAGACATCGCATCTTTAATATTTTCATGGTTCCGATCTGTTCTTTACTTTTGATCTTTTGCATACTTATATTGGAGTTCTTCATTCCAAGTCATCATTAGAATTTCTGCGAAAATACACTCTTGCAGAATCACAAGAGATACCTCTGAAGAATAGTGATGTACCTTTACCATTGCGAATTAGAGCGGCAGTTGCAACAGGTCTCGGAGCAGCTGCTGCTCATGCCAAATTATTAGCTTTGCAGGAAGAGAGGGAGATTGAACATTTAGTCGCAATCATAATTGAAGCACAAGTGGGTTGAAGTTATCCATTCCACTTCTATTGTTCAGTTAATGTTTTATTGTAAAGCCATTCAATTTGTCCGTAACACATGCCTAATATTTGGCATTTACTTGAATATTGTTAAAGAAGTTGCAATCTAAAGTCAAGCATTGCGATGATGCGGAGCTGCTAATGGAGAAGGAATATGCTGCAATCGAGGAACTCAAAGAGCACATCCTCGGAGAGCGGATTAATATTTTACGAACGACGTATAATACCGGTACGTCTAAATTGTTGGAACCCAGTTCTGTACAATCACAAACCGGCAACATGAGTTAACGTGTTTTAGGTCAATGTAGTGATGCAACGGATGCCATTAACGTCAGAGTTTAGGATTTTCAGTTGATACTTTTGTTTATTATAGTTAAAACCTCTATAAATGCAGTTATATTTCTTTACTTTATTGTTGTTAGTAGGAATTAAGGGCAATTAAGTATCAGCATTTGTAAAATTTGCATGATAAAGCTTCATTGTTTCAATGTTGTGGTAGAAGATAAAAGTAGATTTGCATTGTTTCAGTATTTTCTTTGTTTATAATAATATTACAATTACAAGCTAAAACATCAACATGAACTAGTTTCTACAATCACTCTAAGAAATAATAAATAAAACAGGCATTCTATATTATCTTCTAGATTATAGTATGTAATATTATTGCAATACAATGAAATTTTAAATTAAGATAAGATTCTTTTAAAAGTGACTTTATTTGAATCAAAATCCATTATATAATGATTTAGTAGACAATTCAACGTATCGAAATTATGAATCAATCATATTTATCATATCACAATAGAAACATTCTTACAATTTATCATGCCATATAAGGCGGTCTTTTAGCGCAGCGTTGCGTGTCGCTGATGCAATGGTATTCGTGAACTCATTCCAGCAATCAATTTCCCAGTCGAAAAGCCTCCTCCGAAGCTGATTATGCCAATTCCAATCTCCATTGACATAGGTACCAAAATCACATACTTTACAGTACTTTTTTACCGCCAGAGCGAACATGCGGGGGAATACGATTTTGAGAGGAGTCAAACCTGCCCAATGGTCGGACCAGAAGTCGGTGTTTTCTCCGCTTCC
Organism: Hibiscus syriacus; assembly: GCF_006381635.1. NCBI lineage: Eukaryota > Viridiplantae > Streptophyta > Magnoliopsida > Malvales > Malvaceae > Hibiscus > Hibiscus syriacus. Next base: position 295,345 of record NW_024063512.1, on the reverse strand, counting down.
AAGGATGCGCTGAATGTTTTTCGTGTAACCATCTTCAGGGTCGCTTAAACGTTGTGATACATCTCCATATCCAAGACGATTAGAAATTGCAGGATTTGGAACCAGACTTTTCGGATCACACCCAAGCTTCGCATCCATGACTTTTCTCCTCAGACTTGATGGTTCGCTTCCATATCTCCATAGCCACTTATTGAGGAGAGAGCGGTTTCTAAGATTGACATCAAAGATGCCGAGACCGTCATAATCTTTAGGCTTTGTGATTTTCTTCCAGCTAATCCATGCTGTCTACCAAACTCCAGATGAAATTATCTAATAATTTGTTCAATTTCCCTGCAATGGAGTCTGGTAACTTGAAAAGGGAGATAAAGTACACCGGCAAATTGGAAAGTTTCGATTTCACTAGAGTCAGACGACCTCCAAACGACAACATTTTCCCCTTCCAACCCTCCAATCTGGATTGTACTTTGTTGATGATCGGTTTCCAAAGGTTCTTAGAATTGTAGCGAAAACCCAAGGGCATGCCAAGGTAGGTAGTGGGAAAAGATTCGATGCCACAATTGATTGCCTCTGCCCAGGTAGAAAGGAAATTGCTGCACGTGTTAATGCCAATACAACTTGGTTTTTTTTAAGTTTCAGTCCCGAAGCCACCTCAAATATACGCAGTATATTATGTGTTAACCACATGGCTTCCCGATAAACGAGATCATCGGCAAACTGCAAATACGTGATCTCAAATCCTACCGATCCCACCTTCACACCTTTTATAAATCCAAAGCCAGCTTCTTTCCGAATGAGTAGGGATAGAGCTTCTCTAACTATATTGAACAAGAAGGGGGACATAGGGTAGCCTTGTCTAAGGCCCCTTCGAAGCTTAAAAATCCGGATGGGGTCCCGTTGACAAGAACAGAAATCGACGTAGACGATAAACATAATTGAATCCAGCTTCGCCACTTTAAGCCTTAAACATAATTGCTTCGCTTTTGTTCCTTTTCAAGGAATCGATCACCTCATTAGAAATTAGCTCACAATCAGAGATTTGTCTACACGATGTGAATGCTAACTGAGTTTCCCCTACCATTTGGTTAATACAATTTGCCATTCTTCTAGATAAAACTCTGGCTAGGATTTTATAGAGGCTCCCCAGTAGACTTATTGGCCTGAATTCTTCAATGTCCAAAGGAGCAGCAACTTTGGGGATGAGGGTGATGAATAAGTGGTTAAAAGATGAGTCCATTGTTTTTTGATGATAGAAATTATCCAAGAACTCCATGACTTCGTCCTTGATCTTGCTCCAAAAATTTTTATAAAAATCCAAATTGAACCCGTCAGGTTCAGGAGCACGAGACCCATCCGCTGTAGTTATATTAAAATAAATCAATTAACTATAAAATATTCAAGTCAATAGCTATAGTCAATTAAATATAAAATGCTTAAATCAATTAGCTACATTAAAATAAGTCAATTACTTATAAAATATTTATGTCAATTATAAATTTAATATTTTTGTTTAATTAGAGAATTGAAATGGTTAAACGGATAAATTTTTATTAACAAACTTTCTTTGGGACGATGAACTGCATAAATTTTTATTTGCCCTTTCCATCATGAATATGGCCTCTCAAAATCCCATATTTAAACATCTGCTCCCTCGCAAACCTTTCGTATCTGTAAGCGGCTCCCCTGAACCGTGGAAACGAGCCATGCCATGAACAATAGCTTCACCCAGTACCAAATAGGTATCCTACATTTTCCAATTATATAATATTAACCGATTAATATTATAGAAATATAATATTAATCAATTTTGTTAGGCTGTTACCACTCTAAGACTGATTCAAACACCATCAATGAATATAAAATCCAATAAGCAAGCCACTGTTCATCGTCTTCCCTGTTCTATTGCCATAATTGATGCATATCTAATACACAAACAACAACAACAACAACAAAATGAAGAAATCAACTAAAGAAACTTGTAAAATGATAAAAACCCACCAAAAAAAGTCCAACTTTTTCCCTTACAATGGATACAGCAACATCACCACGGGCCTGCAAACATCAATGACAGTTTCAATTCATAAATAAAAAAAAAAACAAGAAATGGGTGTTTAATTAGGACGAAAAGAGTGAAAATAAATATACCCATCTAATGAATGAAGGCTTGTGAGCAAAGTCCAGAAACGACTCATGCTTTGAAGTTATAATAAGATGGAAACAATTGGAGAACTGTTGTGTTTGTTGTTGGTTGAAATCTAAGGCAAAAGGGGGACAGAATTTTATACACGGTCACGATGTGGGGACAGCGTACCAGGCGGCAAGAGACGGAGCAGTATCGGATACTGCCTTGGACGTGTGGAAATAAATTAAGCACCATCCAGATAATAGATAGATTATATATGATGATGGATGCATTGCATTTCTTAATAGTTGGTTTTAATTAATGTTAATCAAAATTAAAGTGGGGGATTAAAGGTCGCTGACACGCTCCTAATGTGTACGAGAGTGCAGATTTTTTGCTCTTTTGTAGAGATTAAAGATTGTTTAATTTCTGGGCAACCGACTCGTTCTCTTCAATTATCATTTAGCCTCAATTTCACCATTTTCCCCCGGAATAGAATGAGACGGCATAGTTTCACTCGTTCAAATTTTAAGCTGCACCCTCATAACCAAATAGGCAGCGAATTTGTATTTCCATCATGATGCAGGAGATCCGAGACAGATGATGTTGAACTGTCAGATTGTACATTGATGGCGTTAAGATACCATGAGTTGACAGATCAGCGCAAAGGCTGGAATTGATTGTGATATGTTCATCATTAGGGTCTTTTGGCCATAACTTTGGTTACGAGTGTCAGAATCGCGTATAAGACCCCAATCCGAAAAGCTCTTTTCGACGCGCACGCTGTGGCCTTTTTTTCGACTTCAAATTATGCCGTTTTCCCCTCCGAATCACTATATTTAGATATTTTTTTACTATTTATGGTAATATTTTGATTGTCAATTAGAAAGTCATTTTAAATTCGATTTCGGCCGGATTTTTTGCAGATTGCTTATTTTCGGGATTTTGCTATTTTTGATAAAATTCCGATAAACAAGATTTTTTGCTATAACAGTTCGGCTTGTAGACTGATTTTGGATAGTTTTGATTTTATAATATTTTATTAAACTCTAGAGACTTTTTTCTCTGATTTTTGGGTGAATTTTTTCTTATAAATCGTCTATTAGAATTAACATACAGGATAATCGTTATGTATAGCGTCACATCACTACCATCCTTTGCTTGTTTATTTGGCTGAGGCTAATCATGATTGTTTGTGTATATAATTTCGGTCATATTGTCATCAACAGATCTTTCAACCTTCTTTTTGACGGGGCAATTTTTTACACTTACTATACTAGCTTCGAGGATATTCACAGCCTTTAATAGGCTTATGCCCCTTCTTACGTGATATTTTTTTAATTTATTTTTAATGATAACGTGATATTATCTTATGATGATATAATAATATCACTATTAATTTTTTAATAATAGGTTGAAAAAATAAAATCAAAACATAATATTAAATCTAACTTTTAAGAAAATAGTTAAATAATCAAAAAGAATAAAAGCGATGATTAGAATACTAAACATATAGTTAATCAAATTAATTTTTAGGTCGGGTAAGGTAGCGACCGGACAAGATTAAGATTTCTGAGTTTGGGTCTTTGAGATTGGATCAGTTTGAGTGTTGGGTTTAGATTTGGGGAATTAATTTTAAATGGATGTATGCGAAGGTGAATTTAGACATCTTTAGAGCTTTTAGCAATAAATATTCATACATTGAATCGTCTTTGAACTTGAAATCTTAAATAATAATATTAAAGAATAATTTTATTATTTTAATTATTGAGATTCTTTAGTTCATACTCTAATATTATTTTTAGGGTAAATTATAAATTAAATAACAAAATTTTACTTTCTCTCTTATTTTACTCAATAAACTTTTAATTTTTTATAATTTTTTTAATTTAATCATTAAATTTTATACATTTTTAATCATTCTAACTTTAAATGTTTAACACGTCATGACATGGAAAAATTAACTCAAACTTTTCTTATTTATATTTATTTGACTTTTCAACATAGGATACTTTATTATTTTCACCTTCCTTGCAGCCATCGAATTCTTCTTTTTGTAAGGTGCAGGGAAACCACTTGCACTTCCCAGGAAAAACAAGAAACTTGGGGTAATGGCTCTTGGTTCCTAAACTGGCGAAATAAACAATGCTTGGCGCTAGATTTCAACACCGGAGTTCTTCCAACCAAAACGTCCACCACTCCAAACACCGCCAAAGCAACGGTAGCCACCAAAACCACCACCGCAATCCTCACCTTATCCTACCTTATAAAAGCAGCAGCCAATAGCGGAATCACCGAACCAACGGCGAAAGCCAAAGCGATTGGGTACCCCACCCCTACTGTTCTAAATTGAATATTTTCATGTCTTGGATACCCGTACTATCTTTCCCAATGGCTACCCCACCCCACCACCTCTATTGAAACGCTGCTACTTTATCGGTCTCTCTCGTTTGGTTGGTTTCGGTATTGGAGATCGAGATAGAAAGAATGGGTTGTCAGCTGATGGAATTTCTTCTTCGATTCCATTTTATGCATCTAAATCATTCTAGGATTGGGTCATTATAACCACTTAATCAATAGAATAGGTGGTAAGATGGAGTGAAGTTAGTCGATAGCTCCCATCGTTCTAGGGTTTAGAGTCAAATAAGAATGTTTTGCTAATGCGACCAAGGAAAAAAAGAAGAGAGATTGGAGAGACTAAGTTTTTTCGCCAACAACATGAGATTTGATCCCCTGTTAGTTAGTATGAATAAAAAGAAAATATAAGGACAGAAAAATAAGAGAAATCTTCTTCTTCCGTCATCCATAAGATTTGACCTTCATTCGAAATACATAAAATGAAGGATTGGTTAGACATACGTATATGAGATTCCTTTCTTCTTGAGATAGGCTTCACCATAACTTTGAAATACCTAAAACGAGTCTTTAACATGCCACCTTTTTACTTTATGTAATTTCTTTGATTTTCTTTGTTTTTTACTTCATAGTCTTGGTTCTCTCAAACAACATCCACCACAATGGTAACAGTAGTACCATGCAATCTTCCACTTTAAGAAATTATAATAAAAGTTTTTCACCATGGATTCTGGTAACAGTAGTAGCATGCAGTCTTCAAGTTGTGATGGTGATGACAAGTATGACTCAGGCCGCTTTGGAGTTTCAAGAAACGAAAAGCCACCTCAACTTCTATAACCGAACATTGTGGATGTTGTTCGAGCGAGCCAAAGCTATGAAGTTGCGCTGCCATGGATACAGTCAGTGAAACTCGATGGGTGGTGGAGAGAGGGAATAAGGATTTAAACTTCATATTTTCTGACACAGAGATGAGACTGCTTTTTGAGACTTGAACACTGGATTACTGCAAACATAGTCAAAGCTTCGTTTTTCTTCTTTCACAATAATCTCACTGCTAATCATTAGAACATGTTCTCAAAGATCTGAAAAAACTTGTACAAAGGGTAACCATTTACAACCACTATCAAAGCTTTAAGAATGAAGCAACACAGGATCAACCAGCTCTACCCTTTGTCCCTCAGGAAGCCTCTTGCTCCCCCTGCAATACAAATTCCGAAATAAATGTGGGATACAAATATGGAATCTGCAGAATATACATATCGGATTTTTTTAGCATACTTTCTTTTGGACGATGAACTGCACAAATCTCTATTTGCCCTTTCCATCAGGAGAACTATGATTATGGCGCCTCAAAATCCCATGTTTAATCATCTGTTCCCTCACAAACCTTTCGTATATGAAAGAGGCTCCCTTGAACTGGGGTAAAACCAGCCATGCTATGAACAATAGCTTCACCGAGTACCAAATAGGTATCCTACAGTTTCCAATTATATACTATTAACCAATATATATTATATAAATCTAATATTAACAAATTTTGTTAAGCTGTTACCACTCTAGGACCGATTCAAACACCATCTCTGTTAAAGTCAGGAATGAATAGAGAATCCAATAAGCAAGCCACTGTTCGTCGTCTTCCTTGCCTGGACTCTCTATTGCTATAACCGATGCATATCTAATACACAAACAAAAATTAACTAAAGAAATGTTTAAAATGATAAAAACCAACAACAAAATTCCATCTTTTTTCTTACAATGGATACAGCAACATCACCACAGGCCTGCAAACATCAGGTGCGTGTGAAGTTATAAGATGGATACAATGAAATATTTGTGTTTGTTGTTCGTTGAAATTTAATACAGGGTTTTATAGACCGACACCATGTGGGGACAAAGTACCAGGTGGCAAGAAGAGCAGTATCGGATTCTGCCTTGGACGTGTGGAAAGAGATTAAGCACCGTCCAGATAGATTACATATGATCATTGATTTACTATCCAATTAAAACCCTTTTTTTATGTTGTTGCTTTGCAATTTCTTAATAAAATGTTTATTGGGTTTATTTTGTATCCCACATGAACATATTTGATCTATACACCGAAACCCTCTCATCATTTATTATTTTTGTATATTTTTATTAATAATTTATATTTATTCTCTTAAATTTTATAAAATTGATTCTGTTAATACAAAATCCTATGTTCTTCGTGATCTATTGTATTTGACAATGATTATATGAGGCCAGTTGTTGAGGTTGGTGTTGGTGCTGCTTCGAGTTTGTTCTTTATTCTAGACCTCTGGTTGGGTTTGCTTGCTGCCTTTGTTTTTGTTTTTGGATTCTTTTCTGATTGGGTTGAGTTGTGTGCTTACTGCTAATGAAAACACACTACTGTTCTTAAGCTTCAAATAGCTGTTTGGGTAACTTTAATTGGTCTTAGTTGTTCTTTTACTTTAACTAAGTTTGATTCGGTGAGAAGTTATCAAATGTATGTTTAACATTCATGAATCTATTAATCAATTATATAAAATATTAGATAATAATTAAATATATTGAAGATTTTAAAATTCTTTTTATACAATAATTAATATTTATTTTATTAATCAATCAGTTTAAATAAATTATAAAAAAATATTCTATAAAGATTCTCTTAATTTAATTTAATTCATTTCATTTCATTTATAATGTCAATTTAAAATCATCATCACACTTTCAATTTAATATATTCATTCATAATATTCAGGATTAAGGATTTGTTTTACTAAATCAATGGATTAAAATAATATCAAAATTGTTTAAAAAATTTGTACTAATATTTTATACTATAAAGATATCCATATTTTTCCACTTTTAATTATTACCAAGTATTTATAAATTATGATATATATGTTTAACATTAAAATATCAATATCCTTTTTTAAAAAATGAAAATAACTTTTTTTACGATTTCATTAATTAAGAGATTGTTATTCTTTAAAAAAAATTAAATTTGAAATATAGATTTAAAAAATATGATAATTCATTATTAAATAATTAAAAAAATTTAATCAAATATTATCTTGTGTTTATATGATAAAATGGAGAAGATAATATAAGTGAATTTTTTTTAATTCTTAATATAATTCATTCAGAGGATTATTTTTCAAGATGAATAGAATAATATTAACTGTTTCACGTGTTTTCAAATTAAATATAAAAATTTCGAGCCGTGTATATATAGTGTATATATAGAATTATCAAAAAAGAAAAATAGCCTCCTTCTACAACCAAAAGGGTTCACCAGATATCATTAATAATTATGACATTAAGAAAAAAATCACCAAAACTTACTTACAAAATCCAACCATCCATTATTATTGCAGAGAATACAAAATTTTTGAGATTTACATCTTTAAATAATATAAAAAGGGTACAAGCTTTAGCTGTTTTTTTAATACCAATAGTACAGCCATTAGGCAGAGCGTACAGAGTAAAATGACGGGGGCAAGCCGAGGAACAAGACGACTCAATGTTCTTTTCTATTCTTATCCCCACAATGCCCTTGAATCCTTCATCTTTTTACATTACACTGCAAGCATTAGGGTTCTCATCACTGAACATCTGAGGCGGATATCCATAAAACTCCGTAGCATGCCTTGGCGGGTAGTAATAATATTCATTCTTCTTCACTTCCACCGCCACTTTATTCTCCTCAGTCTCAACCGGCGCTTCTTCCACGGCTGCTTCTTTGGGTTCCGTGCTTTGATCACCTCCGTCCTTTTTATCTTTGATCTCTTCACCGCCTTTTTTCTCTTCCTTCTTGACATCTTCAGCTTTCTCTTTCCCTCCGTCTTCCTTGCTCGTCTCCGGCGGATTTTGCGTCATTACCACCGCGTGCTTCCCGGTTCTTTTATACACGTACGCCACCAGTTCCGGTGGTTCGAACACTCCCTTCACCGTCACCTCGGAATTCTTTAGATCTGCTTCAGCTGATTCCACACCTGAAAAATAACACACTTCTTCATATTAAAAAGGTCAATTAATTACGATTCATAACTACATAGAATCTTTAAATGGACCAACCTTTCATTCTTTGAATACGTTTCTTGATTTCCTGAGCACAAGCTTCACAATGCATATGAACTTTCAGAACCACCGTGATCGGCACCGGCTGCACAATTCATCGCCGAGGAAAAAGGAAAAAACCCGAAATTTATCGGATTAGGTAATGAGGAAACATAAAATGTTTTATCAAGTGATTCATGAAAGAGACTGACCTCTTCTTTCTTCTCTTCAGGCTTATATTTCTCTTTTTCCTCTGGTTTTTTCTCCTCCGGCGCCGGTGGTTTCGGAACCGGCGAAAGAAGCTCCACTTTCCGGTGACTCTTCCTTTGAACTCTCTCGAGAACTTTCAAAGGATCAGCTTTCTCTCCTTTTACCACCACTTTGTTACTCTTACAATCAATTATTACATCTTCAATCCCTACAAATTACAAAACAAAATGCATTAATTTCATCAAAATCCAAATCAAATAAACAAAACCGAAACTTAAGTTGTTTTGTTTTATATTTAAAACCTTGAAAGCCGTTGAGACACCGACGAACTTTCCGAGCACACCCTTCGCAATGCATGTAAACCTTCAAAAAAATCTCTTGCGGCGGAGGCGTTTCCTCCTTCGTTTCTTCTTTCCCCTCTTTCAATGGCTTTTCACCATCTTTCTCCTCTGCAGGTTTCTTTTCTTCCTGTTGGACAAATAAAATCCCAGAACACAAATAAGATTCAAGTAAACATGTGTTAAAAACTGGAAGACAATGAAGAATGTTTTAAGATCATTACCTCCCCCATTGATGAGAGCTTATTTGTTTTCTTTTCTGTTGGGTTCTTCACTGAGGTTTCCGAGAGGATTAAAACCATGTGAAACTAAACGGAAGGTAGGGGATTTTATCATCATTGATCATATCATCATAAACAGGATGGATGGTGAGAATATACCACACAAGTCATGATAACATGACGTGGCATTTCCGATAATGCCACGTGTTTAAGAGCATGGACGAGGTTGAGACAAATGGAGGCTCGGAATTGGTTTTAAATTTACTCATACCCTTTAAAAAAATTGATTAATTTTTCAAAAAGAAAATAGAGAATTCTAGATTTTGAATTGCATCATTATTAATTAGGCCCGCTTATTTTTAAAAGAATATAATCTTTATATTACACATTTAACATAATAAATCATGTTTCGAATTTAAATTAATATTTATAAGCAAAGAAGTGTAATAAAAATCCACTTAAACTCACAAGCAATTAAGCCGACCATTAGTTATTTGGACTCAATTAACTTCTTATTTTAAACTATCGAAATTAAACTCAAATACTTTAAAACAAATAAAATATACTAATAGAGTTGGCTCAAACAGTAAACAGTTTGATATCTTTTAAGCATGTCTTGAGTTCGGGTCCTTATGTATGTAGAAAATTTTCGTTTGGATACTCACACACTATAGTTAGGTGTACGATCCGGGTCGATCTTGATTAGTCAAAACGTAACTTTAAAAACTAAAAATAATAATAATATATCTTTTATAATATATTTTTTTTTAAATTATGTCAACACCATTGAATGAAAAGGAGAGCCTAAAAATTCAAAGAGTGGGGAATATGGTTGACTCATAAGCCACAATCCAAAGGGAATTATAAAGGAATTGACATTCTTGGCTGAGTCATAAGATGAGGAATACGAGATGACTCTGATTTGACTCAATTTTGAAATTATCAGAATTAAACTCCAAGTTCATAATGTTTATTTAAAGGTGACCGATATATATATATCCTTTAGAATAACTGTAAAAAGAGTGAGTTTTGGTGTTTTAGACATGAAGGAGAAAGATGAAGCACACAAGCACAGGAAATTAATTAAAACTCAATACAGAAAAATAAAAAAGGGTTTTGTTTGCTGATGGCAATGGTCTTATTAATCATACGATGTAAAGAGGATCAAGTGTATGGTGAAATTATTTGATTGACCATGGCATGTGATCATGATTTTGGTCTCTCTTTTGTACAAAATTTAATCTTTATTGGTACATCAAGAGCGGATCCATTTATTTTTTTGTTGAAACATGGGGTATGGTATCTGGCAAATCAATTTTTTATAATGTATATGAAAATTCATAATTTATTTTTAAAATCATAAATATTTTTTTAAAATTAAACTCTCGTTCGTTGAGCCTGTGGTGCACTACTAATTTTCTTACACTTTCTCGAGAAAATTAAATCCCGCATCGTTCCAGATGTTCCATTGGAAGTCTATGCCATATGATTCAGAATTTTGGCTCTCTGTTGGCAGTTGTTGCATTGGTTTAAGAGGCTAAACTTCATATTATTGCCTACAATTAACTAATTAAATTGCACTAGGTCTGATTTTCAACATGACATTCTCCTCAACTTTTTCACCCAAGAACATGAAATTTAAATCAGACCTAATCAATTTGATAAAAATGTAAAATTTTGAGGACCAAAAATGTCATTAGACCTTAAAACCGTAGAATGAGGCTCAGTTACGTGCAAACTATATAACTAAAAACATTGATGTTCAAACAAATCAATGAAATTAAACATGAAAAAAGCAGTTAAATTCAGAATTTAGTTCATCGATATTCTTAGCATGTTGATCTCAAGTTAAGAAAAGTACTTTCATGTTGGGGTTAGAATCACCTCTTCGTCCTCATATACACCAACGCTCCCCGTTGAGAAGATGACAACAATGAACAAAATTAAACTAATGGCAATAGAGACCTTGATGACATTCGATCTCGCCCTTCCACTTTCTACGATATCACAGGCTATTTTCTTTCCCCCCATTGTTGTCTCAGCAGCACACAGAGAAGAAGAAGATGATGATGATGAATAAGAACAATGGGGAGACGAAGGGGACAAATGTTCTTTCCTCGGCATCCAGTTTTCATCTTCATCGTCATCAGATTCGTAAGAGAAAACCGACCTAACTTCGTTCTCTTCAACCAAACCAATCTCCAACCCGCTGCATGCAAAACCCACTCTGGTTTCATCCTCGACGTCCTCAAAAAGCCGCCTTCCTTTCAACTTACCGCTCACGATGGCCGCTCTTCTCTCTCGGAGTATCTCTTCCACTTCCAAGTCGGTTGTCCTCACTTTCCATGCAGCTTCCTTGAATGGTGAAGACATGTCCGAGGGTTTTGGTCGTTTTAGACAAGCCCGTCGAAGTTCTATAAAGAGTTTTTTTTTTTTTCAGGTCTTTTGTTTATGAAGTCTTATTCATGTTCCAGGTTCTTTAAAAGAAGTTGAAGCTTTTGGCCTTCGGTTTCTTCTTCATCTGCACAAGGTCCTTCCATGGTAGGGTCTCTTCTTTTTTAACTTTCGATCATTACTCTGCTCACTTTTTGGGGATTTTGAATAAATGGATTAGAGACGTTGGTTTTTGAATGTGATTAGTAATGGCATTATTGCGGGACAAAATGTACCCACGTTTTGGTTCATCATTTATAATTTTAAACTTTTTATCATTTGTGGGACTGTCGAGAACCGATGATTATTTATTTATTTATTTTTAATAGTATGAAGTGATTAGAAAGAAAGTATTTGTATTAAATTTTCTTAATATATTAATAACACACACCATACAAACACAACACTACACTACACTGACATTTATAATACAAGTATTTGCTCATTTTGTCATTAAATAGATACTTAAAAGATCATATCCATATGTCGGATACGAGAGTCGAGAGCAACATAAGCAAATTTCAGTAATATAATTATAGATTAGATGCCCTAAAGCATGAACCTTCCTCTAAAAGTCTCTTAAGAAAGGTCAAAAGTTTCGAGTTTTCTGAACTTCAAGAGTTTTAGGAAACAATATCAGTAGATGGATGTTAGCAGGCGGAGGAGGCTGAAAAGTTACAAGCTTAAGTTACAATTTTGCGTACCCACTTCGATTGAAGTGGCTCAGCTACCCATGTCAAGGCTTCGATATGTCCTCAATCAAGCCTTTCCCATCCATGGCATCGAAGAAGAAGAAATTCTTGAGAGGATCCCCTTTGCCTGATATTGCTTTGATCACCTCCTACACCATTTAAAGGTCAATCATGTAGAGTTAATACGGTTATAGATGTAATTGATAGTTTCGATATTTTGATTGATAGCGAGAATAATAAGGCCAAAAATCAAACCTGGCCAAGGATTCCTCCAATGATGGCACAAACTGGAGGGAACTCACTTGTACCTGTTAGCAGTCGTTCTAGGAGTGCATCGGGTATTTGAGACTCGTTCACCGACTGCAAGAAATTATTATAATGTAAGTACGAACATACAACACGCTGCTAGATAATGATGATGACAAAATGCCTAGTACCATACATTTGTTTCGCAAAGTTCCTTTCTGAGCTTCAGAACACCAGGAAGATCAGCAATTGATGTTTGTCCTGCGTTACGACCTTCAATATCTTCAAATTGCTCTATCACTGTAAGAAGTGAGGCAACTATGTGATCCATTGTATGAATATAGGCAAGTTAAAAAGAAACGCTTATAAATAAACCTGGTATCATGTAATATTGGATAAGTTTAACGAATCTAAACTGAAGGCATAAAATATAACTATATTACCCACCACATAATTGGCTTGGAAAAATGCATGGACAAAAAGAAGGTAAACTGTATTTAATGGGCACATTAAAATGGTTCATCAAGAGGCATGCAAGCATGAGAGTAAAAAAGGGAGACCTCGGTTTGCCTACAATCATCGTAGTAAACTATTCATCAGATCCAAATACTACTTGATTTTGATTTGTTTTCCCCTATTTCTTGTCCGGAAAGCAAAAGAGTATATTTAGCATACCTCTCATAGCAAAGTAAAGCTTTGACACTCTCTTCGGAAGCGCTTTCCAAGGGGCTGCAATGGCATCCTGTAGTAGAAAGGAATGTACATAATAAAATAAATTAACAAAATGCACACATTTAGGATGCATAATATGCATTGAGGACAGCATTGCACATTATGTGTCAAGGTACTAATAATTGTTTAGAATAAGTCTATCACATACCTCAAAGCTCGGGTATTCTAGTTGGCATTCAATGGTTTCCTCGAGCTTTTTCTGTAAAAAGAAATAAAAGCAAGAATACAAGCTTACACATTCGGTCAGAGAAATAGGGTACCTAAGAGTATTAAATGCTCATCATACACATCATAAGGCACAATTAAGACTAAGTGTTAAACCAACTAAACAAGCAGAAAATACACTAGAGGCACAAGAACAATTCATGAAAAAAAACCAAGTTCAACTAGAAATTCCCACAGAAATTCCCACGATTAGTACCGACAATTGCATTTCTAATTCATGAATCTGGAATTATTATCCGTCCTTTTAGTTTCTAAAATGAGTTTGTGTACGTTGTACAAGATGCAGAATGCAAATTGTGGTGCGATTGTTATTAGAGAATGAGCACTAGTTAAATGTGTGATATTTATCACCTTTGAATATTTATAGTTCTTTAAATCAACAAATATTTCACCGCAAGAGCCTCTACAGTCAACGGTATAATATGCTATATGCTTGGGTAACTTCCGGCACTTCTGATTGATCAATTTCTGCAATTGAAGAAAGGTTTCAGTTAGGCGTCAAAATATGCTCGACACGAAATATCATCTACATGCTATAAGATGCATCGGGAATGATATTAGCTAATACCTTTTTTGCAAGAGAGCAGCAACTGATGACCACAGCATCGAACTTTTCGAAGAATTCCACACCGAATGTTGATATGTCACCTGCAATCCCCCCAAAAGGAGATGTCACTCTACGGCTACCCAAAATGCACAAAAATTACAAGCATTCCGAATTTTTCACCATAAGATGCTCAAAACCACAAAACAGATGGCCAAGAAAAAAAGCTAACCTTTTTCTACAGAAACATGAACCATGGGGTTGAATTCTTTCAAAGAATCACAACAGACTTCAGCAAGAGTTTTCCCATGGTACAGATTTTCATCAGGCAGTACCAAGAAATTTGTGGACAAAGCTTCCTCATTAACTGCACGGTCATCCACCAATGTCACACTACCAACTCCTGCCAGTACAATGTTCTTGCAAAACTACCCATAGCCACAAGTTTAAACATATATTAATAATTAGAAAGAAAAGAAAAAATACAATAACAAAAGAGCTATAGTGGTGACAATTAGGATGTGAATGAGACACTTGAGTTCACATGCAAATCGAGATCACCTTGAAACAAAACTTTAATTCAGCTTGTTCATTATCGTGCTTGAGCACCTTAAGCAAGCCGAATTCAAGTAACCTAATGCTTAACTCAAGCAGCTCAAGAGCCTAACCGAGTTATTCTTTTAAATAGTACGGAAAACAACCCCAAACCGGACATGAAAACAAGTATAACTAATCAAGTTTGGAGTTGAATTCAATAATGGAGCTTTTTTTTACTAGATAAATGAGCTTCATTGAGCTAATTTAGCAATTGAAACTTTACTAAAGCAGTTTCTTACAACACGAGTTTGACTGGTCTCGGTTACACACCCTAGCAACAAAGCGAGTAAAACTCATATTTTAAAAAAGGTGAAGATATTATACCTCTGCAACAGTCCCTTTCATTCCATAAACTAGTATATGAGATTTGCTCAATCTAAAACAATCAAAAATACTCATATGAACAAAAAACAATAATAAAATAAAATCACAATAAAATAGATTAAAGATACCTTCTTTGAGCATCAGCACCCCAAACCCTAATTTGTCGATCATAAAGAGCAGTCTCCTGCTCTGTCAACTCCTCCCCGTTCATATCAAGCTTTAAAATTTGAATCCCAACGAAATAAAAAAATCACACAATCAGAATAAGCATAGTAATACAAACCCTAGAACCCAGAATCAAAATTCAAAAAAAAACCCAAGTTTGGAGATTTTGAAAGTGTAATATTAAGAAGAAGAAACGGGCAGATTTTAAGTAAAGGGCCAAACTTTGATTCTCTCTTGTTTGAGTGGAGAATATTAATTGCTTATTTGTGGGTTTGGGCCATTAACTCCACTCAAAATTAGTTTATTTGTAAAACTGGGCCTCAATCTATGGCAGTCCAAACTGAAATATGCTTTTTCATGCACCAAGTGAGAAAATATCGTAATATGTTTAACATTGGTTGATTGTGCAAATTGAAATTGATTTTGTTTTCAAAACTGGTATATAAACATTTTTTATTTCAAATTAATAATTGATTTTTTAAAAAAAAATCTTAATTTTATATTTTTATAACAATATAAGATGTGATTATAAAATAATATTCAGTATACGAACACATATACTTAATGTGATCAAAATCTCAACTTATCTTATAAAAACACTAACATCATTGTCAGTGACACAACTTAATTGATAAATTCTATATTGGAATCAAGTATTGATTCAAGAACTTTCTTCAAGCTCGAATTGAGATGTGAATATGATTTACCAATTTTAAATGTCATTTTTTAATAAACTGTTTAATATTTGATTAAAATTTTGAAAATTATTTATTCGTGTTTATATGGTTTCACGAAATACAATTTACTTGGGTTTTACCACACCTTGCCTGGATATATATTTCCAAAATCAAAATGAATTTCTGGTCCAATGGAGTTGTTGAAAGTAATGATGATAATGTCATTTGAACAAAGATATTAATTCACTTGCAAGCTCACAACTACAGTGGTCTTTTTAATGATGGAAATGCATGGATAAACAACAGAAAATATTCTTGTTGGTGTTCTTTGGCTGCTTATTTCCTTCCAAGGAATACTAGGGGCAGCCAATATTATGGGAAAATAGAAATGAAAGGCAATCATCAAATGGTTATTCCGAGGGACTTTTTTAACTTCTCAACTTCTAAATATGCTGTTGAGTAAGGAAGGAACTCTGAGAAATGTTCTTTGCTTAGATCATTGATTGCTACTGCAAGTTTAGGGATTTCTAAGGTTTCTTCGTGGGTCAAGGCTCGAACAAACCTAGCTGGATTTCCTGCCCAAAGCTCACCAGTTGGGATTCTCCTACCTGGTGGAACTACAGAACCTGCTTCAAGGATTGAGTGCGTCTCCACCAAGGAACCTTCCATAAGAATTGAATGTTGTCCAATAATGCACTCTGGTTCGATCGTGCATGATCTCAAGAGACTGTATGCACCTATTGTCACAAACCTCTCAATTGATGTCTCCGCTGGAAGTCCTTTAAGATAGAACAATGTTACGAATTAAACATAGTCATGTCAAAATAGTATTCCCATGATGCCAATAAGGAACAGAAATCAGCTTGAACCCTGAGAAGCACATGGACAAAATAAAGCTCTATCTATACAAATATTGAGTTATATGATTCATTGCGACTACACAGCATAACACTGCATCAATCTCCGGTTTCATGAACGAGGCAGACATGATATTATGTGTGGATTTGCGGGTTTTACGGGAGAAAATAGAAAAGGTAGCAAAAGAGGAGTAAACAATAAACAAGATTCAAGACTGAATCGATTCTTGACAGTAAGAAAAGAATGCACTTTCTGAAAGACATGCAACTTCGAAAGTATGTTGCAAATATCAGATTCCTGGAATTATTAAAAGACACAGTGAAAAGGACCAGCAATTTGTGAGGGTCACACAAAGGCAAGCTATATCATTGCATTGTATCTCCACTTCCTATACCAGTGGGTTAGAACTTAGAGCTTAATAGTTGCTAATGGGTACCATAGAGACAGATGCTTAACAAAAGATGATACGATAGCTTATGCGTCTCTATCTATCCACGAAAAGAGATTATGAAAACGAAAAGTCCAGAAGACAAGGTTGTTGTTATGTTACAGATTGCTTGCAAACATTTATCCAGTTCTTTAAAATAATTTAACCTGTCTTTTGCACCCATGCACCATATAACTAACATGTCAAAGCAAATCACACAATCGTATCAGTGCAAATATAAAAGGGCACTGACAGTATCCCTTTAAATGTGATTAGTTATACTGAAAGCCCTTAGACCATTTTTGGGGATCTAAAAACTGCATTCTGCTGTTCAGGCTGTAATTCCTGGAGGCAGGAGGACATTATCCTGTATGTAACTATGTTTTCAGATGGATTCATAATCAATTATTTAAAAACTCCCTATCGTATTAGAGGGGATCCAAGTCCTTCCTTTTATTGAAATAGGATTAATCTTAGATGGTCTAAGCTACTAAACAACTAAACCCACAGCAGCAACCATAAGCCTCACACTGCACTATGAAGAACAAGGAACAAGAACCATGTTTACGGCTTAAGAGTGATCACTGTTGCAATTCACTTCCTTGTCACTCTGGAAAAAAAAACTTTTCCGCCTCATATACATTCTTAACAACTAAAAAAGCAGTATTATAAATCAACATTTCTTTTACCCTTCCTTTTCATATTATACTTGGTCTTTCAGTTACGAGTATTTCGACAATGCAATGCATTGAACGCCAAAATAATAAATTATCCTTCGAGATACAATCCAATGGACCAACAAGTAGATCTTAAGTGATGAATCAAAAGGAAAATGAGATTACTGACCGCTGTAAAGCTCACAATGACCCCTAAATACAAATAGCTCTCCATCTGACAATAAGACTCATAAAAGAACTACAAAATATTGATGTTCGTTGAGTAAAATAATTTAGCTTACAGTGTACAGACACAAATAGCTCCTAGTAACCAGACTCCTAAATTCTAGCAGCTACAGATATTCTTCCTCCTACCAATTTCTCTCATTTTAGCTTCATTGAATAGATTATAATATAATATACAAATCTCAATTAATTAAATCCTTAATTACTTGAGCTCGTCCCAATTTTAAATTAACAGTTTAAAACCAAAACACAATCTAATTAAAGCTAAATTTTGATTATAAACAAGCCCAAGAAACCCCAAACCCTAAAATTTATTTTACCAAATGTTCCAGAAAATCTAAAAGTACAAAGAGAAATGAACGGATTACCGGTCGGCGAGGACCAAGCAGCGTGAATGACGCCGTGTTCCTGGACATTAGAGCAGAACCCAACAGTGATCTTGTTGAGATCGCCACGTAGGACACAGCCATTCCACACGGAGGCTCCGTCGTAGACGGTTACTTGACCAGCCAAGACAACGTTGGGGGCAACGTAAGCGTCGACAGCTACCTTAGGGACCCAC
Organism: Hibiscus syriacus; assembly: GCF_006381635.1. Classification (NCBI taxonomy): domain Eukaryota; kingdom Viridiplantae; phylum Streptophyta; class Magnoliopsida; order Malvales; family Malvaceae; genus Hibiscus; species Hibiscus syriacus. Next base: position 276,677 of record NW_024063512.1, on the reverse strand, counting down.
TGGCCAAGAGGAATGATCTTTCTTTGACCCCTGTAGTCCCAATTCACTCGATCTGACGATGGCAAGATCGTTTTGGCCGCCTCCGTGGCGAAACTACGAGAGGCAATCACGTTACGGCATCCAGAGAATGCCGAGGCCGCGGTTATTCTGGAGAAGCGAGCTGCGATAGATGTCGCCATTGCTGATGGTAATTACGATAAACGATTCAGAGCAGAGAGAGAGAGAGAGAGAGCGAATTCGGAGCTTCAACAAGAGAAATGAGAAAGGAAGAAAAGCCCAAACTCCAAGTCAGATTCTTTTTATGGGCTTTCAACAAAGGCCAGAAACCTGACAGTCATGTCCATTCGTACAACTCGAGTACGATATAACCAGGACACCGATGTTCTTAATCTATTTTAGGATAAACCACTGAAATGATCAATTACCTTTTTATTTTGTACACTTTCGTCCACCAAATTCAGAAAAGATAAATTTTAATCACTTATGTTATCATTTTATTAAATTTTGATCATTAAAACGTTAAATGTCGTTAAGTTGATGATGTATATTAATGAAAGGGATAAATTTTCTTTTAACCCCTATACTTTAAATAAAATATTAATTATGGATCTTTTTACAAATAAAAACACTTTAGGTACAAATTTTCAGTTATCCTTTTTTACTTTTCTTCAACCTGCCAAAATCATAGCTTTCTTCCACCAGCGCCCCCCATCCATAGGTTGTTCATCTTCCCCATTGCCAGTCAGTCCGACTTTGAGGCTCTGGCCGATGAATTCGTGTGCTTGAAAGCTTTTGGTGAAGATGAACTCAAAGCACTCGTCAGGGGTATAGTCTTTTTCTTCATTTATATCCGGGCACGAGGAAAATGAAAACAGCTGATCTAATATTTTACAAATTGCATTCAATTCATTGTTGAATTAGGACGTTCTGGTGCTTAAATTTATGCATATAAAGAAAACGATTGATTTGAATTTGAAATATTAATTTTATTGCTCGAAATTTGTTTCAAGGAATTCCAAACTCCTTTGGCTCCATTAAATTTTGCTTCTCAAAGCAAAATGTCTATTTAGATAAAAAAAAGTAAAGACAATGTTTTGAGTGTGAAGATTATGTTTTGTTCAATAAGCAAAACACATGCTTTTTTCTTGGCTTACTTTTGGATTGATTCCTTGAATTTGTATTGCAACTCATTGATGATCTGATAATGTGGTTTTTACTCATAGTTTTAGAATTCTTTCCTTTTTTTCAGATTACCGGTGTAACTTTGATTGTATTTGAGAAGTAGAATGGACTCGGAATCTGCTGATTCCTCCCCTCAACCTCAAACTAAAGCTTCTGATGTTGAAACCTCTACTGAAGACGACACTGATGTTAAACGATTACTATTTTCTATGGAACTATTTCAGTAAATAAATTTCTGCTTAAATTCAAAGACAAGCTTTTCACAATGATCAATGTCCCAAGGGATGTTTCCGTTTAGAGAGCTTGATTTTGTACACGTTTTTACAGCTGATGAAATCAAGCATTTCCCCAGTTAGCTTGGCTGAATTGGCTGAGAATATCTGCAAACTTGGTGCACCCCAAATGTTGCTCGCTGCATTAAAAGAGTTCTCGGAGGTGTTTAGGAACTGTAACATCGGTGCACAGCCAAAATCCTTCGGAATCTCTCCGGTAAAATTGTTCTTACATCAATAAACATCAGGTCTTTCAAGAGTCTGAAACCGCAAGGGATGGTACCGTTGAGAATATTGTTTTGGATTGAGGATCTTGAAAGTGAAGTGCGGCTTACAAGGCTTCAAGGTAGCTCATGCGTGAACATGTTGTTAAACATGATGAGTTTGACAAGCTTGTTCCCATAGCAAAGATTTAGAGGGCTTGGACCTGTGAGATAATTCAACTAGACATCAAAGTGATAGAAAGTCCCCATTTGAACCCAGTTTCCGTGGAAGAATGCCTCTAAGGTTGATGTTCCGAGAAGCGAAGTGTTGAGATTTGGTAACTCACTGATTCCTTCCAGGATTGTACCAGAAAAGTTGTCGATCGAGCTTAACCGCGTTAGCTCTGTTAAAGAAGATATACCTTCTAGAATTGCACCACTGAGCTGGTTATCAGATAAATCAAGAACCTTGAGAGCTTTCAAGTTCGTGTGACTCGCCGGGATTTCACTGGTGAACTGTTCTTGAAAAAGTACATAGCTTCCAGCTTAGTTAAATTGTCGAGTTCTTTCGGGAGTGGACTTGAAAGTGTACAATTTGAGATGTCCAAGTACTTCAGATTCGATAACAATGCAAACTCTACTAGTATGGTGCCTGTAAAAGCATTGTAGCCAATCTCTATCCGTTCAAGCTGAGTCAAGAATCTGAGTTGACGTGGTAAAGTGCCTTCCATTGCATTCCCAGCCGGGTCAAGCAACTTCAACCTGGTAAACCTTCCATAAATAGCTGATATTTCACCTTTAAAGTAGCTTCCCCTAAGATTGAGTTGCTCCAAGAACCGTAACAATACAAACTCTATCAATAATGGACCCTCAAAATCGTTGCTATATCCATTGAAGATTCTCAAGAACCTAAGCTTGGAAAGTGGAAACCCCAGGATGTAACGTCAAATTGAAATAGTTATGGCTGGTATCAAGAGTTCTAAATTGCTGGAGTTCAAAAATGGCTCATTGAAGAGGCCGATCAGAGTAATTCCCACTCAAATTCAAGTTAAACAAACTCCTCAAATATCTGATTTTCGGTGGAATAACACTGGAGAGATTCCCATGTGAGAGATCCAGAGACGTGACTTGAGCTGTTTTAGAATTGCACTTGACACCAGATCATGAACACCAAACAGGTCTTCAAAACCAGACTTGGAAAATGCAGGAGGGTCCCAGTCTCTGAAACTGAAAACAAGGTCTTTGAGGATTTCAACGACAAAATAGAAAATCAATGGGAGAGGCAGTGAAGAAGCACATGACACTAACATAGATGATCCCCAGAAAAATGTGATCAGAGATGGAAGAAATGGAGGTTTCTTCATGGTTTATGTGAAGAAAACTGACCGGTTTAGAGAAGCTTGATCTTTACATAAGGCAAATTTAAGGGAAAGAAGGGTTTGATGGAGAGAGATTCATGGTTTCTCAAACTGCTGGTTGCATGGGAGGTTTCATCATTATGATTTTATTCTCCTTTTCTTGGTTGGTAACAGCAAAGAAAATATTTAAAAGAAAGAGGCGATGGAAAAACATACAAATTACAACTTCCTTGTTATATACAAATAATCTTTTTCTTTTGCTGCCACTTTTTCCTCATTCCCTTGTTGCCTTTACCTTTGGCCATACAATTCTATAATTTTCTGTTACAGTAAGCAATGTCTCCCACAGACACAAGAAAAGACATTCCTTTCATCTTCCCACCAGATCCTTAGTTTGTTAGTATTTCAAAACAAAACCCTATTTTTTATTGCTTTCTTTCTCTCTGTTTCATGCTCTATATATTATATTCAAATATTCCTTCTGTTATAGGTCATATTAATTGTTTTTCACCTTTTGAAAATCACTACCTTAAGCGCCTTTGCTACGTAATAGGTCAACCAATAAATGCGCTTCCTTGAGGAAAAGCCTTTCAAAAGCCACTATCACGGAGGCACACCTTCGTCCAATATGACATAAATGGATGTCATTTTCAGAATAATTTTTTTTCAATATTAATTTAAGAAAAAATCATAAAAATATTATTATAATAATTTAGACGGTAATTATCCACATTATTAAATATGTTCGGCAAAGGTATAACAGTGATTCTTTTACTAGTAAGTAGTAACAAACACTACTAATTGCTACATGATTGCTTATAATTTTGTATATTTCGAATCATTTAGTTTTAAAGCTACAAGGCATAACTAATTATGTCTCTTACGTTCGAAGCTTTAAACAAGATAAATTTGTTATAGTAAGCAAACATATTCGGCGGGTTGATCAAGCTACTCATTTTTGTTTCCTCGTATTCTTTTAAGAGTTTTAGACCCACCATGAACACTTCCCTTCCTTTCCCTAGAGTCCCCCTTTCTCCTCCCCTCTAGATAGAACTAGGTTTAAAATTTGTCAAAAGAAATTGTTATATTAAAAAAATTGAATTATTAAGTTAAACTTTTATTTGGTAAAAGTTTTAATTTTTCCCATTTGTTACTCACAAATTTTATATTCTTGAATTCATCACATGCCTAGCCCCTCTATATTTATACATTTTTTTCACATTATCTACCTTAATTATTTTTCTCATACATTACAAGAGTTAAGACACCCTATTAACCTCTTCATATTATGGCCGACTGAGTCTGGCCTCATAACTCAACATGGTTATGGTCTATGAATTAGAAAGAAAGACGGATGGAAAAAGAAGGGGGGCATATACAAGTATAAACAATAACCTGATATCATGAGGTGATCAATATCCATTGGGATCCTTGAGCCAATGCAAAGTCAACTAAATTGTCCATGTTGATTTTTCGGCTAACTATATCATGGAGGAAAATATTACAAATAACGGCACGGCTCAGTTCACGAGTTATTGCTTCTTGACCTGGCAATGGCATTTACCTTAATCCCAAGGGATGTGATGCTAATTACTACAACCCCAAGTCCCCAACACAAAAAAGAAAAAAGAAAACACTCACCATGAACACATCAAACTCATCCATAGCTCGAAATGGGGCTTTGGTCATATCATGGAAAGCCAGCGCAAAGCATAATGTTGAGAAAGAGCGCTCCCCTCCTAGTTAACAAATTATCAGAATAGTACTAGAGTTCAACATTAATCAATTATGAAAATGCCAGACTCTTCTAACCTCTAACTTATAGATGATTTGGGAGTATAAAATTCACAAAAAGATATAACATTTATTTGGATTAAACAATAGCCAGGAAGTCACATGTAAATAATTTTCTGTAGTGATGACCTTGAAAGCCAGAAAAACAAATTCTAAAGAGTATATGGAACGAATTTAGAAACCTGAAAGTCCCCTAGTATCACGACATGAACAGTGCTGCTTGATGTATCTTGAGGCATTTTAACTTGTTAAACCGAATGGAATCAGGAAACCCATTGTAAAATGTTGAGTAGACAGCTTAGGACTTAAATGGGCATAGTGACCAGGCGAAATACATAAGTAACGAATTGTAAGTACGCCCAAAAGAACAAGTAGAATTTATATAGCTTACCTCTACTGAAAGGGTTTTTTCGTCATAATTAACATTCATGTGTCCGGCTGTCCACTAATATCTTTCTTCCCCAAATGGCTATTAAATCAATTGTACCCAACAAGAAATAATAAAATAAATAATCATAATGAAAGAAAATTAATAATTGCCAGAAGCATGATACATACTGCCAAGTCAATTCACGTCTTAGAAGCGGTGCATTACGTTGAAATTTTTTCCTATGCAAATCAAGAGCATTTCGACAAGCCTGCAATATAACAACCAAAGCACAGAAAGGAAAAAACTAAGAAACTTATAGCAATCTTAAAAATGCCATGAAGTAAGGCACCAACCATTTCGTTCAGAATTCACAATTAGGAGAAATGACAATATAATGAAACAACTATTAAATTCCATATAACCTACAAATCAGTCAGAAAAAGGTTCACATCACAATCCAGAATTCCAAGCATTAGAAAAGATTAGTTGAGATTACAAATAAAGAACTTGTTGATAAAGAGTAATCAGCATAGTGGAGAAAAGAAAAGTTTTAAACGTATATTGATAGGTGAAAGTACATCTTGCTTTTATAGTAAAAGTTAGGAGTAAGTTTTCTATTAGAAATAAACTACCTAATAGTTATCCTTGTCTATTTAACTAGTAGTTATCCTTATCTATTAAACTTTTTAAGAGTTAGTATTACATTAAATTGCTAACTAATAAGACTTATCGCATAACCTACACTCCCCCTAAAGTTGGGGAGTAGATGTTGAAAAGACCCAACTTGGATGTAATCTCATCAAAGGTAATTCTTGAAAGTACCTTGGTGAAAATATCTGCTAACTGATTCTTCACTGAAACATAATTGAACTTCAAATATCCACCATTCACCTTTTCAGAGACGAAATGTCTGTCGATCTCCACATGCTTTGTGCGATCATGATGAATTGGATTCTTTGCAATACTTATTGTAGATTTACTATCACTTTGAAGTTCAAAACATTTGTCGGCACATAACCCCAACTCGGTTAATAGTCTTTGAAGCCAAATTCCTTCGCAAATTCCAAGTGCCATTGCTCTAAACTCTGCTTCTGCACTACTTCGAGACACCACAACCTGTTTTTTGCTTCTCCAAGTAACCAAATTTCCCCAAACAAATGAACAATAACCAGTTGTAGATCTCCTATCCGTTAATTCACCTGTCCAGCTTGAATTCGAAAAAAAAAATTATGTTATATCCTGCAAGACAATAGAGAAGAATAGAGAGAAAAGAACGTAGGTAGAAGAAAGGAAGAGATGAGGAATTAGATTTTCATTCAAAATATGCATAGTTGATTCTATACAAGGTACTGATTTTATTTGTTTACAATAGTACTGAGAATCTAAGATTGTCAGGTGGTTGTCCTTGCTAACCGATTATGTTTCTCTTCAGCATGTAATGGTCTTCCAAGTCTGGGCTGACTCACATAGCTTCTAGGTCAGCTGAAGGTTAATTTTCTCCATGTCTCTCACGTGCCGGCTAATTCAATCCTCAATTCCTTCTTTCAATCCCTAACCCTTGCCTTTCCATCCCTAATTCTTCTTCGATTCCTCGTCCTTCTCCTACTGTGACAATACTTGCCCCTTGAGACGATCATTGTCCCCAAGGATCAAATGTGGGAAATTGACCCTTTTTTTTTATAGGAATTGCAGGCCTCGTTAAAAACCTCCTTCATGATTAAAGGAGCTTATAGAGAAGCTCCTTAATCAGCGGAAGAAGGAAAAGAGTGCCTTAAGATTTTATTAACCATAGAAAGAACACGATACAACCAGGGAGCCACCCCCAATATGAACAAAACACCAAAAACAGCCACCAACAATCCTACCAGAACCAGCCTAATCCAACAAAGCAACAACAACAGCCTAAAAAAGACTGGCCAAACAAAAAACCTAAACGAGGCCCGATAGACACTCAATCAAACAAAACAACCAGAAAAAAGCCAAGGGTGACAGCTGACTAAAACCATAAAAGCCAACTTCTAACTCAAAGGCCACGGAGCTTTCACATGATAAGAAAACAAAAAAAAAACACGCATATAGCCGCCTTTCCACCACATCACCACGTCTTGTTGGCTAAAGACCATCCGAACTTCCAGCTCCAGACAAAAAGCATGGTGTAGATCACCTGAACCTTCTACTCCTTCCCCCGCCATCGTCTTCCGACAATAGATACACTACTGCGCCATTAGACTCACAACCCAAATCTTTCCCAAAAGGCAAGGAATTGAACGTATCCTTCTGTTGAGACTGCCTCAATGCTGGAAAATCAGATTCATAAGTGAATCTGCCATCAAAAACAGACACCTCTTCCTCCCAATGCACCTTACTCTGATGGCTCTTGCTTCGGGAACCCCTATACTTTCTTTTAGGAGCTGTAAAATTCCCTTGAAAAAATTGTTTAGATCTAAATTTGTTGCCAGAACCCACCTTAGGTCTCATGTACTCCCTTGCGATACCTTTTGGATTTACGAAAGCATAGTTGTAAGAACAACCCTCATGAATCCCTTCCTCCACCTCCCTTATCTCAACCCGACCATCCAACATGGGAAAATCATTAAAATAATCCTTTGAGCCTACAAAAGCACATGCAGACTCACTATTTTTCCTAAAGGCAACTTCATTATCCCTCTCCACGTGAACCAACAGATCCACTTTATCCTTTAGGCTCAGATATTCCAATTCCTTTGACACTAAGAGACCATCCTGTATGGAGAATTAATTAAAAAATCCTTACTCTCCACAAAACCACGTGCAGGCAAACAATTATCCTTAAAGACATCCACTGCTTCTCTCTCCCATGCACCAGCAATGTCTTGTGTTCCCCCACTCCCTCCATTTGGGAAAGAACCATCCTCTGACCCCCAACGTCGCTCCTCGGACCCATCATCAAAGCCTCTCCTATGTTCATGTCCTCCACACCCTCACCCGACAGGATGCTGCCTCTAGCACTAGTCCCCAAACAGTAGAAAAAAATTTCTTCATTCTCAGAAAACCTCACGGCCAACTGCACCTCCGAAGAGTGAATGGAACTTCCAACTTCTTCAAAACCCTCTTCCAGCTCAGGAAACTTAACTGGAAAGGCACCAACGAGCTCCCTCACCTTGGATAACGGGGAAATTGACCTTTGAGAACGGAGAAATCTTCCCAAGTATCGTTCGTTTCATCCAGATTTGCCCATCAACTAGCAGCTGAGTCACTGGTTTGTTGTTTCGATTAACAATTCTTCTGCCCAATATCATCAAAGGTTCGATCCTGAACTGACCGTCTTCATCTACTGCAGGAGGATCAGTTGTAGATGATGTTGATTCACCAATATGTTTCTTCAGGAGACTAACATGGAATACGGGGTGTAGTCGTGATGGCGTTGGTAAATTTCAGATTTTTGCGCAAGGCGAGGGAAGTTTGTCTGTAAGGTTGCAGTTTGAGGTAAACTTCATACCCCACTTCGAAAATTCTCTCTGATATGTTCTTGTTTGCTTGTTGCTTCATTCGATTGCTAGCATGTTCTAACTGCTGCTTAACTAGCTGTCTTATTTCTTCTCTATTGTTCATCAATTCACTTACATTCTGTACTTGTGAGTCTGTGTGTCATACCATTGTAGGAGGTTTGTAGCCATATAAAGCTTGAAAGGGGGTGAGTTTTAGGGCGGTGTGGTAGGTGGTATTGTACCACCATTCGGTATGAGGCAACCATTTGGCCTACTGCTTAGGTTGAAAAAAACAAAGTCCTCTCAGATATTGTTCTAGACATTGATTGACCCTCTCTGTTCGTCCATCTATTTTAGGATGGTAAGCAATACTAAACAGGGTTTTAGTTCCTAATTGCTTCATTAGCTCCCTCCAAAAGAGACTAGTGAATGTCTTGTCTCTGTCTGAAATGGCCATTTTAGGCTGGAACTGTAGTTTATAGACATTATCCAAGTACAACTTAGCTACACCAACTACAAAATAAGAGTGGGACAATGCCAAGAAATGACTGTATTTAGTGAACATGTCTACCACAACCAGAATGCAGTTCTTCCTTGATGATGTAGGTAGGCCTTCTATAAAATCCATTGTAATTATTTCCCAGGCTTAGTGAGGAATAGGCAGGGGCTACAGCAGGCCTGGTTTTGCTATATGCTCCACTTTAGTTTGTTGACAAACTTCACAGGACTTCACATAAGTATCCACCATAGCCTTAAGTCTAGGCCCATAAAAATAAGATTTAATCCTGTGATAAGTGGCCTGGGCTGCCGAATGACCTCCATGAGGGGAATCATGCAATGTTTGAAGAATATGTAGTTTAAGACTCCCAGCAGTACCAATATAAAATGTCCTTGAATCTGAGGATAGCCTTTAAATATTTCCATCTAGGGTCGGCTTTGGAATTGACATTCAAGAATAAAATCCATTCAGTAACCAGTGTGTCCTTATAACTATCCTCTACATCCTGAACCCAGTTGGCTATTAATAAGGTAGTTCCCATAGCAAGACATTAAGCTTGATCTTCCCACTGCCTAGATAAGGCATCTGCTACCACATTAGATTTTCCTTTTCTGTATTGAATAGTGTAGTCTAACCCCATCAGTTTAGTTAACCCTTTTTTTCTGTATGATGGTAGTTAATTTTTTCTCCAAAATACTTTAGGGGTTAATTGTCTATCTTAATGACAAAAGGTTTGATCTCCAAATAATGTCTCCACTTAGAGACTGCTAGTAAGGTAGCAAGTTTTCATATATGGAAAGGGCAGAGTGTCTAGGGCATACAGCCTTGCTAAGATAGGCTATAGGTCTGCCATCTTGAGAACGTACATCCCTTATGCCCCCATAACTGACATATGTTTCTAACTAAAAGCTCTTAGAAAAATCTCGTAAGACTAAAGCAGTGGCAACACATATAGCTTGTTTTAGATCTTCAAAAGCAGTAAAAGCTTCAAGGTTCCATTTGAAATTATCTTTCTTTAGCATATGTGTCAAAGGTTTGCCGATGGTTCCATAATTTCTGATAAATCGTTTGTAGTAAGTAGCCTGTTAAACCCAAAAACCCATGCAGAGACTTTAAGGATTTAGGCACAGACCAATTCTTCATTGCTTCCATCTTGCTAGGATCAGTAGCCACTCCTGCAGCTGAAATGATAAGACCTAAATATTCCACCCGAGTCTGTCCAAAAAACATTTGGACAAGTAGGCAAATAATTGGTTCGCTTGCAAAACGACCAAAACCATTTGCAAATGAGTAATATGGTCTGTCATAGAGTTACTGTATACTAGGATGTCATCAAAGAACATCAATACAAACTTTCTAAGGAATGAGCTAAACAAATCATTCATGAGTGCTTCAAATGTAGCAGGGGTATTTGTGAGGTCGAAAGGCATTACCTTGAATTCATAATGGCCCTGATGAGTTATGAATGGTGTCTTGTAGATGTCTTCCGCCTTAATTCTGATTTTCCAGTAACCTGATCTCAGATCAATATTGAAAAAGTAAACTGCCCCATTTAGTTCATCCAATAGATCCTCAACCACATGAATAGGAAATTTATCATTTACTGTCATACTATTCAACTGTCTGTAGTCTACACTAAATCTCCAAGTATCATCCTCCTCAATTAGGAGACATGGATAGGCAAATGGGCTCTTGCTAGGTTGGATAATAGAGGAGGAGAACATGCTAGCAATCTGCCTTCCTACTTCAGCCTTTTGATTATGAGTAAATCTGTACGGTCTTAAATTAACAAGTGTAGCCTCAGGTTTGAGTGGAATGGTATGAGCATGGCTTCTTGTAGGTGGTAGGCCTTCAGGCTCAGCAAAAATGGCATTATATTTTTCCAGTAGAAGTTGGATTGCTGTAAGAATATGTGGAGAATTCCCTGTCATACTCATCATTACCACATGACCCAAAATAGATGAATACGAGGCTGTCATTTTCAACAAGGTGGCCCCTGAGATTTGTTGCAAAGTAGTAGAAGGTTGTTGGCCTTGTATAACAATCTATTCTCCTTGGTGTACAAAGCTCAGTGTCATGTTGTTAAAGTCCATCAAGATCGGACTACATAATTTCATCTAGTCAACCCCTAGCACCATATCACTTCCACCCAATTTTAGTAGTATGAAATCATGTAAAAAGGAGTGACCCTACATCTGCCATTCTACCTTGTTGCATCTAGCTGAGCTGAAAAGTTCTTGTCCATTAGCTACTGTAATGGCCAAAGGGTAAGGGGTAGTCACTTGAATACCAGTATTAGCCCATTGTGGTGTTAAAAAACTGAGTAATGCCACTATCAATCAAAATGTTTAATGGCATGCCTTGAATGGTTCCATGGATTCTCAATGTATTATGGCCAATGCAGACAATAATAGCATTCACAGAAATCTCTAAGCTCTCTTCTTCTTGTAACACTGGTTGATCTGAATCACTAGGTAAAGCTTCTGAAGGTATAGCAGCCTCTTCCTCAAAAATCATGTGCAGGTGTCGTGGCTTACACTGATGGCCTGAAGCAAACATCTCACCACATTTTTTTGTAGAAGTAGAAGGCCTCATTAAAAACCTCCCTCATAGTAGTCCTTTAACCTAAGGAAAGAACCGACTAGCGAAAAGAGGAAAAGAGTACCTCAATATATTATTAATAAACATGTTACATAAGACTTAAACAATCACCTAATACAATTGTTTTGTAAAAACACAAAGAACAACTAAATAAAAAGCTTACAAACACCCAATCCCCTCCTTTGCTAGCTTATCAGCCTCACAATTACAACCAAGAATAATCTCCTTATCTGAAATAATAGACACTGTCTTTTACTAGATTTGTAAAGAAAATAGGAGCTGAAGAAGGTTCTCACCACATTTAAAACATAGGTTATTCTGTCTTCTGTAGTCAATAAGGTTCTGTTTTGGAAGTGGTATGTATGCGCCCTTTTGAGCTAATGGTAGTGGGTTTGGTTTAGAAGCAGATATTGGGTTTGGGTAGGGTGGGTTTCTAAAAGATGACCGCAATCGTCTGTTTTCAAACTCGACAGATAGCTCATACAATTTAGCTTGCCTGCATGCATTAGAAAGTGTTTTAGGGTCAAGAGTCTTAACTCTGTGTTTAATGTCTTCTCTTAGCCCACTGATAAAAAGAGAGACAAAAATCCTCACCTAAGGTAGGATTTTGTAAGAGCTTGCGAGGTTGTAGTTCTTCAAATCGGTCATGGTAATCCTCCACTGAACCTTTCTGCATCAGTTTTGTAGATTCCTCCACTATATCAACAAAGGATCGGTCACTGAACTTGTGAACAAATATCTGCCTCAAGCTCATGCCATGTCACGTGGTGTTTCTGCATGATGTAGCTATCAAACCAAATCTTTGCCTTACCCGTTAAATACATCGTGGCCACCTCTACCCGTTGATTGTCTGGAATACTATAGAGAGAAAAGTACTTAAGGCATTTTTGTATCCACCCCCGTGGATTGACTCCTTCAAAGAATGGTAACTCAATCTTGGGTCTATGCCACATCTTCCCCGAAGTGTTAAAGGAACCCCCCGTGCCTCGTTTATCCTCCTCTAGGCCAAGTGTATTGGGTCTAAATGCACTGTTCTCACCCATTTGATTATCAGGTTTAAAACTAGTAATATGAGCAGACAAATCATCAGGTTTAGACTTTAGAATCCCAGGTTCATCAGGTTTATAAGTAAACCGGTACTTAAGGTTAATCATTGTGACCCTTACAGGTTTCTTTCCCTCCGTTTTAGAAGTATTAGGAGTTTGTACCTATTCACTAGCAGACTAGCCCTGATCGCCATTTCTGCCCATCAGAATCTTCAAAAGCTCCTCCACATAACCCTGTTTATGGCCAATCTGGATTCCAACAAGGTAATACAAGTTTTCTGATTTTCCCACCATTTAGGAGGGGTAGTTTCGTCCTAAGATTGTTTGACCAAGGTCGTTAAATCCTCGAGTTGTTTTTGTAGTGCAGTAAAATCGGGTGTTTCGGGCATGGTTTGATTTTTCTTTGGCATACCAAACGATAAGTGCCAGGAAAAATGGCTCTAGATACCAATTGTTATATCCTGCAATAGAATAGAGAGAGAGAAAACGTAGGTAGAAGAGAAGAAGAGAAGAAGAGATGAAGAATTTGATTTTCATTCAAAATATGCATAGCTGATTTTATACAGGGTACTGGTTTTATTTGTTTACAATAGTACCGAGAATCTAAGATTGCCAGGTGGTTGTCCTTGCTAACTGATTATGTTTCTCTTCAACAGGTAATGGGCTTCCAAGTCTGGGCTGACTCACAGCTTCTGGGTCAGCTGAAGGTTAATTTTCTCCATGCCTTTCACGTGTCGGCTGATTCAATCCCCAAATCCTTCTTTCAATCCTTAACCCTTGCCTTTCCATCCCCAATTCTTCTTCGATTCCCCGTCCTTCTCCTACTGTTACATCTTATTGTTCTATCATCACTCTTTCTGAAACTTAACCCATGTCCTTGTGTCATTTTCAAGTATCTTAGAATTCTATTCACAACTTCTAAATAATCTTCTCTTGGATCATTCATATATTGACTCACTACATTGACAGGGAACACAATATCAGGTCTAGTAATTGACAGGGAACACAATATCATGTCCTTTGATAATGTTCTTTGTTCACGAGACTTCTCAATTCTTCTCTCCTTAGCTTAAGATTTGCTTCCATGGATGTTTCTGTCAGCTTACATCCCTTCATGCCAATGTCTAATAGTAGATCAAGGATATATTTCCTTTGATTGATCATTATTCCTTCTTTTGACCTTGAAACCTCCATGCCTAAGAAATACCGTAAAATTCCCAAGTCTTTGGTTTCGAACTCCTTTGCCAGTAGATTTTCTAGTTTTTCTATCTCCATACAATCATCACTTGTTAGAATTATATCATCCACATAGACAATCAAAATATTTTTTTTTGCTTGAAGTTGTTTGACAAATAAAGTGTGATTCGATTGACATTGCTTATAACCATCCTGAATAAAAAACTTTGTAAATCTATCAAACCAGACGCTTGGAGATTGCTTAAGTCCATACAAGTACTCTAGTGATCTACACGCTTTTCCTGTATTACTCTTCACACCCGATGGAATTTGCATATATACTTCCTCCTCCAAGTTTCCGTTTGAAAATGCATTTTTGATGTCCAACTGATGAAGCACCCAATTCTCACTGACTTCTAATGATAGTAACACTTTCACAGTGTTTAGTTTTACTACTGGAGCAAACTTTTCTCGATAATCAACTCCAAAAGATTGAGTAAATCTTTTCGCCACTAATCTCGTCTTGTATTTTTCAATGCTACCATCAACTTTGTATTTTATCGTGAATACCAATTGGAATTTGCATATACTTCCTCCTCCAAGTTTCCGTTTGAAAATGCATTTTTGATGTCCAACTGATGAAGCACCCATTCTCACTGACTTCTATGATGTAACACTTTCACAGTGTTTTAGTTTTACTACTGGAGCAAACTTTTCTCGATATCAACTCCAAAAGATGAGTAAATCTTTTCCCGCCACTAATCTCGTCTTGTATTTTTCAATGCTACCATCAACTTTGTATTTTATCGTGAATACCAATTTGTAACACTCTCAAAGTGTTTAGTTTTGCTACCGGAGCAAACGTTTCTTGATAATCAACTCCAAAAGATTGAGTAAATCCTTTCACCACTAATCTTGCCTTTGTATCTTTCAATGCTACCATCAGCTTTGTATTTTACCGTGAAAGGCCATTTGCAGCCGACTAGTTTTTTTTATCTTTCGTAAGATCAACTATAATCGAAGTATTATTTTTCAGTACCTTTAATTCCTCTTCTACTGCCTTTTTCACTTGGGATCTTTCAATGCTTCTTCCTTCGTATCTGAAATAGTAATGCTATTTACACTAGCTATAAAGTTCTTAAAACAAGGCGTTAGCTTTCCATATGCAATAAATCTATTAATTGGATAATTTCTGAATTTTCTTACTCTTCCTTTGAGCACTCATCAATTAAACTATTTAATTCAGTGGAAGAACTCTGATTACCTCTTTCAGTCTCCAAAGGATTTTCGTTCGGTTCTAGTTCATAACAGTGTCCATGCTATGTGGGAGACTCGGGAATAGGTTTGGAGATTGATTTAGAAATTGATCTTTGTTGTCTCTTGTAAATTAGCAATTCAGATTAAGATATTTGACGCGAAGTGATTTGTTGATCATGCTGAGTTAAGTATGTTTCGATGGGCTGGTTTTGAAAGAATAAATTTTTTGGGTTCGGTAGTGTTGTTTGGTCTTGCTAGAGCGATTTTGTAGGCTGATTCGACTGGTTCAACAGTGTTGGTTGGTCAAAAGAAGTTGGCTGCAAATCAAGTGACAATTGTTATGAGTCAACAAACTGATATTCATTATATGACTCCCCTGAATAGAAGTTTTAAGGAAAAAAAGGTATTTATTCAAAAAAAAGTAACGTCCATATTAATAAAGAATTTCTTAGTACAAGAATAATAACACCGAAAGTCCTTTTGAGTCGAAGAATAACCTAGAAACAAACCGAACTGCTAAAGGATCTAATTTGGACCTGAAAGGAACATTGTTATAAACGAACACAGTACAATCATTATATGACTCCCTGAATAGAAGTATTAAGGAAAAACGGTATTTTTTCAAAGAAAGTAACGTCCATAGTAATAAATAATTTCTTAGTACGAGGATAATAACACCGAAAGTCCTTTTGAGTCGAAGAATAACCCAAAAACACACCGAAATGCTCAAGGATCTAATTTGGACCTGAAAGAAACATTGTTATAAACGAACACAGTACAATCAAAAACTCTAAGGGATAACAATGAAGTCATTGATTTAAAATTAGGGGGAAAATTGTAGAAATACATCTCTCGGACACTTAAATTGTAACGGTTTACTAGGGATACGGTTAATCAAATAAGTGGCAATTAAAAGGGCTTCCCCCAAAAAAGAACATTTGTGGAAAAAAGAAGTGATCGAGTAACCTCAAGAAGATTCCTGTTTTTTCGCTCAGCAATCCCATTTTGTTGAGGAAAATTGACACACGAAGTAAGATGAATAATCTCGGTTTCCTGAAAGAAAGAACCCAAAACATTGGCAAAACACTCAATACCATTGTCAGAATGAAACAATTGGATAGAACACTGAAATTGGGCTTCAACTATCTTATGAAACCGTTTAAATATTTCACAAGCTTCATATTTAGTTTTTATGAGAAAGATCCAGGTAGTACGAGTGTGATCATCAATAAATGAAATAAACCACTGAAACTTATGTAAGTATGCGACCTAGGATGGTCCCCAAATATCAATATGGATCATGATAAATGGTTTGGACGGTTTATATGGAGAAGGTAGAATAATATGGAGAAGGTAGAACAATCTTAGTTTTTTTAGCAAGTGGGCAAATATCACAAGAAAAATATTTAGGACTTTTATTGACAAACAAATGTGAAAACAACTTTGCAAGATAAAAGAAATTGGGATGTACTAAAAGAAAATGCAATAACATAGCATCGGTTGAAGGTTCGAGTAAAGGAAATTGTTGTATAACATTAAAGAAACAAGGTGGTTGGGAAAATAAAGTTGCTGGAAGTAGGTAAAGACCCCCACAAAGTCTATCACTACCAATCACTTTCCCTGAGCTCGAACCCTGAAATTCATAAAAATTATAGTTAAATTTCATGGTACAACATAAATTGACAGACAACTTGCTAATGGAGATAAGATTGCAAGTGAGATTGGGAACACAAAGAACATGAGATAAAAAATGTCCGGAATTATTCGAATAGACCCATGACTGGCAACACCAGAAAGAGAGCCAAAGATCATCTAACATATGATTACTTGCACCAGAATCCACAATACAAGTAGGAGTGGCGGATTTATTAGCCAAAGTATCATAAGGAATTATACTTGCAGGTACGGATTGGGAATGAGTATTTAACTAACTAAAAAACTGTTACAACTCTTCCTTTTGTTTTTTAGTAAACAAACTTACTTGTAAACCAGTATTCACAATACAATTTCCTTGAGTATCACACCGTTGATGTTGTTTTGTAGACTTCCCATCAGTAGGCTTGCCATGTAACTTCCAACAAGAATGCCGCAGATGGCCAACCTTCTTACAGTAGTCACACCAAGGTCTCCCCGTCTTTGGTCGAGTTGTACTCTGAGAGTGAGTGAGCAATGCAGATCCTTCAGCGGGTTGCGAATCAGGAAGCATATCTGTACGTCAACTTTCTTCGCGTCGTACTTTAGAAAACACTTCCCTGATTTAAGGAAGAGATTTGAGTCCTAGCACTCATCCCCGAACTTCATCAAGATCCCGATGCAAACCAGACAAAAACTGGAATATCCGACGTTGTTCAACAATCTTCTTGAATAGACGGGCATCTTCTACACCTCAATTCATGGGATTTGAACAAATCAAGTTGCTGCCATAATCGCAACATTACAATAAAATATTGAGTTACGGTTATGTTGTCTTGTTTGAGATTGGCAAGTTGGCACTCAAACCCAACTAGGGCAGCTGAATTTTCCAGATTCAAATACATCGCCTTTGCAGCACTCCAAATTTCAACCATTGTTTAGTATAGCAAAAAGTTTTCCCCCACGAAAGGAATCATGGAATTGATGAGCCATGACATAATCATGGTATTCTCACTTAGCCAGGTTGAATATTGAGGATCCGTCACAGTAGGAACTGGTGTGGTCTCCATAAGATGTTTGAGCCGACCAGTTATATAAAGGTTGATTGATTGGGACCAAGGGATATAATTGTCACCATTCAATTAGTGATAGGTGATAGAGGTGTAAGAAACATCGGAGAGGTTCGAACTGGGCTAATTAACGAGAATTTCCAAAGTGACATCCAATGAAGAAGAGGCGGAAGTCATGATTGGCGATTAGGGTTAAGGAGAAGGATCGCTCACCTAACTGATATCGTGTTGATAAAGAGTAATCAACATAGTGGAAAAGAGAAGTCTTAAACGTATATTGATAGGTGAAAGTACATCTTGCTTTTATATGAAAAATTAGGAGTAAGTTTTCTATTAGAAATAAACTACCTAGAAGCTATCCTTGTCTATTTAACTAGTAGTTATCCTTATCTATTTAACTTTCTAAGTGTTACTATTATATTAAATTTCTAACTAATAAGACTTATCGCATAACCTACAAAACTCTATTAAGGTCTTTCTTGACCTTTCTCTTTCAAGGCTCATTCTCAAAACCCAGTTGGAACAAGGTTAGCCACCACATTGTATAATAGAGACCAAATGTCCAATTCATGGCAAATTGAACAACAATGGAACTTGTATCTAATCTTTCTCGAAAGGCTTTACAAGTATGCAATTTTCCTAAAATTCTACGCTATTTCTCCAGATACAAAATCCTAAAGTCATCAATCGATTTTGAATATATGCAGAAAATCAAAAGTTAACATGGAATCCAACTGCAAGCAGATATTGGGGTATTTACGAAGTGAAACTTCGAAAATTAACCACCCCATACCGATTGCCCTCATGCACAAGTCTCTGATTTAGTCACTTCAGTTTAGCATCTAGTTGCTAGGTTGTACTTCCACCCAAGTTTCTAAAGCATCAATATCACTCTCAGGACAAATGACAAAAGTCTTTCTATAGCTCTCATGCAATGTTGCAAAAATATAACATGAACTACAAATGATAAAGACAACTCAAATTATTGGTTAGTATATCTAGAAAGGCATAAATACAACTTTACGATTCTTTTCTAGTTTCACATATTTTGCCTCTGCCTCCTTAATTTGAGGAAGAACCTTTTATTTCATAACATTTTTGTACTGTACCCTATTCTGAAACAAAAGCTTCAATTTTTGAATTCAAGTTTCCACACAATAGTTGTAGAAGTAAATGAATAAAAAGTTAATGGAGCATAAAGTCAACCGCTTCTGCAACTATGAACCCAAAAAGAAATACAAACAACAAAGAGAAAGATTAAAAGATATGCTTAGGGAAAATGAAGGGAATTCTTGCCATCGGTAATTATTACACCCACGTGCCTTTGCAAGGAATTAAGGCACACAGAGTCAGTGACAATGGCACAATTTTACTTTTAAAGATAGACATTATGTGCAAGGAAACAAACCTTTTAGACTAGTATTAAATTTGAAAAAGAATTTTAAACAAAAGGGAAAAAATTACCACATCTACCAAAACACTGAGAACAGTAAGATTATCGGAACGTAAAAGAGATTGAGCAGTTGGGTGGTTCATCCGGGGGAGTGAATGATCTGGTATAATCAACTGACAAAGAAAACATAACCAAATATCAAGGAAACTGTTCTGAAACATCAGTACTATGAAAATATGCTTTTTAAGGAAATAAGAATTCTCATCCTTTCACCTTGATCTCAAAAATCTATGTATCACAATCGGAAAGTAACTAACTATATCTTGTCTCCTTTGCACATTTTCTAAGAGCGCTAGCATCTTGAGAATTTGTCACAATGAATACATTTACCAACTTCCCAATAGCTTCTTCAACAGCAGGAGCCCATGTATCACCATTGACTCAGGCAACACACTAGCATCAACAGAATGTGACTTCTGCACATCCTCTAGTCTCATTCTCTTAACCATGGAATCACGCTCCACATCCAAACGATTTTTCTGCAAAACACAAGTATGGATCATAGGTCGTCCTAGCATATATATATATATATATATATATGAACCCAAAAAGAGATACATATAACAAAGAGAAAGATTAAAAGATATGCTTTGTGAAGATGAAGGGAATTCTTGCCATCGGTAATTATTACACCCACAAGCCTATGCAAGGAAATAAGGCACACAGAGCCAGTGACAGTAGCGCAATTTCACTTCTAAAGATAGACATTATGTGCAAGGAAATACGCTTTTTAGACTAGTATTAAGCTTGAAAAAGAATTTTAAACAGAAGGAAAAAATGTATGCATCCAACCTAAAACCAATCGATAATGGGCAGTGGAGCCGAACTAGAATATAAGACCAAAAAAACCTAAATACTTCATAGGTGTGAGACAATATCTCTTAACATTCCCTATTTCATGTAACTAAGTTCAACAAGGGCCTACACGTAATTGACCTTATATGAGACTAGGCAAGAATAACATAACACACCTAAGTTCTAATACCATGTTAAGCATCCAACCTAAAACCAACTGATGATAAGTGAACATACCAACATGAATATAAAACCAAAGAAAACCGAAAACTTAATGGATGTGGAATAACATCAAAGACGACCAATTCTAAGGTTTTTCATTACAATCTGAACTGCTTGAAAACCTGAGAACAATAGAACACCCAAGCAAATGAAAATCCATGTTTAGCAGGTGGGGAAGAGAACAAGCAAAAACAGCATCCAAATTACAATATCATGTAACTATTCCATTGCTATGTCACTTTCAATAATCAAACCAGTACTTGATCATTCCTATAACCATTTGTTATAAACATGCTTTAGCATAACAACATCTGGATAGAATAGTTGGGCAAATGAGATGGCAGTTAAATCCCATCCCAATAACATGGAATTTTAAGTAATCAAATGATCGTAAATTCTTCAATTCAATTTTTACGATTACATTTATATTGAATTCAAAGATGAGAACAATCTTAGGTTTGAGAAGTGAACAAAATTCTTCAGGCAGAATATGACAAGCACAAACATAAAAAAGCAAAATAAAAATTATAATAAAAGGTTAGAGATCTTAGATTTGTACCTTTCGGAACTAGTACAACTTGAAATCCATCTAAACGATGTAATTAGATTTACAAACCAAATCCAATTCTCACTCCCCTAAAAATTGGTCCCTACAAAGACAATAATGCACAAAGTAATTTTTTTTTAAAAAAAAGGATGAGATATAAAACAACATATGAAATTAGTTCTCGACTTACATTTTAAACCCATCTAAGGTGAAAACTTCCAACATGTTTTGTATTCTTCTATCAAATGCAACAGCCCTTGTTTTAATCTTCGACAAGAACTTGCTTCTCAGCTCTACCCTGAGAATACAAAAAATGTTAGTGCTACACATAAGCCGCAGCTTATTAAGAGCAAGCATGAAAAAGATTCATGGACCAAGCTTATAGCCTCCTGCTAAAGTAACCAACCAGTAGCTACTGCGTTGGATTATAATAAAAGAAATTTATAAAAGAAAAGAAATAGGTGGAGATGGTCATTAAAAAATAAATTTCCTAATTGCAGGATTTAGATTATAAATTCATGATGAAAACATGAAATTACCACATCTACCAAAACATTGAAAACACTTGGATTATCAGAATGTAAAAGAGATTCAGTAGTTGGGTGGTTAGTCTGGGGGAGTGAATGGTCAGGTATAATTAACGTACAAAGAAAGCAGAACCAAATATCAAGGAAACTGTACTGAAACATCAATACCATGAAAGGAGGCTTTTTAAGAAAATTATAATTCTCCTCCTTTCACCTTGTTCTCGAAAACCTATGTATAACAATCAGAAAGTAATTATATCTTGCCTCCTTTTCGCATTTTCTAAGAGCGCCAGCATCCTGAGAATTTTCACAATGAATGCATTTAGCAACTTCCCAATAGCTTGGTCAACAGTAGGAACCCATGTATCACCATTGACTAGTGTATGCAGAGCATAATAACCACAAAACTGCAACAATTGCCAGAAAGTCATCAAGAATTACTTAATATGGAAACAGTGATACCTATGGTTGTAATTATAGAAAAAACTAAAAATGGAGAAAATTTCATAAGAAAAAGCCTCTAGAATCAAAAGAGATTTATGAGCAGACTAAAAAAAATTAAGTGATTTTTCCGGAATAAAAAAGAAGCTTCAACACAACTCGTGCAAGCAAATGTTCTTATACTATAAAATCCCTAAATTGCCTATACCATTAACAGAGAGATCTAGAGAAAGGAAAATCTGAAAAGCATTCAACATTCTGCAGCCAACACCAAATGAACAAGCCAATCTTTATTACCAAATAAAGATTTAGTTGTTTAGTTCCGAGTCGTAAGATGTGTGCTCAAAATTTTATGTAACAATTTTCCAGCACTCACCACATGAGCACCAATTGGACCTATAGGTGGTACGGTAAACGCAGTCGGATGCCTCTCAATTTCACGTAGAAGATGTAGCACTCCACCCCTACCAAAAGCTGTAACCAGTCCAAGAAAAGAAAATCAAGTTCAAAGTTGTCCTTAAAATGTTTAGGCGAATAAAAAAGCACAACATCCTCATTTCTTTCATGTAAAACAAATAAATAAATAAAACAAGAGTTGCCCAAACCCTGTTGGCTTGATGTAGACGAAGCTCACGAATTTGATGATCAATCTCACGCTGCTTTGTTTCATGGTACTTGATCTATAGAAGGGAAAATGGATCAGTGATGTGAAGGTCTTCAAGATGAAATTGTTTCTATAAGCTAAAGGAAATAAATCCTGAAATTACAAGAACATAATCTGCAAAGAAAAATAGAAATAAAGTCAATTTACATATGTCAAAACTATTCTCCACACAAATTTCACATGCAAAAAAAATTGTTTGTTTGTTTTTTATAAAAAAACACTACTTCATTAAGAAGTAATCAAAGACGGAAGAGTATCTTTAATATTGATTTAACCTGAGAATGTCCCATAATCTTGGAATGTTATAAAGCTGGACTTTTATTTCCCATGATCACTTATCCTCTAAAACCTTTTAACATCTAAACCAACTCCTCTTCACACAAATTGAACCTGTAAAATCAAAGCACACAAGAAAGTATAGTTTTGCATGCAAGTGTAAAATCAAAGCAAAATAGTTCTCAATAACTGTTAAACATAGAGAAGACTCTTGGAAGAAAAAACCCATCAAATATTGTCACAGTACGGTGTTCTGCACCATCAAATATTGCCATCAGGTCAATTACAAACCCACCTGAAATGTACGACTTTATTATGTCACATCTTAGATCAAAAACAAGAAATTATAAAAGGTGTGATTAAGAAATGTGCAACTACAGTTAGAAAACTGATTACACTACTGCAATACACATGATGACTTCTTTGTAAGTGACTTACTTTTATCCAAACAGCCACGAATTAGAAAAACTGTAGTATAATAGAAGATGAAAGAAAGTTAGAGGGGACATACAAAGAAAGAAAAAAATAGAACTAGCATAATGATTAGGTATCAGCATCTCATGTAGAACGAAGAAAAGGCAAAGGAAGAGTAAACAACTTGGGTAGAATGAGATCAAGGCAATGATCACAAGTTGATATCACAATGTATTTATAGACACTCTACACAAGGTATACAAACTTCACTGAGAAAATTAAAAAGAAAGTTACATACGAGCGGGAACTAAAGAGAAAATTACAAAAAACTTCGAACTATCAGATTAAATGTGAAGAAGATCACTAGTTTAAAAATAAAACAGAATGAAAGCTGCACCAACATATAATAAAATGATTTATTTTTAAAACTGGGGGAAAAAGCAAGTGTTATATACACATAATTCAGAAAAAATAATGAAGTATTATATTAAGTACATGATGACAGATCATGTACCAACAAGAAAACAACAAAATGCTGCAATTAAGAAACTTAAAGCATACTTAATTCTCAGGCCAAACACTCACATTGAAATGTTCAACCATCTCACGGAGGTCCTCCTTCTGGCTGGCAATTTTTCTACCTGTCAAATGCCTCAGATATATGACGATATAGAGCAAATTCCATAACCACTTTAGCACGGCAATCTGCAACCAAATCACCAATCAAAAGAAACTCATGACACATAATTAGTACAACACATACATATAATAAAATGATTTATTTTTAAAACTGGGGAAAAAAAGCAAGTGTTATATACACCTAATTCAGAAAAATAATGAAGTATTATATTAAGTACATGATGACAGATCATGTACCAACAAGAAAACAACAAAATGCTGCAATTAAGAAACTTAAAGGATACTTAATTCTCAGGCCAAACACTCACATTGAAATGTTCAAACAGCTCACGGAGGTCCTCCTTCTGGCTGGCAATTTTTCTACCTGTCAAATGCCTCAGATGTAAGACAATATAGAGCAAATATCATAACCACTTTAGCACAACAATCTGCAACCAAATCACCAATCAAAAGAAACTCATGACACATAATTAGTACAACACATACAGAACATTGGACATTAAAGCAAATTCGGAAGAAAATGATTCAAACCTTGACAATCTTTCAAAACAGTGGAGCTCGTAGAGTCAATAATCATGCATTCTATAATAATGTCACAATGAATGTATTTGGCATCTTCCCAATAGCTTGTTCAACAGCAGAAGCCATGTATCACCATTGACTAATGTCTGCAGCACAATAACCACAAAACTAACAACAAATGCCAGACGTCAACAATTACTTAATATGGAAACAATGATACCTATGGTTGTACCTATAGAAAAAAACTAAAAATTGAGAAACTTTCATAGGAAAAAGCCTCTAGAATCAAAAGAGATATACAACTCCTGCGAGCAAATGTTCTTTCACTATAAAAGTCTCTAAATAGCCTATACCATTAACAGAGAAATCCTGTGAAAGGAAAATCTGAAAAGCATTCAGCATTCTGTAGCCAACACCAAATGAACAAGCCGATCTTATATTAACAAATTAAGATTTAGTTCTTTAGTTCGTAGGCATAAGAAGTGTAGTCAAAATTTTCTATAGCAATTTTCCATCACTCACCACATGAGCACCAATTAGACCAATAGGAGGCACGGTAAATGCACAGTGATGCCTCTTAATTTCACATCGAAGACATAGCACTCTCCATCACCACCAAAAGCTGTAACCTGTCCAAGAAAAGAAAATCAAGTTCAAAGGTGACCTTAAAAGGTTTAGGGGAACAAAAAAACACATCATCATCATTTCTTTCAAGTAAAACAAATAAATAAATAATAAGAGTTGTCGAGACCCTGTTGGCTTGATGCAGACGAAAGCTCACGAATTTGATGATCAATCTCACCCTGCTTTGTTTCATGGTACTTAATCTATAAAAGGGAAAATGGATCGGTGATGTGAAGATCTTCCAGACAAAATTATTTCTATAAGCTAAGAGAGATAAATCCTGGAATTACAAAAACTTACTCTGCAAAGAAAAACAACAACAAAGTCAATTTACATATTTCAAAACTACTGTCCATACAAATTCGAAATAGCATATGGGACGGGAAATTTAAAAACCTGAAAGTCCTTTTGTATCACGAACAGTGTTGCTTGATGCATCTTGAGGCATTTTAACCTGTTAAACCTAATGGAATCAGGAAACCCATTGTTAAATGTTGAATAGACAGCTTAGGACTTTAAAAGGGCAGAGTGACCACTGACCAGGCGAAATGCATTAGTAGCGAATTGTAAGTACGCCCAAAAGCACAAGTAGAATTTATATAGTTTCATCATAATTAACATTAATGTAGGGTCTTTTCATCATAATTAACATTAATGTGTCCGTTGACACTTTCCTTCCCAAAATGGCCATTAAATCTAATTGTACCAAACAAGAAATAATAAATAAATAAATAATCATAATGAAAGACAATTAATGATTGACAGAAGCATGATACATATTTGCCAAGTCAACTCGCATCTTAGAAGCGCTGCATCATGTTGAAATTTTTTCCTATGCAAATCAAGAGGATATTGGCAAGCCTGCAATATAACAACCGAAGCAGAAAAAGGAAAAAGCTAATAAACTTCCAGAAACCTTAAAAAAGCCTTGAGGTAAGCCGCCAATCATTTCTTTCAGAATTCAAAATTAGGAGAAATGACATTATGATGAAGCAAAATGCCATATAACCTACAAAACAATCAGAAAAAGGTTCACATCACAATCCATAATTCCAAATATTAGAAAAGATTAGACGAGATTACAAAAAATATATATATGACTCTATTAAGGTCTTTCTTGACCTTAATCTCTTTCACGGTCCTTTCTCAAAACCCAGTTGGAACAAGGTTAGCCACCTCATTGAGACAAATTGTCAAATTCAGGGAAAATTGAACAACAGTGGAACTTACATCTAATCTTTCTCGAAAGGCTTTATAAGTATGCAGTTTTCTTAAAATTCTACGCTCTTTCTCCGGATACAACATCCTAAGATCACCAATTGATTCTGAATATCTGCAGAAAATCAAAAGTTAACATGGAATTCAACTGCTAGCAGATATTGGGGTATTTTCAAAGTGAAACATCGGAAATTAACCACCCCATACCGATTGTCCTCATGCATAAGTCTTTGATCCAGTCTCTTAAGTTTGGCATCTAGTTGCTCGGTTGTACTTCCATCCAAGTCTTCTATGCATCAATTTCACTCTCAAAACAAATGACAGAAGCCTTTCTGTAGCTCTCCTGCAATTTTGCAAAATATAACATGGGCTACAATTGGTTACTAAATCTAAGAAGGCATAAATATCAACCTTGATTTGAGGAAGAACCTTTTCTTTCATGACATTTTCGTAATGGACCCTATTCTGAAACAGAAACTTCAATTTCTGAATTCAAGTTTCCAGGCGATAGATACAGACAACAAAGAGAAAGATTAAAAGATATGCTTTGTGAAGATGAAGGTAATTCTTGTTGGTAATTAGTACACCCACGAGCACAAACATATGAAATTAGTTCTCAACTTACATTTCAAACCAAATTCAATTCTCACTCCCTTAAAAATTGGTCCCTACAAAGACAATAATGCACATACCAAGTAACTTCTTTAAAAAGGATGAGACATGAAACAACAAATGAAATTAGTTATCGACTTACATTTCAAACTCATCTAAGGTGAAAATCACCAACACATTCTGTATTCTTCGATCAAATGCAATACCCTTCCCCTGTTGTAATCTTCAACAAGAACTTGCCTTTCAGCTCTACCCTGAGAATACAAAAAATGTTAGTGCTACACATAAGCCCGCTACAATTGCTTCTTAAGAGCAAGCATGAAAAAGATTCATGGATGAAGCTCATTGACTCAGCTAAACTAACCAACCAGTAACCACTGCATTGGATTATAATAAAAGAAATAGGCAGAGAAGGTTGTTAAAAAATAAATTTCCTAATTGCAGGATTTAGTTAAAAATTCATGATGAAAACGTGAAATTACCACATCTAAGCCAACTCCTCTTCACACAAATTGAACATGTAAAAAAGGATTTAAAAGGAAAATTAACAGCAGTCAGAAGTGCTCGAATATAGAGTTTGAACCAATAATTAACTTGAGAATGTTTGGTAATCTTTGCTTGGCATGTTATAATGTTGTACCTTTTCATTTTCCATTGTCACTTATCCCCTAAAACCTTTACCATCTAAACTAAATCCTCACCACACAAAATAAACAAGTAAAAAAGTTTTTTTTTAAAAAAAAGAAAGATGACTGCAGTCAGAACTCAACTTGAAGAAGGAACCAGGCCCTTTCATTTTCCATGACCATTTATCTTCTAAATGTTTACCAAATACCAACTAAAGACAACATAGAAGGTTATCAACAACAACAACAACAACAAAACCCAATTCCCATATGCAATGGGGTAAGAGGGAGGTAGGGTAGTAGGCTGCCTCCAACGCCAGGTTGAGAGTAGCTTCCTTGGAAGACCTCCGGCAGTCAGGAAATTAAAAATATAGATAAAATGCAATGCATGTATAAATAAATACATAAATACATAGTTGAACAGTATTCATATGCAGTCATTAATATCATATGCGCGTTTGTATTATAAAAATCATAATTCAGTACCAAAGAGTCAAAATGGAAAAGCAAATTCAAATTCATATAAATTTATTAATCTGTAAACTTTCTCATACATCTTCATTAATCTTCTTCATTGCATCCATTTCTACTGAGAGATGTTCTGATAAAGTGTTTTCCTTATCCTTCAAACTGAAAGGTAAAATATTTTAACGGTCAAATAGATCTAGAATAACTAAGTGGTAACAGGGGATAATGAAAAAGTGAATAACTTAGTGAGCATTGCATTGACACTATCAACAACATATTCAAGTATTTTTATTTGTTCCTCTATTTCTGATTCCTCAGCTTGCAGAGCAACAAAAGAAAAAAAAGAATCCTATCTTCCTCTAAAGTATACTAGAATTAAACAAGACATTCACCTATCATTTTATATTAACAGATTAAACTAGTTGTCTAACAACTAGATAAGGAATAATAAAAAAATAAGGATCTAAACAAAAGAGAAGCAACATGGTAGAGCTATTTTCAGTTGGATGGAGAAAGTTAGTCTAAAATACACCAAGGACGATCCTAGTTTAACAGTTCTTTAAATTAGTACATCAAAAGGCAAAGTTTCTAAACCAAAACATCTTTCATACTTGCAATTGTTAAATATAAGAACAGAAGTTTGGAAAGCATTAATCACAAAAAAAAATATTGCTACCAGTGAAAAAGGTTAACATGAAATAGAGTGTAAGATCTTATTTTTCTATGTTCTTTCATGCATAAAAATAGCTATATTTCTAATTGAACTCAGAATACAGTTATTCTTCACAAAATATCAAATTAAAACATGCACAAAAAACATGAATATTATATAAGAAAAATCATTATTTAACATAAATGTTATTTCAAAATGAATTGTACCTCATCAGCAGTCAAAAAATAAATACTAACAAGTCACGTTGAAGAAAAAACCATGAAAGACCTGTGTATGATTCTCCTGAATATCATGAACTTGTTCTTCATGCATCCTAACATCATTCAACATCTTGTGTATTTGCTGAGTGCCACAGCGATGCTCTTCTTCAAGCTCAAGCTTTTCATTTCTTGCTTATGATGAACAAGAGATGAAAATTTAGTAATTAAAAACAAGCAAACAAACAAAACTTGAACGTAAATTCAAAAGGCAATGTTTCTAAAACAAAACATCTTTCATACTTGCAATTGTTAAATATAAGAACAGAAGTTTGGAAAGCATTAATCACAAAAAAAAAAATTATATTGCTACCAATGAAAAAGGTTAACATGAAATAGTGTAAGATCTTATTTTCTATGTTCTTTCATGCATAAAATAGCTATATTTCTAATTGAACTCGGAATACAGTTATTCTTCACAGAATATCAAATTAAAACATGCACAAAATACATGAATATTATGTAATAAAAATCATTATTTAACATAAATGTTATTTCAAAATGAATTGTACCTCATCAGCAGCCAAAAAGTAAATACTGACAAGTCACGTTGAAGAAAAAACCATGAAAGACCTGTGTATGATTCTCCTGAATATCATGAACTTGTTCTTCATGCATCCTAACATCATTCAACATCTTGTGGATTTGTTGATTGCCACGGCGATGCTCTTCTTCAAGCTCAAGCTTTTCATTTCTTGCTTATGATGAACAAGAGATGAAAATTCAGTAATTAAAAACAAGCAAACAAACAAAAAATTGAATGTAAATTCAAAAGGCAAAGTTTCTAAAAAAAACATCTTTCATACTTGCAATTGTTAAATATAAGAACAGAAGTTTGGAAAGCATTAATCACAAAAAAAAATTATATTGCTACAAATGAAAAAGGTTAACATGAAATAGAGTGTAAGATCCTATTTTTCTATGTTCTTTCATGCATAAAAATAGCTATATTTCTAATTGAACTCAGAATACAGTTATTCTTCACAGAATATCAAATTAAAACATGCAAACAATACATGAATATTATGTAAGAAAAATCATAATTTAACATAAATGTTATTTCAAAATGAATTGTACCTCATCAGCAGTCAAAAAGTAAATACTAACAAGTCAAGTTGAAGAAAAAACCATGAAAGACCTGTGTATGATTGGCTGTCCCTTTTTTCCCATATGTATGGGGTAAGGGGGAGGTAAGATAGTAGGCTGCCCCCAACACCAGGTTGAGAGCAGCTTCCGTAGGAGACCTCCAAATTATGAAATGCCCTCCGTGGGACTTGATCCCACGACCTCAAGGTTTAGAACCTCAAGGAGACCTGTGTATGATTCTCAACATCAATCTACAGTACGTAGAATGCAAATTTTCAAATATGTGTGTAATTAAGCACACAAGAAAATATAGTTTTGAATGCAAGTGTAAAATCAAAGAAAAATGGTTCTCAATAATTGTTAAACATGGAGAAGACTCTTAGAAGAAAAAACCCATCAAATATTGTCACAGTATGGTGTTATGCACAATCAAATATTGTCATCAGGTCAATTCCAAACCCACCTGAAATGTATGACTTTATTATGTCACATCTTAGATCAAAAAGAAGAAATTATAAAAGGTGTGACTAGGAAATGAGTGAGTACAGTTAGAAAACTGATTACACTACTGCAAAACACATAATGACTTCTTTGTAAGTGATTACTTTTATCCAAACAGCCACGAATTAGAAAAACTGGTTTATAAGAGAAGATAAAGGAAAGTTCGAGGGGACATATAAAGAAAGAAAAAATAGAACTAGCATAATGATTAGGTATCAACATCTCATGTAGAACGAAGAGAAAGACAAAGGAAGAGTACACAACTAACAACTTGGATAGAATAAGATCAAGGAAATGATCACAAGTTTGATATCACAATGTAGATATGGACACTCTACACGGGGTACACAAACTTCACTGAGAAAATTAAAAAGAAAGTTACATACGAGTGGGAACTAAATAGAAAATTACAAAAAACTTCGAACTATCAGATTCAGTGTGAAGAAGATCACTAGTTTAAAAATAAAACAGAATGATAGTTGCACCAACATATAATAAAATGATTTGTTTTTAAAACTGGGTCAAAAAAAAACAAGTGTTATATACACCTAATTCAGAAAAAAAAAAATGAAGTATTGTATTAAGTACAGGATGACAGATCATGTACCAACAAGAAAACAACAAAATGCTGCAATTAAGAAACTTAAAGCATGCTTAATTCTTAGGCCAAACACTCGCATTGAAATGTTCAACCAGCTCACGGAGGTCCTCTTTCTGGCTGGCAACTTTTCTACCTGTCAAATGCCTCAGATTTAAGACAAGATAGAGTAAATACCTTAACTACTTTAGCACTACAATCTGCAATCAAAAGAAACTCATGACACATAATTAGTACAACACATACAGAACATTTGACATTAAAGAAAATTCGGAAGAAAATGATTCAATCCTTGACAATCTTTCAAAATAGTGGAGCTCGTAGAATCGGTAATCATGCGTTCTATAATAATGGTATCGCCGAAAATATCTGGCTTAAAAGAATCAACTCCTTCATTTTTAATATCCACTTGAACAGTCGCATAATTGAGAATTAATATATATATCAGATATATCAAACAGATTACCCGTCACTAAGCCAAACAATTAAAAGCAAAAGAAGAAGAAGAAGAAGAAGAAGAAGAAACCTGCAGACAGTTTTATAAATCCCTTCAACTTCGAAGCGCTTTGAGTTTCTCTACCGCTGCTGCCGAACGCTTTACATAAATCAGTCAGTATCGCGTTCTTCCCTCCTAAGGACACAAAAAAAAAACCAAAAAACAAACATGTCGCTCGTATCATATTCCAAGAAATTTATTAACATGAATCAAATACACAATTTATATATATAGAGAGAGAGATGAGATATGTACTTCCGTTTTAACCGGTAATGAAATTAACCCACTCGCCGAGTTCGATTTCAAGACTACTATGGCACATAAAGTTCTCCAACCTTGTCCTTCTAATAGTATCCGACCCAGATCTTTGAGCACCACCGGAGAAAACCCTAGAATTACTCATGGTTGTATACTGGGGTTTAGCGATCACCAATCACAATTCGCAAGAAACAATAAATTTGAAGCTCTGAAAAGAGATCGTACAAAGAGACTTGCCCTCGACTCTTCGGGATTGAGGCGGGAAAGAGGAAGTAATATAATGTGATACCCGTGTCTATCAAGTAACGCAGAGCAACGAATCTATTTATAAATGCATCAAGATCAATTTATAACCGTTGTGGGTACTTTAACTTTTAAGTCGGTTTAGTTGATGTTGGGCCTGGTTGAGCCCTAACCTTTTTTTAACAACAATGAGTCAAATTTAGACACGAACCAATCCACATATATAAAAGATATTGTTGTGCTATTTTGAGGTCTTGAATTCGAACATCATAAATGTTAGCGATAAAAATATTAAATGTAAAATAGTTAAGAATTATCCTTGAATAATACTACTTTGTAATTACCTCATATTAATTAAAAAAAGCAATAGGCTCAAATCAACTTGACAGGAAAATATGCATGAAAACCTTCTCTCTTTTTTACATGTCAAAGAATAAATAAATAAATTTTCAAATTTAAATTTTATATTTAATATCAATAAATATATTTTTTTTTACTTTTTTTAGGTATAATGACAAAAATAATATCTAATGTTTGATTATATGGTCATTTTGTCCCTTAACGTTTCATTTTGAGACAAAAAAAATTCTTGCATTAATAGAAATCGCTAGTCAACAAACGGTCAATAAATGAAGCTGGTTGCATGTACAAGTGCACAAAATACTGACGTAACACATCTATAACAACATAACACGTTATCCAAAAATATCACGTCAACAAATATTTATACACATGATAGCATATCATTTTGACACATCAGCAACATGCCACATCATCTTACCACATCAACATTTGTAAACTTAAATTTATTTCGTATGATTATTTTTAAACATATTAATTAGAACAGATCAAATGATAACAAATGTCATCATATGATTGATTTAAGAATAAAAGGGAGTAAATCAAAATTTGTAAATTACTAAGTCTTGAACGTGAGTCTTGTAGATAAGGGTGTAAATGAATAGAACGTTCGGTGAACCGTTCATGAACTGTTCGTATAACGTTTATTTATTTTTGTTTATTAAACTAAATAAATGAGTATGAACAAATTTTTTATATTCGTTTAATAAACGAACAAACAAGAACAGAGGTGTGTTTGGTTCGTTTATGTTCACGAACAAGCTCGTTTATAGGTTCATGAAAAAGCTCGTATTATATGTTCATAAACAAGCTCGTTTAATTTTTTACATTTTAAATATTAGTAAATATACATACTAAATTAAATACATGGTAAAATTTGGAGTTTAAACTATGAATCTTAAGAAGTTTAATCACCAATTGTATAATTTACCAAATTTCCCTAATTGTAACACAAAAACCCTTTTCCTTATCCTCTCTTTTTCTTTTCCAGCCGTTCATCTATTTCGAGCTTCCTTTCCTCTCTTTTTTTACGATATTTATCAACACCTAAACTATCATGTGTTAAGATTTATCAAATCATAAACTTCCGTTAATCTATTTACAGGAGTTTTCATTATTGGGTTTGTAAGATTTCCCTTTGTTTCATTAATGTTTCTCCTTGTGGTAATAATCAGATAAGATTTCATTGTTAGATTCATGCTTATCTCCTTTTTCTCTTTTTCTTTTGATAAAATCTTGTTATTAGAATTTCAGCTTATTTCATCGGCTGTCTCTTTGACTTCTGCAACTCATTCTCCTTCACTTTCTTCTTAGAAAATTGAAAAGGTATTATAATCCCTCAGATTCACTTTATTCTTATAAAATTTGTTTATAATCTCTTTCTATAAGATTTATTTCTAATCTCACTAAAGTCGCAGAACCCCTAATGTAATCTAGAAAACGAATTTTATAATGTAAATTCACGTGATTGATAATATGAACTAATTAATATTGGAAAGTTGTATAAATTTAATATAGATGAGAAATTTCATTCTTATTATGAATTATCAATTTGCTCTAATTCCATTTGGGGGGGGGGGGAATATTGCACAAACCATATTCCATTTTATAATGTAAACTCTTTACATGCTTGTGTTTCATTATTAAATCCATAAATATTGTTTTGATTATGCATTTGTGCTTTTTATCCCAAGTATTTTTGTTTCTATTGTAATTTCAAATATTTACATATTTTGTCTCTTCAGTAAAACATATGTGTCGTGTGAACCTAAAACTACTCTTGTTTGTATAATTTAATTTTATCTTGCAATTGAATTTATGCACCAGGTGGTGATTTTGTTTTATTTTTTATTCTGTTTGTTTGGTAACATTTATGAACATATATAAACGAATATGTTCGCGAATGTTATACGAATGCTAAACGAATATGTTCGCGAACTTTAAATGAACCTAAACATTAAACGAGTGATAAACAAACATGTTCACAAATGTAACACCCCAAACATTTGGTCAGTGACCAAAATATAAGGAATTAAAATTTAATGGTTTAAGTAGAATAATTGAATAATTCAAGGTCTAATTTTGGAAATTTTGATTAGGAATTGTTATCAAATATGATATATTGGAGGGGCATTATGGTCTTTTTGAATGAAAATAATATTATATTCCTTTTTAAAGGCATATATATCACGTGTGGTAAAGGAGGAAAGAAAAATCTGGAACCCCTTTGTTATATTCTCTTCCCGTGAGCTCCATTTCTATGGTAAGTGATTTCAAGTTGTTTGTTTGTTCAAATTTCGGTTTGCTTGTGAAGACTTGGGTGGTGTATAAGCTTAAGGGAAGCTTTAGGTGGAGTAAAACTAAAAGATGAGTGAAATAATGACGAATATATATAATGAGTTTTTAAGGGAATTGTTAAATAATGACGAATATATATAATGAGTTTTTAAGGGAATTGTTGATATGGTTTAGTTTTTGGATTTCTATTGATAAATTTGACCTGTCAAGGGTCTAATTAATGAGTTAGAAGGATTATAAATGATTAAGAACTTGTTAGCAAAAATGGTGTGATTTTGAGATTCAAGTGTTATAATGAGATTTTGGATATTTAGAAGTATTAAATTGAGATAAGTTGGTTTTGATTAATGAAGTTGAGTTTAAAGGCATAAAAGAGATAAAAGTAGGATATTTGGGTAAGTTTTGGTTAATTTTCGAAATTAAAATGGTAAATTCAGGGTAAGGGTATCAGTACTGGAAGAACAATACTGATACTTCAAGGCGATACCATAGAAGGGAAGTATCGGTACTATAGGAGAGGTATCGTATTAGTGCGCCTAAAATGATGAATTAGATGCTTCTTTCATCTTAAGTTATTAATGATTGGTTATAAGTAATATTAACTGTGATATTCATTTTGATTGTACTTGTGTAGACATCGAACAAAGACAAATTCCGGACGACTCGATGTTATAGATTATTGATCAAAAGTGATAAAGATTTTGTTTGGGAATTCAGTGAGGCAAATGTGAGTGCAACTCATTTGTTTTATATTAGATTCGAGGGCGACTTGCGATAAGCCAACCTCAAAGTTTTCGATCGGAGACCATTCAATTCCTTTTATGTTATATTTTATAATGTTTTATTCAAGTTATATTACTTAAGCTATGTTTTGATGTTTATGTGTACATGATTATAAAACTGTGATATGTGAATAAGTGTATATAAAAATACCCGATGTGAAAGTGCCTATGTGAACAATATACACTTTGAATAATGAAATGATAAATAATTATGTAGTTAAAAGCCCAAGGTATATGTATGAGGACTAGAGGTATAGTTGGCATGCCAAGAGTTGAGGGTTATATGTGGTCTTTCGGGACAAAACTATGTGATCATTTGGGGGGGGGGAATATTTAGCACTTCGGTGCAAATTATGTGAGTTGTGGTAACAACATTAGTGCACAACCTCAATGTACTCAAATATCTAGAATTCTCAATATTATACATTGGGCATTTGAAAACAAAGTTATATAAATCGAACATTGTATAAAAATATACATTCTTGTTATGAAAAGCAATTTGAATCCCTTAAGAAATGTTTCTATGAAATAAATAAAGATTTCGTTTTCAAAGTTTTATTTAGCTCGTACTTGCCTCACTAAGTTAACGACTTAGCGTGTGATTGTTTCACATGTAGGTTTAAAGAAAACATAATGTTAAAGCTAGTCGAGGATAGCATACTCCCCCGAATATCATACCAAAACAATTTAAATGTAGGTTTCTTGTTATTTTGTAAACTGTTGGCATGTACTACAAGTTTAAATTGAAATTCTCTGATCTATTTTGTAAACTTATAGTTTTTTGTATTTATGTAAATAATTAAGGGTTTATTTAAATATGAATGTAAGTTTTATTATTTACTTTAATTCAAGAGTTCCACCATTTTAATACGAATAATAGTTCAAATTTTCTCCTACTTTTAATAGTCAATGATTTGAAAAGAAAATGTGACATCTCGGACTCGTATTTGGGTCAGTTACGGGTTAGGGGTGTTACAACAAACGTTTAACGAACACATACGTGAACGTTAAATGAACAAACATGAACACCTTCAAAAATGAATAAACGAACACGAACATGATATTAAAAAAATTAAATAAACACAAACCGAATATAAACACCTTTAAAAATAAACAAATTAACACGAACACAATTTTATTCGTTCAAGCTCGGTTCATTTACGCCCCTACTTGTAGATTAAGGCATAACACCTTACCACTAGGACAATATATAATGTTAATTTTACAAGAATATTTATTTATGTCATACGCATTGATTTATACCTTTTAACTTGGATATTGATATGTTTTCCTCGAAAATAATATTTATAATTTATAATATTCTATAATTAGTTACAAGTTAAAAATTACGTATATAATCCTTTTAATCTTTAGTTAGATTAATATTTTAATAATATAATTAAAAATTATTGGTTTTACAATTAATATTTTAATAATGTAATTAAAAATTTATTTAATATTTAATACTTTAATAATATAAATAAAAAATATTTTTTACAGTTTATATTTTAATAATCTAATTACAAATTAATTTTTATGAAATTTAAAATTTAAAGAATGATATACGTAATTAATTTTTAATTAGATATTCAAAATATTAATTGTAAAAAGATAAATTTTAATTATATTGTTAAAATATTGATTTTTTAAAAAAAAATTAAAAAGAAAAGACCCATCCAATTTTATTTAAATTATTTTTCTGGAATATGATGACGATGATAAGGGACTCATTAAAAAACCACCATAAACCTAAATAGAGAAAAAGAGTGTACCTTAACATAATCGAATACAGCGAATCCAATCACAAACTAGACATCCATATCAAAATAACAAGTGCCAAAACCAAAAACAAAACTTGGCACTGAAACAATTTCACCATAACACAACACCAAACCAGATGAAAAATTGAAACACATGCTAGTTGGCAGTCTACACATATGGGTATAAAGTCAACCAAGTAAATGGAACACTGCACCATTCCACAAACAGTACACAGATTGTAGGCGCCACTCCAACCATGCGCCCAAACCCCCATAATCTGGTTTCGCTGCACATAAACCAGATTTATCAGTCCGGTCACCTCAGAAGGGTCGACAACCCAACCCGATCAACCGTTCAAGTTCATCCCTAAAATTAAAAGGTATAAACCAATGCGTATAACATAAGTAAAGAATATTGTAAAATTATATCAACTTAGCATGTTGTTCTAGTGGTAAAGCATTAAGCCTTAACCCATGAGACCTAGGTTTAATACCTTGTAATTGCAAATTTTGATTCCGTTCTTATTTTTAAACCAATCATACGATCTAATGTAATTAAAAATAATCATATAATATAAATTTAAATTTAAAAGTGCTAATGTGGTGTGATGATGTGGCAAAATGACATGTCATCTTGTGTATGAGTATTTGTTGAGAAGGCATTTTTGATGACATGGCATGATGATATGGATATGCCACATCAGTATTTTATCCAAGTGTACATGCTAAGTCAACTTTATGTATTGACCGTTTGTTGACTAATAATTTTCATTCATGTAAGAGTTTTTTTTTTTTGCTCAAAATGAAACGTTATAGGCCAAATTTCTCTAAAAAGAATTGGAACAAAATAAGCATATAGTCAAACGTTAGGTACTACTTTTGTAATTATACCTTTTATATATATATATATTAAAGACTTCCATCCTCAAAATTTTACGTATTAAAATCATTTATGTTTATATGTTTTATTTTTTTTAGGTTTTTTATCTCTTAATCGAATAGAGTAATAACACACATAATTATTCAAAAATTTGAGATAACATATGAGAGCTAATCTATGGCTCAATTGAGAATATGATTAAATTTATTAAATAAAATATAGATCAAAACGAAAAGGAATTAAATCCAATTAAGCATAAAAGAAGATTTTTGAGTTGAAATTAAAAAAAATTAATAATAATAATAATATAAAAAAATCATAATTATTTTCTCTTAATTTCTTATCATACAATATGATTAAGGAGAAGAAATTGAGTAGCTTATCCATCCTTTCATTCTCTCCCAAATTTTCTCCAATATAAAATTTTTTATTTTAGAGAATTTTTTTCCATTTGATCAACCTCTTGATAATACAGAGATAAAATTTATTTTAATAGATTTTAAAAGTTTCAAAATAAACTTATCATCATCATCTTTAAATTAAACTTTATCAATACTATTTTTTTTCTTGAAAGTTGATGTGATTTTATATTTTTCTTCAAAAACTTGACTTTTCAACTCATGTTATGGGTCCTTGATTAGTGATAAACATCATTAACACTCTTCAAATATACTTTGTCATAATAATATTAATTCAAATATGACATGAGAAATTAAAAACAAAAACACTTGAAAATTCTACTAAATAAAAAGAAAAGTCACTTTTCCTATATCTATTTTTTCCGCCATTTTAAAATAAACCAAAAAAAAAAATCAATATTAACATGCTACTATGAGCTTTTATACTAAAGAATCGTCAATCGCATCAGCAGTCCCAACATGGCCCACATTACCTCCATTACCTACACTTTCTAGTAGTTTCTTCTTGGGTCTGGCTTCTTGCGACATCATCACAATATCCCTCATCGACGACCATTCTGTCATCCAACTGGTGCATAGCAATCAGAGTCGGCTATTAAGGGGTGCAACTTGAGCAACCACTAACCCACATTTTTATAGGGTCCTTATTTTTCTATCATATATATATATATATATATATTATAATTGAGTTTTTTTATTCTTTAATTTTATTTTTAATATTTATAATTAAGGCCCTTAATTTAGAGATCCTACGGTCAATTGCTTTTTCGAACATTCTCTGATCTTGAAATGATTCATTAACATACTTCTAGTATCTTGCACAAACCTTCTTGGGGTAAAAAATCGGTTATCTGAATTTCCTAAGCAAAACTAGCATTTTCCATACACATAAGTAGTTTCATCAGATCAATATCTTTTTCAGAGTTATTAACCAACTTCCAGGGTAATTCTTGTCATTTTACAACATAAGGGTATATTCGTAATTTTACCAAATCGGAGTATTCTCATAATTTCTCGTCTAAGTACCTTTAACATTTAACCTTTGATGATATAAAATATAAGTTACATATCCAGGGTTGATTCCTTTATCACTAATTACAGAACTTGTAATTTAATTCTAACAATCCCTCAATTTCTTATATTAGTCATACGAGTCGTATTCAGTTACCGAATTTTTACCGCATTCATATCGAGTGTATGAATTAATTACAAACCCTAATCAGACCAAACATATTCATTCATGCATTTACCAAAACCAACATGTTCCATAAAGCATGAAAATGTAGTAATGTATTACCTCGATTTCTGTGCAATACTAATCAACCATTAAATTCCATTCGAATGCCCTCGATCCTTAATTTAACTTCCAATAATTCCTCAAATACATAACAATATAAATTTCATAAAAAAATGAGCTTAATTATGAAAAAAATGGATCGAATCGGATGATAAATCAGTGAAAACAGCTTATTGGGTTCGAATTTGGTGAAACAAACCCCAAAAACAGACTCAGAACATCAAAAAACTTCATAATAGGTATACCCGGAAAAAGTCAACGGTCGTTCAATGGCCGGTCAACACTGGTCAAAGTTCTGGTCAACATCGGTCAATGGTCAACGGTCAACGCTGGTCAATGGGTCAACGGTTCGGGCCGGTCAGTCGGGTTGTGTTGAACCGGGTTGGGTTGAACCGATCAAACCGGTTTTCTTTCTTCTTCTTTTTTTGCTGTCAGACGAAGCCCACTCTCAAGGGGTGGCGCGTGGGGCGCGTGAACAGTGTTACGGTTCCAAAAAATTCCATAAAATTTTCTAAAAATTGTTTTAAGGCATTTTGAGACAGTTACTAAGCTCGGTTCACAATTTTGAACGGTGGAGAGCTCGATTTCGAAACGTTTGAAACTTTGACTTTCTCACCCTCCACGCGCCGGCGATGACGGAGACATGGAGGACACCGACGGACTAGGAATGATGCAAGGAACAATATGGTGTGGGAGGTATCGAAAACCGGGTGGTCGAATTGACGTGAATCGACGAAAAACCAACGGAGATTGAGTTAAAACCGACGATACTTCTGATTGAAATTAACAACAAACGACGCTGATTCATGACGATAGGTTTGAGGGATTTTGTTCATCAGTCGACAACGAACACGATGGTGGTTTCGGTTCGTCGAACGGAGGTCGGATGATGAGTAGATCGGAGTTTAAAAGAGGGTTGAGGGGAAGGGAATAATGGAAAATTCTGCATAAACATACGGAGACAAGGTTTATAATTCTCTCCAAAATAAAAATGGTTAAACTATGAGTTTAGTCACTGAATTTTCTGCACTTCCTAAAATGGTCTATCAACTTTGAAATTTTTCAATTTCTCCTTCCAAAATACCAATTAAATCTAATACTTTATAATTTCTTAATTTTAGCCCCTAAATTAGGGTGTGACAACAAATAAGGATCATAAAAGGGCTCAATGGATCACCTTGTCTTAGGCCTCTTGTTGAATGAAAAGAATCACTGAACTTGCCATTTAAGATAACCGAGAAAGATACGGAAGAGATATAGGTCATAATCGAGTCAATCCATCCATCGGAAAAACCCATCTTGCGCATAATGCCATTAATGAAAAACCATTCCACATGGTCATACGCTTTGCTTATGTCAAGTTTAAGGGCTAAGGAACCGTTTCGGCCAGTGCGTCTCCTTGAAAGAATGTAAAATCTCATAAGCAACAATAATATTATCGGTTATGAGCCTCCAAGGAATGAAGGCACTTTGTGCTTCGTCTATACATGAATGCATAATTGTCGAGATAATTTTGTACAGGACGTTACAAAGACTTATTGGCGAAAATGAGTCATTCTTCTTGGATTTTGTACCTTTAGAATAAGAAAGATACGAGTATGGTTGATGTTTACAAGAGGGAATTCACCCTTGAGAGTGGCCGAAGATAATAGATTTTAAGATTTAGAATTTATAATTATTTAAATATATTAACTCATTCAAATTACATAGATATATCCGTAAATTAATTTTTTTTACTGTCAATACATAAAATAACAATCCTATATTTATACATAAATCCAGATTGTATGAATTTTATGTAACTAATAAGGAGAGCGTATGCCAGCCAACCTTCTATATGTGAATATGATACCTTTTGAAGAGCATGTGATTAATTAATTCAAATAATTACTAAATAAACCTTCTCCTAACCAAATTTAAATGTCCAATTATGTATTAGGGAAGTTTCTCATTCTGATATGGAACTTCCATTCTTGGCAATTATTGTAAATATTAGGCAAGTTCAAGGCATTTTTGGCAACCGATTCAAATTTAATTTCATTATGGAGTTAGTTTTTTTATTTATAAAATAAAATCCAATGATTTCTTTCATACGAGAAAAAGCTTATAAAGTAATTGCTAGCTATGCATACAATTAAATTTAGAGAAAATAAACTCAGTGATCGGAAATGCCTTATAATATACAATTTTAACTAATTTTTTTTGGATTTGCCAAAATGACCAACAAAATCGCAACGCGAACTCCAATTTTTCAACTCAGTTTCTAGATTCGCAACGCGATAGTCCAAAATCGCAACGCGATAATGGAAATTCGCAACGCGAAAGTCAAATTTGCAACTTAATTATCTTGGCCACCGAAAGGATGTTCACTTGGTTAAATGTGTTCAAACTTTCAAATGTTAAATGTTTTAACTTAGCATTGGAAACAAGTGTTGATAATACTCAATCCCACATAGTATTGGAAACACTATTGAGAATGAGTATTTAAGGCTTGGATTTCTCACTTCCTTGTTGAGTGAAAGAGAACAAGGGTGACTCTCGCGCACCGCCGTTGCCGCCCGTCCGGTCGTGGTCGTAGTCGTGGTAATACGTGTCTTCGACACGTCCGCGCGGATACTATCTTTTTAGAGAAAATTCTTAAGAAACAAATGCATTGCGATTTTGGACTATCGCGTTGCGAATTTCGACTATCGCGTTGCAAATTTGACTTTCGCGTTGCGAATTTGTTGGTCATTTTGGTAAATCCAAAAAAAGTTGGTTAAATTCGTATATTATAAGGCATTTTTGGTCACTGAGCTTATTTTCTCTTAAATTTATTAACAAATCTATCAATGGATTGGTTCAAGTGGTAAGCAACTTGATATCGCTTAAGTAGATTTCGAGTTCAAGTCTTTGTGTATGCAGAAAACCCCTACTGAGAGATTCACCCATCAAAGTCATATGTGCAACGCGAGTCGATCTGAATTAGTTAACATAAAACCTTGAGAACTGGGAGAGCAACAAAAAAAATAATGAACAAACCTCATTTATCATACATTTACGTGCATTCAAAATTTAATAAACAAATATTTATTTAAATATGTATTTGAAAAATAATCAATTAATATTTTTTTTCTAAAATATATAAAAAATCACAAATAAATACAAACATTTTGTGTACATTTATGTTTAACACTCGACTTAAGATGGCTGACAATTCAATAGGATATATTTTTTTCTTTTAAAACTCAGGTTCAAAACAGGGTGGATCAGATTTTGAGAAAGATGGAGTCGAGATTGGGACATAACTAGATTTATGATAAAAGTCTAATCCGACTCGACCTAAGATAATTAGAATTTTGGTATTATATATATGTTAGGTTTTTAGGGTTTTCTTCATTTTTTTCATCTTTCTTTTTCACACAGCTCCCTCATCTCTTCCTTTGACAAATCATTTGCCTTTTTTTATAAGGATTCTCTCTCTTTGATCATTCGTAGGGTGGCGTCGTCATCATTAAGTTGAGCGGCGCCACCCATTGTTGTTTTTTTCTCTTCTTTTTAGCATGTTTCCTTTTGTTTCATGCAAATAATTTATGGATCTTGTCGAATCTTGATCGATAATGGTGTTGTAAGCCATCATCTTCTCCATGATTGTCTTTGATTGATGATGTGGCCATCGTTCGATGATTTTTTTTAGGTTCCCTCCTATTTATTATGTCTTAGCCTTCTTGTTCCTTGTTGATTTGGGGTCTACTTTGTTTTGGGATGTCATCAATTGTGAGTATTGTCAGACCTTTGATGTCCTTGAATCGAATTTTTGGTTTCGTTTGTTGATGGTTGTTCTTAATGATCGAGATTCTTTATCGATGATGCTTATGTCTGATTCTCATAGTGGATTTGATGCTTTTATAAGAGTTCTATCGCGAAATGACCTCAAAAGATGCGTACATGCAACTCTAGGTACAATTTTCAATCATAGTTATGATTTTATAAGTTACAATCTCTGTCTCTCTCTCTTTTTAATAGTTTGAGGTGTTTACAAATTAGTATCCACATACACTCTTCAGACTTAATTGCTTGAACCTGTGATTTTTAAGAAGAACACTATTCTATTTTACTACTGAAATCACTCAATGAGTTCAATAAGTTATAATTTATAATATACAAAAGACACAATGATAAAAAAACGCCCTAACGTTTGACTAAATAATTATTTTGAGAGCTAAAATACTAAAAAAAGAATAAAAGCTAAATAATTATTTAATCAAATATTAAGACATTTTTTAATATTATTTCTATACAAAATGGTAGATTTATGCCTATATAAATAAATAGAGTAACCTATGGAGTGGTCCAGTAATTAAAAGGAATTTTATTCTCGTTTGATGAACCAAATTCTAACATCATTATATACGTGAATTTAGATGAATTTTTATAAATAAATAAATAAATAAATAAAAAGCACAATTTTTTTCATATATCCATTTAATAATGAGCAGTATTATATTATTATACCTAAAATTCTCAAATCTCAGGTTTTGGATTATTTATTTATTTATTTAATCTTTCAGTTTTAAAAAATCCGCAAAAAAATAAAAATTGAACAGAGAATTCTTCTA
The DNA here is from genome assembly GCF_006381635.1 of Hibiscus syriacus. NCBI lineage: Eukaryota > Viridiplantae > Streptophyta > Magnoliopsida > Malvales > Malvaceae > Hibiscus > Hibiscus syriacus. Next base: position 232,196 of record NW_024063512.1, on the reverse strand, counting down.
TCCCACTATTGAATTTGTGTAAATGGGTAATTTTCCTCGCATGTTTAGTATGCTCTGTTTTGCTTTGCATGTAATTCTTTTGGAATCTTTTTCCAGGCATCGATGTAAAACTTGTGAGAAAGAGCTTTTGGGGTTTTAATCTGAACAACAGCAACTGAGAGAAGGTAAATTTTGAAAGTAAATTGTGTAACATTATTTTCCTTTTTTCGCTGAAGAAGGTTCCTTATATTGGATTCAACTAGGACTAGCTGTCTTTCACAATTAATCTCTGTCATGGGGTAAATTTGAATTTCTTAGTAAACATTTCATTATTATTTAATTTTGGAATCTTCTCTGATGTTGTCTTGATGGACAAATATAGATAATTAATTGAAGAGGGAAATAGAGCTGAAGAGTTTGCTGGAGAAAAAAAACTTGCCGAGATGGATGTTGTGGGGGCAAAAAGATTTGCTTTGAAGGCTGAAAATTTGTACCCCAAGTTCGATGGTCTTCCGCAGTTGCTTGCAGCCCTTGACATATATATATATCTGCAGATGAAAAGATCAATGGAGAAGTTGATTGGTACAGGGTGCTTGATGTTCGACCGTATGCCGATGAGGACACAATTCGGAAACATTACAGGAAGCTGGCTCTCATTCGTCATCCGAACAAAAACAAATCCGTAGGTGCAGAGGAGGCTTTCAAAGTTCTATCTGAAGATTGGAATTTGTTGTCTGATAAAACAAGGAGAATTTCTTACAACCAGAAGAGGAACTTAAGGGGCAGTTATATGGTGTTTTTCATGGGAACCCATCAACAGAAGTGACCAGCTCTAATGGTTTCCATGATTTCTTCAATGTTAATACTTAATAATTCTAACACCGGTGATCTAAATGGTGCTACTTATTCCCGATCTGCCCCTTCTCACTCCGCAAGAACTGATACATTTTGGATAACCTGCTATTCCTGCAAGATGAATTTCGTGTACTCCAGATTTTAAGTCAACCTCAATTTTACTTGTGACTGTCAACTGCCAGGCACCCTTTTTTTTCTTCTACTGAGACATCAACCCCATCTTTAAATTGAAGTAGCATGTATACTCTGTTTCCGGGGGTTTCCTGTAGTGACAGAAGTTCCCCCAGGTTCATAATGCAGGATGGGACAGATTTTCTGACTGGGGCTCATCTACCAAATTTTCTCAGACAGGTGCATTTCACGGATCAGCAAGTAACATAAATGTGGCACTGCCAGCTTCTTTCGCCGCTCGAGTTGCTGGTGATACTCATCCAGTCAGTAAAACATTGAAGAGAAGCCGCAAGGAGTCAAAGACAGGTACCAGGACGGGGAAAGCCTGCAAATGAGAGTTCCTTCTCAAAAAACACATGCTTGTTTAGGTACTGGGTTTTCGGGTTCGACTTCCTGCCCAAAAAAATAAACAAAAAAAACTCAGGCCTAAGAAGAGGTGAATTGATGCAACAGAGATAGGAAATCACATGGCAATGGAAAATGAAGGAATTATCCTTTCTTGTCTTCAAAAGAATGGGATGCTGCTGGAATCTCTAGTAATAGCATAAAGGAGCCTCCACAGCTGGGAACTCTCGGATTATTCTGATGAGATGGCTAGGAAATAAATCCGCAAGAAGACAAATTCATGGACCCTAGCTTCTTTATCAAATGCTTCAAATAAACCCAAGGTTTCAGATGAGATGGACAAGAAGAATGAAGGAAATGGAAAAGATGCTTCAAGTAAGAAACCCGATGCAGACAAATCTGCAGAGTTTTTTGATATCAAATCAAGCATTCAACCCAAAATGTCCTGTGTTTCCGATTCTGATGTTGATCCTGCTACAATGGGACCTGAACCTGTGTCCATGAGTGTTCTTGATCCAGATTTTCATGATTTTGACCAGGATCGCACAGAAAAGTCATCTGGTGAGAACCCGGTTTGGGCTGCTTATGATGATGATGATGGAATGCCTCGTTACTATGCTATGATCCATAGGGTGATATCGTTAAAGTCATTTAAAATGTGGATGAATTGGCTTAACTCTAAAAGCAATGCTGGATAGGCAAGTACGGAGTTAATAGGAACTGTTCCTCCGATTGTAATATGATTACGCGGGTCGAAGTCATACACAAATCAGACATGGTTGAAGTGCTTGAAGAGTACAATGAGCTACAAGGTGTTGCTGTTGCTGTTGCTCCGCTTGTTAAAGTGCCTGGTTTCAATCAAGAGAGTGTTTCGCAAGCATTGGGGACCAAGTAAAACCATGGTGATTCAAGAGCTGTGTCGTTTCTCTCACCGGGTCCCTTCTTATTTGCTAACTGGTCAAGAAGGTCACACGTCTTGTAAGGGCTGTTTCAAGCTCGATCCTGCTGCTACTCCTTTAGAACTTCTCCAGGTATTAACTGAAGCTCAGGTGAAAGAAATGGAGTCAGTGGATTCAAAAAGATCCAAAGGAAGAGAGCTGGTGGATGATGACCAAGAAATGAAGCCAAATATTACAGACGAAGGTGTTGGACAAACCATCATGAAAGAAGAGATCAAGAAAGAAAAGGAAAACCAGAAACCCGGGCTGCTTGTGTATGTTAGACGACTACTGAACAAATCGAATAGCTAGGGAAACGGTTTTGGTGCATAGGGTTTTACAGGTGTTTCATTTTTCACAGTGGTAGGAAAGAATATGGAGCAAAAACAGTACAAGTACAAGAACATAGAATAATCATAGGTTTTTTCTCTTCTCTTCGGCGATGGAATGTGGCCTGTAGAAGTCAGCAAAAGCTGCAAATCGACGGGATCGATAAAACTCACTTCACAGCAACAGGTTCTTCTTCATAAATGAGTTTGGGTTTCATCCTATAGAAATTTTCGTTAAAACAGGTGTTTAACATTTTTGATGTTATGTTTTAGTATAGTAATACAGTAGAAACTCTTTAAATAAATAAACTCTCTAAAATAATAAATTTGTCCGATCCCGATTTGGGCCAATGTAAAAAATTGAAAAACTTGATAAAATAATAAGATAATAATTTTTCGTGAGATCCCTTTATAATTTTCGATCCCAAGAAAATCATAAATTAATAATTCATAGAAACTGAAAAAAATATTACACTCTATTGAAATATGATTCAATAGTTGTCTGTTTTCCTTTAACTATTCTTATTTCCAATGCATATGAACACAGTAGTTACTAATTTACGTTGAGTCCCAAGGTTCGCTGCAACGTAATTCTAAGATGCATAGATTAATTTGTCTTTTTATTTGGTATGTACAGTATAATTACTTAAAAACTCTTTAAATTAATAATTATTAATTTATCGATAAATTAATAACTCTCTAAATTAATAAATTTCTCCGGTTCTGACATTATTAATTTATAGAATTTTAAGTGTAATTATTAGTATTAGAATATTATGCTTCAAAGGAGGAACACCAAACCTGAAATTCAAATATGCTCTTTAATTTTCTTCCATATAATGCAATTGGAAATGACCTTTTTGGGTTTTTGGCAAAGCAAAAAATATTCACCAATTTTATAATACAATTATTATAGAATAAATGAATAAACATTTTATTTTTTCGAAGGGTCATTCAAACCGTATTCTTTCTATTACAATACTTATTAAAAAATTGAATCAGAAAATTCAATAAAAAAGTTAAATATATAATATATAATTTTACTTTAATTTATTTTGTAAATTATTTATATTAGAATTTTAAATTGAGTATGATTTTATTTGTCTAACGCGAACCCAATCAATAAAATGATTATTTTTATTAAAAATTAAAATTATTATTTTTTAATATTCATTTTTAATAAGATCATATAACTTTCTCTATTTTATATATTTTTAAAAGGAGTTGAAAATTGTAACCCCTCAGACCGATGCGGGTAACCCGATCCGATCTGGAGTGTCACATTAGGGCCACCGGAGCGACCCACTGTAAAAATAGCGGAAAATTTAAAACTTTTATTAAAACATGTAAATTATAAAATATTTATCAGTATGCATAAATAAAACAGATTTTCAAACTCGTATATAAAACAAAATACAATTGCATGCCCCTTAATCACATGTACCATACTCTGCAAACAACGCCGGAAGAACTCCCTTATTGATGTCAATAGTTGTACTGGTACAATTCTTTTAACCTGCAATGGTAAGTAATAAAGTGAGCTTTGGAAAGCTCAGTAATACATAACTACCAGATGATGCTATAGGACATGCAGATAAATGGATAGCCATAATTTCCTTATTTAATCAAACGTATACAAATTTTCGGGATAATCTGAGGTTCCACTGGTAGTTCATCAAATAGAAGCCATGAATATCTCAGTTCATAGGAAACATTCAAAGTAACGCGTTTTCAGGAGATCGAATAGGATGTCTAGTGTGTTCCAATCAAAACCAGTGAAAAGATATAAATCTTTTAAAACCATAGCGGGACCCTCCAACCAAACTCCATTATGCAGTTCCCCAGAACTGCGTCTGTAAGGCTTACTCTAAGCACACAACAAAGGGAGCCAACCTAAGATAATCCTTGGGGCATATGAGCCTACCTAAGGGTATCATTAGGTCCGTAAGGTCTTACCAGCTGGATCAGGGTTGTGCCTCCATGCTCCAGAATCTTATCCATATAAAAATCCAGTAGCAATCAGTTTTAGCCATAAATCGTAATACATGGACCGTTATCCAGTAATATGTCATAATCATAATAATGAAATAAACTGTATATCTGATTTACACCTGTACACCATAAATAGTTTCATGGTTGACCCAATGGAGTGCCTTGGGGCGTGAGAGCCTACCCAAGGGTCACCTTAAGTCCGTATGAAATTACCAGCTTGATCAGAGCTGTACTTCCAGTCTACCCATATAATATCCCACTAAAACAATTTGAGTATAACTAATGAAACATAAAACCATGGTTCATAAACCAACAGTTTCCATGATTCCATAAATTAGGAAAAATTCATATTTTTCGGTGAAAACCATAATCGGAAATCACATACCACGTTGCCATGGTTCATAAAATAGTAAATCAATACTTTAGTGAAAGCTCATTTTAAAACATATAAAATCGTCATGTAGTACATATGGAACACACTAGAGGATCCAAGTATTTTTTCAGAGGCATTTTGTAGTTATCAGTATGGATAACAGGAAACTTCTGCAATTTGATCGGATTCCAGGAACGAGGTCCTATTGAAGGGATTCAATCACTAACCGGTCTAATCATACATTTAAAGTTGATACCTTAGAATCACACTATGATTTCATGTGCATTAGGAATAACCGAAGTGATTTGAGTTGATAAAGAAGAAACAAATATTCAGGGAAATTACCATCCATGTCAATCGATCGGATTATCAAACAACTTGAGCTGAACAACTCTCAGAACTGATGCCTGTTGACTGGTCAATTCATTGCCCTTCTTGGTATTCACTCTATAATACCAACAATTCTTGTCCATAGATCATCTTCAGAATCATCGCTGAATATACCTTAAGAAATCAAACATGTATCCCTATAATCTTTACTTCCTTTCCACATTACAACAATATCAATGATTGATGACGTATTGATTCTTGGTTCATAACCCATAGGGACCGTACATCATACAAGTTCGTTGGTATTCCCGGACTCATCCAATCATTTACTAAATTCTCCATCATTAAGGTTACTTAATTCGTTTAGTAGTCAAGCCTATTCCTATTACTCTAGAGTTTTCCAGAGTAATTAGGACGTTTCTGAATTTCAGATACATGTTATACTTCTGTTCAGTTCAATTTGGTATTCGTGGCTGATTTGTCTAACGAATATCCATTTCTTAGTACCAAATGCAGTCTTGAGTTGAGTTGAGCTGCGTACTTCCAGAATTATCATCAATCCAAACTTGAGGAGATGAACAACGATTCAAGTGATATATATGCCATTTAGGTACAAATATATCATTAGTATTGATCGACTCACTTAAATCGTGTTCTATAACTTTTAAGGGTAGTACAACACCTATGTTTATTTGAATTCCTTAACTAACCCAAGACATTTACTTAGTCTAGGCCATAAGGGTATTTTGGTCATTTTGGTGCTCAATGTTTTTCCATTCATTCCAAAGTTTGAGGATATTCATTCATTCATGGGATTAGTGATATTCTTGAGTCATTTCCATTACATGGTATTTTGGTCATTTTACAGATCTAGGGTATTTCAATCATTTCCTTCCGTCATGTCTTATTATTTAATTCAAACTTATCATTTACTTCAGTCATTTCAAACAATTTTGACAAAAGTTTTTCATCGATAAATTATTCTTCAGGTATTTAATCATAATTCGGAGATTTACGGATTATCAGGAAAATTCAGTATAAATGTGTGAACTTAACGATGAAACTAGTAATTCATTGATTTAGGCATGATTGCTTGAGTATTTTTCCATTCAGGGTAAATTCGGGCTACTTTTACCTCTCAAGGGCATTTTCATAATTTCTTAACCAGATAATTTTGATATTAACTCTTAACGAAAATAATTATAATTTAGATATCCCATGGTTAATTGCTTTCCTGAACATTCTCTGATCTTGAAATGATTCCTTAACAGACTTCTAGTATCTTGCACAAACCCTCTTGGGTTAAAAACCAGTTATCCAAATCTTCTAAGCAAAACTAACATTTCTTATGCACATTGTAATTTTACCGGATCAATATATCTTTTCAAAGTTATTAACCAACTTCCAGGGATAATTCTTGTCATCTTACAACATAAGGGTATTTTCTTAATTTTACCCTACGAGAGTATCTCATAATTTGTCATCCAAGTACCTTTGATGAAATAAATTATATGTTACATATCCAAGCTGATTCCTCTATCACTAAACACAGAACTTGTAATTTTAATTCTAACAATCCTTCAATTTCTTATATAAATCATCTGAACCATATTCAATTACCGAATTTTTACCGTATTCGGATCGACTGTAGAAATTAATTAACTACACAAACGAGACTAAACATTAACTTATTCATGCATTTACCAATATCAACATGTTCAATAAAGCATAAAGAGGTAGTAAAGTATTACCTCGATCTTGAAATCAACTTCCAATAATTCCTCAGATACATATCAACAACAATTACATAAAAAACGGAGCTTAATTTCTGGAAAACGGATCGAATCAGTGATAAATCAGTGAAAACCAGCTTATCGGGTTCGAATTTGACGAAATGGACCACAAAAACAGATTCGGGACATCAAAATATGTTAGAATAGGTATACTCAGAAAAAGTCAATGGCCGGTCAATGACGGTTAAAGTTATGGTCAACGACGATCAACGGTTTTACACAAATATCACCCTAACAGAAATTAATTACATATTAGGCACCATTCTAAAAATATTTACAAAACTAGCACCCGAGTTCTTTTTTTTATTAAACAGTGCAGAACAATCCCACACGCAAGGGTCGGCGCGTGGAGCGCGTGCGGCGTCCTTGGAGCTCATATAAATCCCAGAAAATTTTCTAAAAATTATTTTATGGCATTTTGAGACACTTACCAAGCTCGGTTCAAAATTTTGAACGACGGATAGCTCGATTCCGAAACATCGTAAACTTTGACTTTCTCATCCCTCCATGCGCCAGCGATGACGGAGACACGGAGGACACCAGTGGACTTGGAACGATGCAAGAAACACGATGGTGTGGGAGGTGTCGAAAACGGATGGTCGGATCGATGTGAATCGACGAAAAACCAACGAAAATTGAGTTAAAACGACGATACTTCCGACTGAAATTAACAACGAACGACGAGGATTCACGACGAAAGGTTTGAGGGATTTTGTTCATCGGTCGACAACGAACACGATTGTGTTTCAGTTCGTCAAATGGAGGCCGAACGGTGAGTAGATCGGAGATCAAAGTGAGTTGACCGGAGAGAGTAAAAAAGAGATTTTTCCCGTAAAAATACGGGAAGAGACTTATAATTGTATCTAAAATAAAAATGGTTAAACTATGAGTTTAACCACTTGATTTCCTGCATTTTATAAAATGATCTGTCAACTTTGAAAATTTTCAATTTAATCATCAATTTTCTTTCCAAAATACCAATTAAAAATACCACTTTATAATTATAAAATTTAATTCCTAAATTGAGGTGTTACAAAAATCGTCTAACAGAATTAAAAATAAAAACATTAAATTAATTATTAAACTGAATTAACTATGTGATAGTAAAAGAATTTTCTTTTATTTAAATTTTAAATATATAAATATTAATATAATCAGCTGCAAATGGCTGTAGTTGATCCTTAAAAATATTAATACAATCACCTTCCCAATCTCCCACCATATCCCTTTGATCAATCAAAACCCAAGCTCATCCATCCATTAATTTCTGAATTCCCCTAATTTGCCTCAGAATCTGCCGTTGATTTGTCATCCAATGGACAGCAACAAGCAAGCCCAGTCCTCCTCTTACCCTCCTCAGCCTCCCACTTCTTCTATTACACCTACTCCCGCCTCCGCCGCCATTGCTGCCACTAAGCCCACACCTTCCACCACCTCCTCCAGCAGCAACAACAACAACTCCAAATGTTTTGGTCTTACCAGCGCCAAGAAATCGAGCAGGTCAACGACTTCAAGAACCATCAGCTACCTCTCGCTCGCATCAAGAAGATAATGAAAGCCGATGAAGATGTCCGTATGATCTCAGCTGAAGCCCCCATTCTCTTCGCCAAGGCCTGCGAGCTTTTCATTTTGGAGCTTACCATTCGTTCTTGGCTTCACGCCGAGGAGAACAAGCAACGGACGCTTCAGAAAAATGACATCACCGCGGCTATTACTAGGACCGACATTTTCGATTTCTTGGTGGATATTGTTCCCAAGGACGATATCAAGGATGATGTTGGATTGGGTGGGATGGTGGGTACCACCGCTAGTGGAGTGCCGTACTTTTACCCTCCCATGGGTCATCCGGCTGCTGGTAGTCCAGCTGGACCTGGCGGGATGTTGATCGGGAGGCCTGCCGTCTACCCCACTGGTGCTATGTATGCGCAGCCTCCCTCGCAGGCTTGGCAGAGTGTTTGGCAGACGGCGGGGGCTGACGATGGGTCGTTTGCGAGCGGAGGTAGCGGCGGTCAGGGAAATCTTGACGGACAAGGGTACGCGGAAAATTACTTTCTTCGATTTTGTACAATTTTTGCTCTTATTTCACTGAAAGTTTTGTTCTTTCTTAAACTCTAATCATTTTGTAGGGTAAGTAACATCTGCTAGAGCTACGTTTAATTTGTTGTTTGAGATTCTTGGTTATGTTTTTTTGTAGGGTTCTGAACTTCTGATAATTAAATTATTTCCAATGCTTTGAACTATGGTTTAATGATGGAGCTGCTTCAATAATGCTTAGTTGAGTATAATCATTGTAGGACTTGTTGGCGTGTTTGTACTTTCAATATGTCTTCGTTGCAGTCGTTTTATGTCAAGGACCGGTTAATGACATTGATGGGTTTTTGTTGATGATTGTAGTATGATCATTGTAGGTTTTGATGTCTGGTTTGTATTTCCAATATTTCTTGATCAGCTGTCATGTTTCGATGCTAATACTGGTTAACACATTGTTGAATTTGTTAGTTGTTATGATATGAAAATCCCAATTGGTGGGTTGAAGTTACACGTTAAATTACAATGTTTTGTAATTGATAACATAGCTTTACCGTAAGCTTTGATGCCAGGCAGTGATGATATTGCTGATACTTCATCGTAGCACATGATGCTTTCGTGTAACTTAAGCAGGTGGTGTACCTATAGACACCTTAGTTTTATATGATGAAACATAATTTTTTTTCTCTGGCAATAGTTTCCATTTAGGAAAGCTTGGGAAGAACAGTAGAACCTGTTTAGAATGAGAAATTATGTTTCACATTGTTAAACAAGATGATTAAGACTTCAGAAAGCTTGACAACAGAAAATGGAGTTTATTTTGAGCAATTCGTGGAAGACATTTCTTGACAGAACATAGATGACACCAAATATTTTCCTATGGTGATGAACAAAATGGTACTGTACACCATCTTGAATTCGTTGATTAACAAAAAGGTTGTATGGGCAAGAGAAGTGAAGAACAGGTGAAACGTTAGTTGGGATAGGGCACGGGACTTAGGCATGCTTGAATGCTGATTGGTTTTTGGTTGGTTCTTTTTTATTTTAGTTGTTTATCTGTAGTCCAACAACTGTGCTTATGCTTGTTGTATTTTTTACTTCCTTCGAACCAAATATTTTTCCTTAACTACATAATCATGTGGCAATCGGGAATTCAGGATATATATAGTTAATCTTATTGGCATGTTTGTTTTTATTACTTTTGCATTCTTTACACTTGCATTTTATGTTTTACTGTCTGACATTTCTTTTAATCATTGCATTGTTTTTAAATTATCGTATATGTTAAGAATGCTGGTTTTGTTTATTTCCCTTCGGTTATGTAAAAGCACTCTCCTTTCATCTGTGATGCAATCTCCTTTTCTTCTTGCTGCTTTTCTTAGTTTTTTTTATCTTCGTGTTCCAAGGGCTTGACCTTGGTCATGTCTTTTCGTAATTCGGGGTTGCCTGGCCTGATATTTATTATTGTATTATTAATCGGTGATTTTGCTAGTGTTTAAGCCACTTTGGAAGGATGTTCTCATTTTGTATATCCAAAAATGGAAAATCGAAGTTATATTTCCATTTGAGCATCAATTGTGGGGTTGTCTATTAAAAGAAAGAGGATTGGCTTTACCACGCGATTTACCATTGTTTCATACCAGCCATTGTCTGAACTCTTACGTAATTTTGTTGTTTTCTGCAGCTAAGCAATTCATTGGTCCAATATAGCTGCTCGATGGTGTGGCAAATCGCCCGATGCTCTCGGGTAAATCAATTGGGAATTTTGGTTGCTTGTGGTTTATGAATGTGAACCTGTCTGCCATTGGTTATGGAAAGCTACTTTTTAAATGTGATTTACTTAGGAAAGACCCTTAACTAATTGAAGTGCAGCAAAACAAATGGCTTTTGCTGCTATGACTTTGCCTAATCAAAATATCATCAAATGTTGTGCAGCTCTGGGATTAATTATCCCCCTTTGTTGTGTTCTAAAAGACATTGTGCATCTTTATAAATTTTCATATGAAAGAACAAATTTTCAAGTGCATTATTTTGGGAGATCGACTATCGGTAATGATCTATGTTGCTCCGATTCTTTTTCTTTTGTTGAAGCATTCACACCTATATCCAATGCATTATATGGATGTGATTCGCCGAATACGTAGAAAAACTTAGAAAAAGATGGAAAATATATTTGCTTATCTATATTCGAGTCCTGAGAAACACCATAGTTAAGAGCTTCCTTTTGCTGTCCAAATGTTTTTAATTGTAAGACTTGTCATCATTTATGTTTATGGCTTTCCCATTAGTAGCAGTTTATCCAGATTTGTGAAATGTCGGATATCATATATATAATGAGTAATGTTTAATTCTTGAAGCTTTTCAGTATATTTAGAAGATTATGTCATTATATCCATTTTTGGACAAGTTTGCTGCACTTCCTCTCGATATCTTCCGCTGCGCTTGTCCAAGTTTCTGGAGTTCTACATCGTTACACTCCTTTGATCGGAGTGTTGCCAAATCCATACAGGACAAAATCCATTACTTAATAATCAGCTCAATTCGTTTTCTCTTACAAATAACAATCACGATCATGATCTGATGTTGCACGCACTAAGAATCAATATACAAATCTTTAGGTAATTTAAATGTTTAATTATCCAAAAAAAAAATATACAAATCTTCCGGCACAACAGATAGGACCTGATCTCTCTTGAATTATCTTTTTTTGTTTCTCTCTAATAATGTTTGTCATCGTCATTCTTCCTAAAATAACAGGTTATGATTTTTTGTTTAAATTAAAAAGAATGAATAATCTATAATCATATTAAACTGTTCAGATTAAAATAAGTTAATCGTCTGTAACTTTCGTAACTCACCTCTTACCATCAACAAGGAGACTCGATAAAAAGATTAAATCTTGATTGAAGATTTGTCTCATATTAATTTCGAATTGGTTAAAAAGATAATATTATTAATATCAACATATATATGAAAAGTGGAAAAGGTCGCCGGGTTGAATTTTGGAACCGAATCACGGTCCAAAATCTTGGCCTAATGCCCGTCTAAATCTAAGGAAAGGTTGGCTAAGCCGGCCGAAGGTGGCAGGTGGTCAAGCCAGAGGCCCATTGACACAGATAAGGCCGAATCCGACACCCATGACGTTTTATGAACTTGCATTTACACCACGCCTCCTCTCAAAATCGTCCGTCTCCTATAAAACAAATATCTTCGAATTCTCTCCTCTTAAATCTTAGCATTCGATTTTGATAGAGAGATAGAAATGGACGCCCTTGACAACGTCGTAGATCCTTTGAGAGACTTCGCCAAGGAAAGCGTCCGCCTCGTCAAGCGTTGCCACAAGCCCGATCGTAAAGGTATCCCCTTTCTTCTTCCCTCTTGTTTTTCAAAATTGGATCTGTTGGTTTTTTTCCTTTTTTTTCAGGATCTGATTTCTGGGGATTTTTTTTTTGCTTTGTATACAGAGTTCACGAAGGTGGCGTTCCGTACAGCGATTGGTTTCGTGGTGATGGGATTTGTCGGGTTTTTCGTTAAGCTCATCTTTATTCCTATCAACAACATCATCGTCGGATCTGCTTAGGTAATTTTCCTTGTATGATTTTGCATGCAAGTTTTAATTTAAAACGGGTTATTTTCTTTCGCATGAATCTAAATTCGATGATTTTTACTGTGTTTATGGAAGAAGAATTATAGTCAATCTGCTAAAAATGATCAAGTTTTGAAGCAATAGACTTTTTTCATATAACTGAATTTGGTTCTGTTGCTTACGAACGAAATTTATTGGAAAATTTCGCCTAACCCATTGTACTTAAGTGATTACCTTATTAACCGCTCTGTAGTTTTAGAAGATTTAGTTGGCTTATTGATTCTCCACTGGAGGCCCTTCGATTTATTTGTTAAAATGTAATGTCTTTTGTTCTATATGCTTGTAAAACCAGCATCTTCATTCCTTCTTTGACAAACTAGCATTTCACCTGGGTCTTGCTTGGATCCGAGGATTAAGACTATTTCGAATTCCGATTTCATCGAATCTTTTATTTATGATCTTCCCTAGTGATGCTATGTTGAATTTGATATATGCATGTGTGTTTGTATCATCTGTAGCATTACTGATGCTATGTTGGATCTAAAAAACATTGGTCGGGTCCTTTCTAGTTTCTCCTTTGGTTCGGACAAATGAGTTTATGATGTACCTTTTTCTTTATACTACCTCTAAATCTAATTATTCTTTTATAGGGACATTGCTTCTGAGATCCAGCTTCTGTTTATTAGTTTCTTTTTGCTAAATTTAAGACAATAGTTGAGGCTGCTATTCTTATTTAGCTTTCATTTCCGGCCCTCGTGTATAGCTGTGAAACACAATCTCGTGGCCTAGTTCTGATGTTTTGTGATTTAGCAAAGTGTGTTTCTTGAGTGAATAACCTTTAATAGTGTAGATGTCTTTGATAGTGAATAACATCAATACAAATTTATAGGTTTTAATACTTGGTACTTGTAGTTCTTAGATATTGATGGATACCAATTTTAAATCTTTATGATTTGGTTCTCGGTATATGAATTTGCAGGCTTGTAGAAACTGCTGGGGGATATGACCAGTTGGATTGTTGCAGATTCTTGTGAAAGAAGAATGCTATAATGCCAGCGCTGCACTTATTTTACATTTTGGTAGTTGAACCGGTAGTCTTGAATCAAAACTGAGCTCACTTGGAGTTTCTTTGAGAAATTTGTAATAGATTATGGTTAATATAATAGTTTCAGTATTATGACAATTTCGGACAAATTTCACACAAAGTTTGAGTTATGTAAATTGTCGAGCAAAAATCTTTCTACACCAAGTAGGACGTTGCTATGGGAAAAAATTGTCGAGCAACATTTTGATTGTTGTGCCTGGATCACTGTCTCACGAAAATATGTTGTCATAGAGTTATTCAAACCCATGATCAAAGAGCTCCATGACAAGGGAAAAGAAAAGTTCGAATCCGTGATAATATCACCTTGGCTACATAAGCTACCGAGACTTGGTGGAGACATCGGTAGTTGTGGAAGCCAAGGAGATATCTTAATTGTGATCGATGATGTTTGGTAGGATATAAGATTAGCACTTCCTGCTGATATGAATGGAAGTCGATGTTTCTTACTACCCCGGGGAAGACGTTGCTTCCTTCGAATTCGGAGTTCTGAAACACATTTTTTCACTTGAACCCTTACCAAATGATGAAAGTTTGGCCCTTTTAGACTCGCTTGGTAGCTTAAATTGCGCAAATTCAATTCGATAATGATTGAACCGAATTCGAGTTATTTTAAAAGTCGAACCCAAATTATCGGGTAATTCGAGATACCAACCCTGCTAAGCACACCCCTAAAATAAACCAGAGTTATGGTTTACTCCCATATTCACAATTGCTTTGATCCATTGTGCAAGAAATTTACACTGAAAAGGAGAAGCGTGATCTTAAAATTCCCAGCAAACATCCTTAGAAACTTTTGCAATTCTGATCATTTATCATATCTTTGAAGCATTAATTCCACGGTTAATTCCTCATGAAAAACTCATTTTATTTGTTCAAAATTCCAATATATATATAGCTATAAATATTAAAACAATTGAAACATGTGATATAACGTATTCGAATAAGCTAATCCCCATGTTTCACTCACTGATCTGAGATGTAGATGTTGTTGTATCAAACGATTTCTTCCTCACCAAAAGGCAAGTTATCCTTGATGGTTGGGCATGTGTATTCTCCAGACTACAAAGCACGAAATCAGGTCGATGAAGCGCGAGGTTCAACCGGTCTTGTCCGACGACTATACCTGTTGCATCGAGCAGAACGTGCCATGAATTCCTATGAGCTTCCGAAATCCAATGCATGGAGTAACGCATTCCATTAACATCGGCTGGATATGAGAACAATCCTTTGGGGCTATGCTTACATTTTTTCCTGAAATATTGGCTGAGTTGTGATCCTTTGATTCTCAAATCCAACCATGTTTCTGGTGCCAATATCACTTTTGATTCCTTGTAACTGGCAAATTCTCTCGCACAATCAAGTTCTTCACCAATGATGCTCATGTAGAAATTCCCTTTAAAAAAAGGGTAACTTTCTCCTACAAGCATCATTGCATCCTTGTAGTTCGGTGTGAAGAGAACGAGGTAGTCGTCGTCCGGTAATCCGCAGTGTTTCAGAACTTTGTTTTGAGCTTGGATTTCTGGGATCGAAATGAAACTTCCAGGAAAGGACGATTTCTTTGTGAGGATGTCAAGCAATCTCGATGGCTCCAATTGAATCCGGTCCAAGTCGGGATGGTTGCTTCCAAAGAAAGGCGAAGAGGACTCCCTTAAACTAGTTCTTGGTGATTTCTTTTTATCATCAATTGCTGACTCAGAGGACTCTTCATTGATACAAAGACTAGAAAGGTCTATATTTTCTAACTCAACTTGACCTGCATATTGTGGATATTTTGCCAACACATATTGTTCAACATACTCCCTTTCCGTCGGTGTGATCGGCCCCGACCATCTGAGGTCGAGGCCATGAAGCGTCGAGATCGCCTCGGCTACGATATGCGCCGGAATCACGGTATGCGCTTTCTGTTTTTCATCATACGCAACAACCAAAACTTAGTTCAATGGTGAAACTTGCAGAAACTTGTAAGAAAAGTAAACAAAAAATGGCAAGAATTGTTTACCTTAACAACCATGCTGCTTGGTCTGCTACTCTGTATAGGCAATCTGGGCATAGATGCCAAAGGGGATTCTTTGATTTCATTCTCCATTAAACCCTAATTTTGTTGGTCAAAACACTTCAATGAGAATCCTGGGTTAAAAGCGTGTGTTACAGAAACTGTGGGATAAATTACTTCACCTTGGATCCTCCATGTGAAACCACCTCGTTTTTGTTCTTATACACCATGGAAAATTGGGACAAGAGAAACAGATGTTTGAACCAAAACTGGGGAATTTTTCAAGAAATGGAACAATCAATGAAGGAAGATATGCAACAATGAGAGAAAAAAAGAAAAGAATACCAAGTTAAACTAGAACATCTGTTGCTCCATTTGAGAGTTTATATCGAAGGTTAATAAGAAATTCTGATGAATAAAGATTAACCGACAGTGACAACAGCAATGGTTAATATCAGAGAGCTTTAGAGGTTCTGTTACTCAGACCGTTCATTTTATTCGAATCTGAAATGCGACACGTATTCGAATCCAACACTCGCCAAGTCGAATAACATATGCTTCGATGTGCAATAGTCGGAGGTTCAAGGTTTTGCCCTGGGATGGATTCAAATGGGAGTTGAGTTCTGATATGATTTTTGTTTAAAATAACAGAACAGGAAATGAAATGAATTATAGAGGAAACGTCAGCTTGGGAATTTAAAATTCTTGAATGGATAGTGACCATTTCCAGATATTATATTTTTCTAGCAAAGTTGAGTGTGGAAGGAATCTTGAGGGTCGGAAAACCATGTTTGGAGTCAACCCTTTTAGAATTGTGAAACAATATGGCGAGTTGAGCTCATTGGGACTGTAAATTTGTAGCTCTAAATTCTCACAAAAACGAATAGTTGCTTGCTTAGCAAGAAACTAAACTTAGCAGTCACCATGAAACATGGAATCCTCAAATATATATATATATATAACTGTGTTACAAATAAACAATGAATTCAAAAGGCTATAAATTATGCTCTTTACAGAGATGCCCTTGATTAAGACCTTACAAATAGACAAAGGCAACTTTATAAAATATAAACTTAATTTTATGTGCAAATTGGCATTAACAAATTTAATTAATTCGGATTTCTATGCTTTTAAATAAAACTATTCAAACACCAATTTCCAGTTGAACCTAACCACCCAATTGCATTAATTTATTCATAAATATCATACTCCTATTCAAAAAATAAAAAAATAGAATACAAGTTTATATAATTTTAATATTGGTTAAATAAAAAATAAACAATTATAGTACCGCATAAGAATTATATATATGGTGTTTGATTTATTTAGATCAAATAATGTAAAAATTTATTATAAAAATGATAATTTTAATTTAATTTTAGAAATATAAATATAATTAAGAGCATAATATTATTTAGTAAATGGGTTGGTTGAAGTATTCGCCATGGGAGCTTCCTTGAAGCTCCCCAATGAAAACGACTACAAAACAAGGCTTAGTTCATACTTTGACTCTCTTTTCTCTCTCCCTTTCACCATCTTTTATCATATTTTCTCTATTTTTTATTTTGAGGCATTCGAATATTCTATTTTCATGATTATTAAATTTATTGTTCAAAAACAATTATATTGATGTCAAATTTGGTTATTATAATTATTTAGTTTTATAAAAGTCACTTAAACTTTTAAACAATTATATTGAAATTGTAAATTTTATAAAAATAAAAAATATGAAAAATCATATTCACGTGTGATTAAAATTCTGTTATTTTTTATTTATTGGTTATATTTTATTATTTGAGACACAAAATACTTATTTTATTTTATAAAAAATATAAATTTAATTTAATTATAATTTTTAAACTTATTATTATGATTAAATTTAATTTTCGATTTATTTGTTTATTTACTCGCCACTAGTTTATTATTTCAACTTCACAAGTAATGGGCTTAGTGATATCAGAAGTATTTTGGACCAAATATGAGAAGACGAGCATTCAAAATTAAAGATGGCCCAATTAATTATTAATTAATTTAAAGGTTGAGGGTTTGATTCGTGATATTATAGATAGAATAAATTAAAGGATAAACTACAAGTTTAGTATTTCAAAATTATTTTTGTTCCCTTTTGGTTACCAATCTATTATTTTTTTCAAAATGATACTAAATGTTACATTTTAGTTTTATTTTGATCATCTACCATTAAAATATTAACAGAAGTATTGACATGATATTTTTAAAAATTTTCAATGTTGACGTGATATTAACTTATGATAACACCCACCCTGGAATTTCATTTGTGTCTGTCTCATATGAAAAGTTTTTATTATTAATACATATGTATCCACCATAAAAAATAATTTTGGATTCACCACTAATGGTGACATATCAGCATCATCGTCTATTTTTTAACGGCGAATGGCCAAAATGAAACTAAAACGTAGTATTAAACATTATTTTAAGAAAATAATAGTTAAGTTATTAAAATGGAACATAAATAATAATTGGAATTTTAAAATAGTGGGTGACCAAAATAAAATCAAACAAAACTAGTGATGGCCATATCAATTATAAAGAAAGAGTGTCGTCTTTGGATTAAATTATGCGCTCTCCCGCGCTTCCTCAACTTTCCCTCCACTGTTCTTAGAAGCTCAGCTCAGAAACATTTTCTGGCGGAAGTAGAACTTTTGCCGTAGATTTTCTCGCATTTTCCTCCAGGAATAATCCCTTCTCCTGCTTCCCCTATGAACGGTCGAGACGTAGCCCTGGTCTCGACGGCCACTCTCTTTGGTGCTTTAGCCTCTGCTTTTGCTTACCATACATTCTTCTCCAACCCTAGTAAACAATCTTCTCGAAACAATTCGTACAAAAACGGCGACGTTTCAAAGAATCGGTCCTCTCATGATCCTTTCGACCCTTCGAAACGCAAAGGGTTAGTAAAATACTTGTAATTCGTATTCTTGGTTCAAAATCTCCTCTACTTTTATTTTTAAAAGTAGGTAATTTGTGTTTTGTTGCAGATATATGTCTTGGGATGACTATTTTATGTCAATTGCATTCTTATCTGCTAAGAGATCCAAAGACCCAAACAGGCAGGTCATAATTTTTTTGTTAAGAGGTTTCAATTTTCCATTAAATCATGTATAATCGTAGCTACCCAAAGTGCTTAATTTTGTAGTTGGCATGTTTGTTTGAAAAACTAGGTTAATACTGTGAACTTTGATTTTAGTATTTGTTTTGTTTTGTTTTTTCAGGTTGGTGCATGCTTGGTGAGTCAAAACGGTATAATACTTGGTAAGATTTTTGCTTGAATTGCAATCGTAAGAGTTGAAGTTAGCAATACAAGGCAGACATTGTTTATGGATTCTAGTTTTTTTTTTGTCAGGCATAGGCTATAATGGATTCCCGAGAGGTTGTTCTGATGACAAGCTTCCTTGGGCAAAGGTTTGATTTATGTTATGAATGCATAAGCTTCAAAGTTCCAACATTTTTAAGGCCTAGACCCTGTAATAAATTTGTGCCTTTAATGATGTCTCAGATGTCAAAATCTGGAGATCCACTGGAGACAAAGTATCCGTGAGTACCATGTTTCCCTGATCTCTCACGCATCTTGATTTGTGTTTTGATCAAATTGTATGCCCAGAATATGAGTTAGTTGCTTCTACTTTCATCGAATCTAAAATCATTTTTGTCATTGATTGCATGCGTCCTTAATACTTAAGTTCAATACTTATTTTGAATCATCTGTTTTAGTTATGTTTGTCATGCTGAAGTCAATGCGATCCTGAATACAAATCATGCATCTGCAGCTGGTCAGGTCAGTTAACTTCTCTGGCGTTGCTAAATGCATGAACCAGCAATGCTTGATACTGCTCATGATTCGAAATTTAAATGACTCAAAGTCAAAATATAGTACGAAAACTTTATATTAGTATTTTCTTATGATTTTTTGTACTCAATTACCTTTCTTTTAAAGGCTTACTAGTAATGGTACTGAGAGGATCTTCCATCTTGTGGTAAAATTTTGCAGAGGCTTTACGTGACCATGTTCCCTTGCAATGAATGTGCAAAGATAATCATTCAGGTTTGGTTCCAATGTTTCCAACTTCAAAGTTCAAACCAATTTGTCTTCTTTATGCTTGCTAGGTCCTCATTGTGGTTTACCGGCTATGGCTTTGGCTATCATGCAGTCAGGTGTCTCAGAAGTCATATATTTTATAGAAAAACGACTGAATACGGAAACCGTGTATGTTGCTTCGCGCAAGCTGCTATCAATGGCTGGTGTTAAGGTAACATAAGCCTTCATCTACAGTTCGATGAAAACCGCAGTCTTAGTTTTATTCAGTAAATCTATCTTGAACTATTGAAGCTTCATGATGAGAGTACTACGTTTCTGAAATGAATCTGTATTTTCTCTTGCAGGTCAGAAAACATCAGCCACAGATGGACCAGATTCTGTTGCAGTTCAAAGAGCTGTAGTTTTAGATCCATGTATCAGTTTTCATCTTGACAAACAAGATTGTTACTTATTTTGTATCCGATGTTGTAACTGTAGCACAGTAACTATTTATGTTCTGATTTGGGATGATTATCGAATATAGATATGCTTGAGAAAATAATATATGCTCATTTAAGATGACTGCAAGCTCCAAAACTTTTGGCATAGTATAGATTTGTTGATTGGATGAAACTCTGTTAAACACTAAAAGGTATAAAATTTTGGGAATGGCTGGATCATTTGCTTGAATGTTGAAACCCCCAAAAACACTTTTAAAACTCTAGGAGTGTTCCTAACCAAGTTGTGTCAGGGCATTAATCAGCATTCAGAGCATCAAGTTGCCTCTGGAGATCTTCAAGGTCATCAATAGTGGTATCTGTGGCCTCCGATGGCTGGAGCTTTTGAAATCCATCGGCACTTGGGAGCTCATGAGTGAGGCCTTCAGGAAGTGCATCTGTATGTTAAATCAAGAAAACAAGAATGATGTCGTTGCACTTTTATACCAAATGTCTTGGCAGTCATGCTGAATGTAGAAAACCGATCCCATAACGAGATTTTGGTGTACACTTAATCTTTATAAAGGGGATGAGAACCGCATGCTACCGGCTATTACCATGTGGCGATGAGCAGCTAAGACGGCTATTTTTTATTTGGTATGGAAACTGTGCCCAAGCGACTGGACGTATTAATTCTAAAAATTTGGTATAAAGGACCTATATTCGCATATTCAGAACTCAGTAAGAAGATGATACAATCATATACAAAAGAAAAACCGGCAAATGGAAAACTTGAAGAATGTTCAAAACAGAGCATAGAAAAGAAATACACTCCTCTTGCTCATTATCATCGACAACACTGCAAAAAACAAAATTGAATAAGCTGGTTAATCTCCCGAAGTAAAAACCATACAACGATATGATCCATGAATACAATAAATGCAAAATATCTATAACATCTTTTAACTTCATAGGAATTACATCAGTCAATCATTATATAAATTTGTAAATCCAGACAAATGTCAGAAATATATTACTTTGAAAACCAAAAATAAAATGAGTATTAATTTCCATAATTTGAGTTGAAGGTTGTGTAAAATGGCACTAGTCCATCTTCCGGAGTTGTGATTTGTACCTTATGTTCCGTTCATTATCGACATGAAGTGGCACATCTCCTGCTGCTGCTACAGCTGAGGCTTCAGCCTCCATCTTGGCTTTTGTCGCAGCATCCCTGGCTGGCTTTGCAAGAATGTATTCTTTCTGCAAAGCAATGATCCATTCCATAAGAAGAAGAAAACCGAAATACTGAAAAGACAGATGTCTTTCTCTTACCTGCCGCTCCAGACAGGCAGTATTTGAACATTGGGGATTTGGCTTCATTGTCATTGTTGGGAAGAAATCTTTAAGAGAACTGTATCCCTTCAATCAGCAACAGAGCAAAAATCTATCAAAAACCAAAGGTAAGCACCAGAAGCCATTAGTAACCCGGTAAGAACAGCAAACATAAAGCAAAGGATTAAACTAGAGACACCGTTTACACAGATGGGAGGGATTGATGTATGGTTTACCAAGTAGGGAGAAACATGTCCAAATCCCAACAAGAATTTTAGTGTATTTTGGACTAGAAGCCCAGCCACAACTCCCTGAAAAGTTAGTTCATATACTGGATGTTAGGAAAAGGATGAGAAAAGTTCTTCTACCAAAAGGTATACTGACAACTTAATGATTTTTGCTAATAAAGATGCTAAAACTCAATGTAATGATTTAGGTGCCAAATAGTACATGCTGAAAGGACAATAAACAAGCACATTTACAAATGCAAGACATAAACAAGTACACATGTATGCACACACATTGACACGCATGCCTCGATGCATCCATATATGTATGTGAACATATGCGTGTGAGAGAGAGTATAGGTAGAATCATCCATGCATTATAATTGTATCTCTCTCTCTCTCCATATATATAAGTAGACGAATTCATTCTGTATGTTCATGTGCTAATGCGTGCATGAGTACTACAAACAAGAAAAAGACGAAGGATCCTGAAAAAGAGAAAAAACTTACCATGGTTGTTGGCAAAGATGCGGCACAAACCCCTTCAGGCTTGAGTGTCCGATTTTACATTCTCGGTCGAAACATATCGAGTTGGGTCTTCACTTTGTCAGGGAGAAGGTTGCTTCTAGGAGTGTTCTTATCAACTATGTTCCAGCCAAGTTTCAAAAGGCTGACGGTCTTACTAAACTTTTATCTCGTTCCTATTTTGAGATGTTTAGACAAAAGTTAGATGTTTCTGAGAATGTGGGGAAGCGGGGAGAATGTTGGCAGGTTGTTATTTAGGCCTTCCAGCTGTCATATTAGGTGGCTAGGATTGTTATAACTGGATGAAGTGCATGGATAATTCTAGTAGCTGATTGTAAACCCTTTAAATATGGTTTATAGGCCTAAACTTCCCAAGGCTACTTTTGTCTGGGTCTATAGGCCTAAGAGAGATGAATGACCCAACAAATGTAGTAACAATAAAAAAAACTTTTGAATTTTTTTTACTCGACCTTTGAATTTTTGAAAATAAATTAATTAAATCATCAATTGGGAAATTAATCAATTAATTTTTTATCTATTTTTTGACCAAATAAAATTATATTTTCCCTAAAGATAATCTATAAAGTTATATTAGATAAAAAAGTAAATAAATTAGGATTTAGCTAAACTTCATTTTCTAACACCAAACTTCATTAAATTATGTGGGCAATCAATATATATATATATAGATTTTGTGTTCATTTTATGATTCATGTTCGGAATTTACAAATTTTAATAATATTTTATTCAAAAATTTAAACATAATTTTGTTTAAAATATATAATAAACTTTACCATCACATATGATCTTATAGATCAATAATTATACATATTATTTCATTTTTTTCTGTTTCATAATTTAATTTTTATCTTTATTTTGAATAGTCTGATATGATTATAAGTAATATTTATTTAGAATTTTCTTAACTTATTAATAATACATATATGCTTTACATACATAATTGCTCAAATTCAAGTAAGAGTTTGACGGGTTTAATAAATAATTCAATATTTATCTTAAATTAAATAGAAACAAGTAATCAAATAAGGAAAGAGTTTGATACGCCACCCACCTCCAACACTAAAGTCTTAATTAATTATTTCATACACATATAGGAATTTTGTCAACCCTACATGTCCATGTTAGTGCCTGTCAACCTCTTTTATTTATCAATATAATGACATGAAAGAAAATAAAATAATAAAACCATCTTTCTAGATTTATTAGAACAATTCGCATTCTTCGTTAATTTTGGGTTTTATTTTTTTTTTTAAAATTAACAATTCAAAAATAATTAATGATATATTTTATGTTCTATTCATGTATATAATATAAATACTTGCTTAGCAAGGAAACCATGCAATATCCATGCATATGGGTGACACTGACCTGTGTTAGTTCTTCAAATTAAAGCCATAATCTAAGATGAAGGCATAAGGAAAGAAAATTAAAACTTCTAATAATGTTTTAACTTATAATTATATAACTTCAAAAGGATTAGATTGAAATTCTATCGTTTAAGGAATTAAATTATAATTTTATCATTGTATTACCTTAAAACTTTAAAATTCAAAGAACTATACTCATAATTTTACAGGTCAAATCCCCTATTTGCTCCAACCTTATTATAGGAAAAGGCATGTAAACGACTCGAACGAACATGAACGAGGATATATTCATGTTCGTTTGTTTAACTTTAATCCAAAAAACGAACAAACACAGACAATTAAACGAACAAATCCTTTTGTTCGTGTTCATTCATTAAGGAATATAGTTTGTTCATATTAACTCATGTCCGTTCGTTAAAATAATAAACGAACATAAGATGTAACTTTCTTTTAAATCAAACAAAAATTCTTAAAAAGAATAAATAAACGAAGATAAATATAAATTAAACAAATGAACATAAACAAATAAATTGTCAAACGTAAATGGATAGATTATCGAACATAGAACGAATTACTGAACATTCACAAACGTAAATGAATGAACGAGTCATTTGTTCGTGTTCTTTCATTTAATTAAACGAACATAAAAAATTTTGTACATGTTCATTCGTTTAATAAATAAACGAACTTCCCACCAAACGATTCACTGAATGTTCGGTTTGCTTACATGCTTATCTACTTATCTAGAGATGAGTATTCGATCAAGTCGAGTTAAGTCCAATAAAAGAAATTTGAGTTGATGATTCTTATCTTATAACACATTTATTTGAATTTTTTTTAAGTTGAATCGAATTGAGTTGAGTTGTTTAAATTTATATTTAATTATAAAAAATCTAATTTTTAGAGTCGAGCCTTTTTGCTGACCCTAGTTTCCTCTTGCCAAGCTTTTGCCTTCGCATGGCACACACAAAGATGGGGGAGAAATAAGTGCACCCCAACATGAATACCACGAACCCTGGTGCACGGGATGCTGCTTTGATGAATTTCTAGTTTAGGAAAAGATATAATTCCTCCTTAAAAGTGAACCCAGATTGTCTCACCGCCGACCATTCGCCCCTCTGTCTCGTGCCTAACAGCAACAACCTACGCAACACAACCCTGTTCTGCCCGATTCGGGAAGCCTTCAACTCTGAGCGTTTCCTTTGTGACAAAAAAAAAACATTGTTTTCAAGGCCTTGGGGTTTCTTTATTTACACACAATATCGAGTTCAACATGTGGGCAGCCATTAGTGTTGTAATTATGCGAGTAAAATCACAGTCACATGCACTGCTTTGTGAATTGTGAGGTGGTACGTTGCACTCATATCTATATGTATTTTATCTTCTTCTTTTTGTTCTAAAAACTACACGCAATTGCAGTAGATTGTTCTAAGAGATATGTTAGATAAACTCTAATTCGTGAGAATAAACCAAGTAGACCTGGGTTTGCGTTAAATGGTCACGACTTTTGCTTATGTGTCCACATTTGGCTTGATTGCTTTAACCCTAATTTCTTTTCCAAACAATGAAAAAGAAATCCAAAATATAGCTTAGGTAACTCTTGCGAATACTTTAATTATTCAGAATTACATTGTTTAAATTTTGATACGAGTAATGTAAGTGAGTACATATTTGATATGAATATATTCATTTTTCATGTATTTCAATAAATTTTAAAAAAGTTATTTTATAAGACAAATTACATTAAATATGATAAATTCTAGTGTTTATATCGATTTTATCACTTAACTTTAAATTGATTGAATCATACCTATAAAATTAACATTTTTCCATCCATTTTTATATACATTTAGAAATTATCATTTTCTGACATTTTTTGTGGTCACTCTAAACAATGATAAACTCTATTACTTTTTCATTTTAGATTTCTCATAACCTATCTAAAACTCACGAAACTAAGCAAAAAAAAAATCATTTTTAGGGTTTTAGGACTTTCTCAGATTTGAAAGGTTTTGATCATTCGTTCGAAAATACAAATAATGAGAAGTATCCTTTTGAGAAGATTGAGAACATGTCTTGAAATAAGTCTTATCGAACAACTATGGGAGGAAATCAAAATATTAACACATCGGACTTTTAGATATTTTTTATTAATTTAGAATGGGTTTCATAGAAAATCAATTCAAAAATAAAAAAAAATGTTTTTTATAATGATATTGAAAAAAAGTTAATATATGAAAAATTAAAATATTTACAATTTGATAATAAAAGCTATATCTAAATTAAAGTCGTTCACATTATTTTATATCCATACTCATATATCAAATACGTATATTATATATATTTCATTGTTGATTTGGCTTAGAGCTAGCAAGGGCAATCATGCAGCTATATTTTTAAATAATTTATTTGCATATATAGTATAGAGTTAAACTGACCGACCAAACAATGGCGGCAAAAGATAAAAATGAAAAAACATTTGATGATGCAAACCTTTGCTTGTATCGTTGGTTAATCAATTCAAACACTCATGCAGCCTAAGGTTAATTAGATATACATAATATATAAAGTAGGCATGTTTTGTCTCTCGCAGAACATGGATTGTCATAATGTTTTTTCCATGTCTGGTTTGAAATCTCGTCTTATTTTAATTCCCATTTATTATCATTGTTGACGACTTTTGCATCCAAATATATATCTTATGCAATCGATAATTATATATATATATTGCAGATAAGTTATTTGAATCTAATTTTTTTTTAAAATAATATTAATTATTATTAAATTAATGATTATTTTTTAGTAAATACTATTTTATTATTATTATAGACTATTTAATATATATGTTTTTTTTAATTCGAGATCGATGATGAAAAATGAAGGCAACAATGAATGTAATTTTCTATATTAATTAATAAGATTTTAGACAAATTCCTTTGGATTATATAGTAATGTAAACTATACATTTCATCGTTGAATTTTCTTTTTATTTTTAATTTGTTCATTAAAATTTAAAAGATTTAATTTACTGATTAAACTTTAGACTAATTACTATTTTGATCAGTATAGTGTTAAATCATAAATAGAACGGTGACATGACAATCACATATGTTAACATAAACCGTTTTTTATTGACGTGGAACTCATGTGTCATCTTTTTCTTTTCTTTTTGGTTTTATCTTCCTCCTCTAATGATGAAAGTTTTATTTTCATATTCATATGTCATGTTAAGTTGTAGTTAGTTCTCTGACATCTTCTCTGACCATTGAAGATATAAAAATATCCTAATTGTGTCCTACTACTTCATCAATTTAAATTTTTTTCAAATTTCACTTTAAAATTCACAAAATTCAACCCTAAACCAAAACATATTAAACCCTAAACCATTATAATCTATAATATCAACCATCTGATTATTATTTTATCATCGATAAAATAAAAAGAAATATGAAATTAAGGTTCTTTTTTTAGAAAATTTTTTAAAATAAAAAAATGTCAATTCATAATATTGTCATGTATTTAAAAATGGAGTGAATAAAATAAGAGCAAATGAAAATTTAGTAAATAAATTAAAATGTTTAAATTTTAATTATTAAAATAAGAGTGAGAAGAAAGTTTGATTGTTGAAATTTATAATATATATATATATATATATATATATTTGTTTTAGGATTTTAGAATTTAAATATTAATATTTATCATATGAAGTTTCTTCCTATAAAATAATCTATAATCTAAGTTTTCATTTAATAAATTCACAAATTAGTTTGAACCGTAGGCACATCAAAGGATAGGAAATCATTATTAAACTGGGCGTTTTTATCAAAATATCACCCTTACACATAATAATTATCTGTTAGGTATCATTTTTTTAAATATTATTGATCTAGCACACTTTTTGACATGGTGGCAATAAAGTGTGGATGCCTTCGCAGGGTTTTGACACGTATGGAAGGTACGGATCATGATCCGCGCCTTTCCTTTATAACTCCAACTGTCCGTCTCCCACATTAATTAACACTCGTTTTCCCTCTTCTCATCTCTCTATAAATATCACATCCAACACAACCTTCAAACCACACTCAAATATCAAATTATCTCATTCTTCCTAATATCAATCTTTATATTTAGAAGGTAAAATATTTTATATTATATATTAGAATTATTTAATAATTTATTATTTTATTAAATTTTATTGTACTATTTTTTAATTAATTTTTAGAGTTATAAAATTGAAGGCGGGTAGCTACGTTTATATGAAAATTATATCTCGAGGCATTTTACCGATACGGTAACAATTTTAAATTGTGTTGTTATTTTAATTATTGTGAATGTTTCATTTATTTAATTTTTTAGTATTAGTTTATATTTTAATTTGTAAACTATTTATTAAATTAAGAGAGAGACCATATATTAGATTCATTTATTCATACCGTTAAGTTAGAGATACCTACTCGTGTATGGCCATATTTAGCCGAGGCTGGATTCAGTTACGTAGAGAAATATGAAAGACAATGTAACATTGAATCCAACCTTATTTCTACATTGGTTGAAAGGTGGAGACCAGAGACACGCACGTTCCATCTTCCGTGTGGAGAGTGCACTATTAGGTTGGAGGATGTTTCCATACATTTGGGGCTTTCGGTAGATGGAAATGTGATTTTTGGGGTGGCGGATGGTGACTGACATTCCTTGTGCAATGAGTATCTTGGAGGTATCCTGCTTAATTTCAATGGTAGTCGAACATTGTTAAATTGGTTGGATACAACTTTCAAACATTTAAGTCGCGACGCCTCTAAGGAACATGTTAAAATGTATGCACGAACTTGCATATTACAACTCATAGGAGGGATCCTGATGCCTGATAAATCACGCAACCAAGTTCATTGTATATGGTTGAGTCACATCGTAGATTTTCACGTTGTCGACATATTCAGTTGGAGCTCTACAGTTTTAGCATTTCTGTATAGGGAAATGTGCCGAGCAACTGATTATCGAAAAAATGCTATCGACGGATGACTCTTTCTTCTTCTGTCTTTGGCGTGGTATTGCATGCCCTTTTTTATGTACGGTCGTGAAAAACCCGTTGGTCTTCCCGCTATTGTTGAGGTAATTTCAATACTGAATTCGTATATAAATAATTTGTTGAATATATAATATTTTTTTTATTGAATGGGTGGTCAAGTGTAAGAAAATATCATTGAGATTTACCGAATGAATTGGAAGAAATTCGAATACTCACTGATCAGAATGTTGGTACAGAGGTATGTATTTAAATTTTATTATTTACTTTTAATTATTGTTATATAATTAAAATATTATTTTGATAAGAATTATATATATATATATATATTAGTTTTAACGAGATCCTTATACTACTGAAGAAATGAGGATTTGCATCACACATCACTTGAGAGGCACATTAGATGTCTGAATGACGGTGGTCCCTCTGATATGTTATACTATTGTCGAGTGGTATCCTACTGATCGCTTGCTCTACCAATTTTGTTTCGTATAATCTATTTTGGAAGCACCTAAGAATCTCGACGATATGCATATCATCGATAGACGGGGCAAAAAAAAGTCGACTGGTTGTTGAAGTACATAAAGTGGGTAATGATATGGGAGGACTGACGTGGACGCATTCCCCATACAAAACCCATTTATGTGGATTATTATTTGGTTGCGGATGATTATTATGATTGGTTTAACACAAACGGAAAACCATTTATACTTTTTGAGGTTGCACAAAACGGGAGCATCCATCGATGCCGACAAAGACATCCCCCGTCACAACATCACTGTTCCCCGACTCGTGGACGTAGAGCAGGCGTTTCTGGCTCGTCTTCAGCTACAACACCAAAACCATCACAACAACCACCGTCTATACCGGTGTACATTTCGCAGTCATTTCAGATGACACCGTAGTCGAATCAAATGGTACCACAACCATTTTAAATACCACTGGAGTCGAGTCATACGTCACTGCTTTCATATCATATGCCACCATATCCGGGTCAAGTGCCACCTCAGTCGGGTCAGATGTCATTGCCACAGGGTTTTATGACCCATCATGGCGGATGTTATACTTCCATGCTTGTAGATCCAGCCTGAGGTTCATATGCTACTTATTTGGCGGGTGAAGGTGGAATACATACATAGACACCTCCAACGTAATTTTTGCATTCATCGATGTCGGTGTTTTTATAGCTTTTATAATTTTCTATAAAAGGTGCGATAGTTAATCATACACCTCCAGGGTCCTTATTCTATGTAGGTGTTACATCGTCATCCATCTATCATCAACAAAATGTAGTTGCTCCTGATGATGATGAGAGTGAGGAGGAAAAACAAGTTATAAGAAGAAATCATCATCGACACAGACAACCACCACCCTGTGAAACATATTTAAGATGCATGCATCGAATAAAGTTGTTTAGTTTGTAATGTTTTTATTTAATTTTGTTTGTTTACCAACAATTGTAAAGTTTTTATTTAATTATGGACTTTTTATTTATTTTTTTGTTAATGTTTTTATTATTTAATTTTTCAAATTGTATCATATGCATTTAATGTTTCTATTTAGTTGTTCTTATTGTTCTTATTGTATCGTTTTCTTGTATTTAGTTTGTAATGTTTTTATTTAATTTTCACTTAAGTATCTCATTACTCGATGATGCTCAAATGATATTAATTGAAAGTAAATGAAAATTAAATAACACAAACTTATATTTCATAAACAACTATTACATCATCACATCTTCAACGGTTACTTGATGACAAAAGAGATGTACATTTTTTCCTATTGTTTCATAGGTTTCTACAATGCTCACATCTTTTGTTTTCTCTGGACGTCTCTACTATCCATATTACAATGAATTTGAGTGGATTTTGGACGACCGAGCTCCCTTAATAAGGACATATATGGTACAATCAGAAGCCATTTTGAACCTCATCAAGGTCTTTCTCATTACCTATTGGGGGAACTCAAATTCATATACCTTAAATACTTCTGAAAGTCGGTATACAAGATCCAAAAAACGGTTATAATCTTGAAACGTATGAGAGCAAGTTGTTATAACATGAGAGAATGAATACTTCAGAGCTTGAAGAAACTCATATTCACACCACCTATCTTGTAGATTAACTATGAACAAGTTAGCTTGAATCCTTTGAAGAGGTCTTGGCATCTCTGTGACACGAAGTAATTCATGGGTTCTAGTAAAGATTATTACAAACATTCCTTTTGATGCATCAATTCTTTTTTGTAAATCTACAACTAATCTTGGGTGATAGACATGACCGTTTTGTATCCAAGTTTAAGTTTATCCCCCAAGCTTGGCAAAAAGTGCTCCCAAACGAAAAATATGCCATTTTAGCCGAAGTAGTTACTAGTAAATGGTGTGCCCCCTTTAAGGTCGAATTGAAAGTCTAAACTAAGTTGGTCGTCATGTGTCCATATCTATATCCACCTATATGCATTTGTCCATATTTCTTTGTTAATGATGCTGATGTAATTGTATCCTTCATCATTCTTCCCTCGTAAATCTTGAAGCATGGACTCAAATATTTCAGGTAATAGTTTGTAACATGAGCGTCAAATGTAAAACTTATTATTAAGTTTCCATAAAAAATGAAAATGATTGAGAAATAAACTTAGGCATTTTTACATACCCATGCGCACACGTAATTGGCCTCATCATTAGCAGCAATGATAATTAACAACAATGTGTCGGATACAGTACCAATGTTGGACATAGGGTGGTTGCCACATTAGACCCAAAGACTCCATTGTTGCTTTGATCTTAGCTTCATAATCTGAAATGACACATATTTCTTCCCTCGTGACAACATGTAAGCGTAAGTTTCTGAGGAAAAAAACTCAAGAATTTGTATCTTCTCATTCAACAAGGAAAAAACAACTGGAAAAATATTACAATTACCATCTTAGACAGCTGCCAATACTAAAAATTGTTTGTATTTTACATACAAGAATGCCCATCAATTTGAACCACAGGCTTGCAGTATTACACATCATTAACTCACTGTGGGTAAGTCTAAAAAAACCGCTAGAATTGGCATCGATCACTAAGCACTCGATCATTTTGATATGTATGGCAAGTTTCGAAGTCGATAATTATCCTAGGATTCAATATTTGCACTACCCTAAATCAACTTGGTAGTTCGTTTAAAGATGCATGCCACTTGCCGTGAATTTTTTTAATGATATTTTACTTTGCCTTCCATGCTTTCCTGTATGATACAGTGTACCCATATTATGATTGTATAACTAAAATCATCATCGCAATAACTATATTGGAGTTTTCTTTGACCATGGGCATGATGGTTTGTCAGATAATGTCGGAGTCCAAGTTAGGATGACCCTGGTTGATCCCTCAGGTACATCAAGTGAGTTGGCCTCATCATTAGCAGCAATGATAATTAACAACAATGTGTCAGATACAGTACCAATGTTGGACATAGGGTGGTTGCCACATTAGACCCAAAGACTCCATTGTTGCTTTGATCTTAGCTTTATAATCTGAAATGACACATATTTCTTCCCTTGTGATAACATGTAAGCGTAAGTTTCTGAGGAAAAAAACTCAAGAATTTGTATCTTCTCATTCAACAAGGCAAAAACAACTGGAAAAATATTACAATTACCATCTTAGACAGCTGCCAATACTAAAAATTGTTTGTATTTTACATACAAGAATGCCCATCAATTTGAACCACAGGCTTGCAGTATTACACATCATTAACTCACTATGGGTAAGTCTAAAAAACCGCTAGAATTGGCATCGATCACTAAGCACTCGATCATTTTGATATGTATGGCAAGTTTCAAAGTCGATAATTGTCCTAGGATTTAATATGCGCACTACCCTAAATCAACTTGGTAGTTCGTTTAAAGATGCATGCCACTTGCCGTGAATTTTTTTAATGATATTTTACTTTGCCTTCCATGCTTTTCTGTATGATACAGTGTACCCATATTATGATTGTATAACTAAAATCATCATCGCAATAACTATATTGGAGTTTTCTTTGACCATGGGCATGATGGTTTGTCATATAATGTCGGAGTCCAAGGTAGGATGACCCTGGTTGATCCCTCAGGTACATCAAGTGAGTATGGTTGTTAATTGTCATATATTGTTTTTTCTCTTTCTCTTGGATACAAGAACCATCCAGTTGCATCCGTTGTCACGTTGGACACAGTGACAAACATACTTTTCAGTGGTGGAACATTCGACTCTAGACTGAATAGAATTATGAATGTCGTAATTCTTAATTTTCATCATCTCTTCTTCTTTGGATGAAAACTTCATTCCTTTATATAACTCACCATCATTGATTGATGAGTTAAATCCGCAATCACCAACATTAGGCATATCCACAAATTTTGGCCAGTACATTGCATCATAGTCAGCTCCATACATGTGTGATGGACGTATTTGTGGAACTTAATCTACATCATCATCATCAGAGTCCATTTTTAACTGCGATGATTCTGGCTAACTGCGGTGATTCTGGCTGAACGAATAGTCCAGTCTCACCACCATTTGCACCTAGTTCACGAAGAGGTTCTTCTGGTGGAGATGAGGGTTCCTCTACGATGCCGACATTTAGGTCGAACAAGTTGGTAGTTGAATGCATTACCCTTGAACTTGAAGGCATCTCAACATTGAGGTCCAAGAAGCTCGCAGTTGAATGCCTCCCCCTGAAACTTGAAGGCATCGTGTCAAATAAGTACTGTACAGATTGTTGCGTTGATGGCGTCTCCATATTCAGGTCAAAGAAATTGGAAGATGAATTCATTCCCTTTGAACTGGAAGCAATGTTGCCATACAGATTATTTATGGAGCCACCTCGGTACAGATCGTAAGAAGTTACTAATGAATGTCTCCCCATTGAACTTGATGAGATGAAACCATGATGTGGATATACCATTAACGAGTTAAAATCATTATACATTACTTGAGTTGAGATGTTAATTTGATTAGCTTGTTGAGCCAACCCATAGTGGGAGCATAATGACGTACCACAAACTGCAGACACTTCAACAAATATCGCATACATCTGTGTATCGGAGTCTGAATATTGATTTTGAGAATCAACCATCATAGCAACATCGTTATGGTTAGAGAGTTCGAACGTTGTATAAGTTAATAGAAATACTGCGGTTGGAAATCTGTATGGAATGACGAATAATCTTCTAGTACTTCCAACATGAACTTTCCTTAAAATTTTAGTGATCCGATCATTGAGAGTGATGTTTCTCTTGAATGATATTCTGACATAATGATTTGATGCATAGACGACGTCGGTTTCATCTTCCAGAATTCCTCCATTATAGTAAACAATTACTAAAATACGCATCATTTTGAGACTTTGAAAGATCGAAAGTCTTATATTTGAAATACGCCTAATTAAATAAATAGTATATGAATTAAAATATAAACTAATCCAATTTTTTTTAAAAAAAAATTCACAATAATTTAAATAACACAATTTCATATTGTTATCGTATCGGCAAAATGTCTAGATGTATGATCCCACTTTCCAATTTTACAATCGCAAAAAAATAATATAAAATAATTAGTACAATAAAATTTGTTCAAATAATTAAATATAAAATAAATATAATATAATCAAAAATAAGTTTACCTTATACAAATAAAAACAAAATCTACTTAGCTTGATAGAAGGAATTGATATAAGTGAGAATAAGCGAGTAATTTTGGTGTGATGATGTTTGCATTCGGAGGGGCTGTTATTTATAGGGGAAGAGAGTGTTTAAAAGTCGAGTTTTCAGGCTCAAGTAATAATGAAGTACCAATAATTCAACGTGCATAATGGAATGTGAGGATCATTCGTGTCAGAACCCGCAAAAGTTTGGATAGCGATCCACACCCTCCCCTTATGTGGCGCCAGCATAATCCGCGAAGGCGCGGGTGACGATTCTCGCTTTATTACCACCGTGTGTGCTATATCAATAATATTTGAGAAAAAAGTAACTGGTATGTAATTATTTTATGTAAGGGTGATATTGCTGCATTCCATCGATAAGCACAAAAGCTAAGTTACACCTAATTTTCTTTGTTGACCAGAAACTTTGAGAAATTACTTTTTAGTTTCCATTTCACCCACCCATATTAGCAATCAATTGCCTTGTTTTTCTCAGCGCCCAACTTTTAACACGTTTCACTCTTTCATCCTTTAAAGTTTCCCACATCTTTTACATATCCCTTTTCAAAAGTAATTAGAAACAAATGTTAAATACTAACCAAGAAAATAAATATGATTTTTAGTTTTTCCATTAATTTTTTTATGATAAAGTGATAATTTTTTTTTTATGTATAATCATTATTATACATAACCAGGAAAAAATATGTATAATTTGTAATCATCATTTTATAATTTTTAAAAATTTAATGATTAAAATGATCATTTTAGTAGAGTTTAGTGACATTTGATGTATTTTATCCATTTGAGAAAATGTTAATAGCCGACTAGTGCCAAATGAACTTTTATTTTCTGTATATTTAAAAAGTCATATGATAATCGAGTTTGGCGTAATTGCTTATAACTATATAAATATGATATGTCTAATCAATTATTAAAATTTATAGATTTTGTTGAATTGAATGTCTTCAAATCTTTTCATATAATTTGATAGTTTTATTAAAAAAATAAATATTTAAAATTATAATGAAGATTAATAATTATAACTGTAAATTAAATATATAATTAGGCACAATTTGATTTTGGTGGTGAATGAATTATTGTTATTCTTTGAGGTCTCGGGTTCGAGCACCATGAATGTTAGGGATATGAGCATTCAATGTCAAAATATTGAGAGTTATCTTTGAACAAATATTACATTGTACTTACCCAAGATTAATATATATATATATATATATATATATAATTAAAACATTTTTCTATAATCAATTTACATAAAAAATTAAACACTTAAAACTACATAAGGATAAATCAAACCACATATAAAGCATAATTCAAAGTTGAGTGACACGAGAAAACTACCTAAAAATACAAATTGAGTATCTAAATCTAATTTGAACATCTAAAACAGAGAAAATCAACAGAATTGATTCATCTCTTTCTTTTTTAAATTAGATGACCTTATTCCCATATGTAATGGGGTAAGAGAGAGGTAGGATAGTAGACTACCCCCAACGCGAGATTGAAAGCAGCTTTCATGGGAGACCTCCAGCATTATGAATTGCCCACCGTGGGACTCGATCCCACGACCACAAGGATAAGAGCCTTGCATTCTACCAACTAAGCTGGACGGGCAATTTTGATTCATCTCTTTCCTTTCTTGTTATTTATAACCAACTGGATTTGCATTCCACCAACTCCACATCTTCCAGCCTTATCCAAATCCTAAGCCCCACATTTTCACATTATCTATTTTTTATATCTATAAAAATATCAAAAAAATAATATATTGAATGATAATTCGATTGATATTATTCTTTTAATTGTCGATAAAATTATATATTATGAATAATATTACTTAAAATTTCATTACTTATAAATAGTATATTACCCTTTATCATTAGAATTGTTTATCGAGTTCAATAAAAACATATATTTTAAAATACTCTAAACAATAATAACACTAAAAATTTAAAATATAGTATTATTTTTAATGTCCCCACAATTGAAATAAATGTGTGTGTATGAGCATTTAACGTGAATTGCAAAACTCTCTGTGAATCAAGTTGTGGCTTCCACTTGTATTTATGTGGTAGAGCCAAATATGATAACAAAAGTACCCACCAAAAAAAATTACACAAGCCATGGAAAATGCATGTGTTCGTTATTCATAGCTAATCTTCCAAGTTAGCTATTTTTATTTATTTTGCAGCCTATCTGTGGGGGTTGATTTGACTTTGGTTTATTAATTAAGTATATTTAGCTCATAGATATCTCTGTTAATTTGATATCTAAAAGAAATCTAAAGAGACTTTCTTTGCGATTACTCAATCAAATTTAAAATCGTTTTTAGTCATTAAAATTTATTAATAGTTACATAATTGGTTCAAATGATAGAGACGAGAATAAAATTGATAAAATATATAAAGTTTTAAATTTTTAGTAAGTAAAATAAGAGCGATAAGATAATTCAGTTATTAAATTTTATAATTTATTGTTATATATAATACTTTGAAGAAGATTAATAAAACAAGATAAAGAAGCTAAAGTAGTCTTCATAGTTCTTTGTTCACACCACATTGGGGATTTAAAAGATAAGTCTTAACTTCAAAGCTTTCTTGTAAGTAAACTAGAGGTAAATAATATCAAATGTGAATTAATCATCATTCCCACCTTTTTAAGGTTCCTGTCTTCATTTTAATGTTTATCTATTGGTATTGATTTGAATTTAGAGTTTAAATCAATTCATTTATATAATTATATCACAAACATATACAAGTTTAAACTACTGGTATTCGATCACTGACCGATTAATCCAGATCGGATACTGTAGAGGCGAAGACGACCCTCTTAACCCAATTTACTCCATTCGTAAACACCAGGATTCGAAGACCTAACCTTACTTAAAGGACCTCTTACCAATTATGACACCTAGTACTTGACAATTCTATTGATTAATTTATTAGAAAATTAAAGGAGACATAAGAATCGGATCCCTCATCTCTTTGTATTATTCATTAAACTAGAGTTAATTCAGTAAAAAAAAATATTTTGTTCTTTACAGTACTCACAATTTATTATAAATCAATATATTTACGACTATTTAAGTATTTTTTATAAAAATCAGAAAAATGAATAAAAATATTGATTTCACTCTTTATGTTCCTTTTTGTCATTTTGCTCAACTAAACGCATTGATCGTGTTAGCTTTTAACTTTGGGCCACTTTGACCAGCTTTGGATTTCCCAATTTTCATACGATAAAATCTATTCTTAATTTAAAAATAAATGTCTAAATTATATTCAACATTAACTTTTAGTAAACTTCATACACTTATTTTTACATTAAGTCTAAAATTTAATGTCTCTAATTAACTATTTAAAGTTTAAATCGAGAAACACAAACAAAAAGGTTATCTCAAGTTTGTAAGATCCGAAATCTTCTTTTGATGATCCACGTAGTCAAATAGTCGATGAGAGTAAGAAAAAGTCTCGATCGAAATATAAGATCAGTCTGATAGTCCGACATGAAGATCGAAGTTAAATAATGTCAAGGGTTTTAAGTTAAATTCGAATTTGTTAAGATTACTTTGGGACAGATTGATACGAGAAAGAAGAAAATGATGATTTTGACATTTTCTCTCATTGGAGTGGGGTCGTTAGAGTAGCGCGATGACATGTTTACGATCAAATCTATTTGTCGGTTTACTAGAGGGGCGAGATATGTTGCAGTTGTTGGTGCGTTTAGTAGATTATTGATTGGAGTCGTGGTTGTTCAGATAACTCCCATCTTCTTCAAAGTTCCTCTTCATAATCTATGGATTGTTTTGAAGGCTCAAATCCATTTTACTTTTTGTACTTCAAAAAAATAAAATAAATCTAAATGATGGTTGAATGCGATGAAGACAACAAGCCTAAGGTTAGGGTTAGAGAAGATAATTCGGGGGAGAAAGAAAGTTTATAGTTTTTGAAAGTTTAGTGGTTAAAATTAAAATTATTAGTATTTTTTTATTGATATATCTTGTCATTAAACTTATAGAAGTTAACGGTTCCGTAATCAAAACAAAACATATCAATAATATAAGTGACAAAATTATTACATTTTAAAACCGTATATCAAAATAAGAAAGGTCGAACTCAAAAATAATCACTCATATAATTGATCCATATTTATTTTACACAATTTGTGTATTTTAATCTTAGATCCTAGCATCTAAAACTTCAACCCTAAAAGCTTGAATTCTAGACCCTAAAACAAATTATAAACTTAAACCCAAAATTTGAAATTATAAAATATAAACCCATATCCATATACCCCATATAAAACATAAATCACAAAAAAAAATTATATTTTACACATTATATAATTTTTCTTTAAATAATTATATTAGTTTATAATATTACCAGATCTAATTACAACTCACAAGCAAACTTTAAACTTGGAAAGTGAAATATATTTAAATTCCGTGGGTCCAAAACGAAGCAAGTTGTTTGCACTAAGTATTTATCTTTGCCTTCTTCAACTCTCAATGACTATATATACACACCGTTGTTTGGAATTTTGCTTTCATCTCGAAGAACAGTTAGATATCAAGAAAAGCAAACAAACACGGATTTGCTATAAAAGTACAAGGAAGATGAGAAGATTAATTTGAAGTTGAGCTGCAAATTTTTTCTCTGATTCTTTTTTTGGAGAAAAAAAGTTATGTCGCAGAGGAAAAAGCAAAGAACTTCTCGTAAATGCTCCGAGAAATCTGATATGTTTGATGGATTACCTGATGATCTTGTTCTCTACATCCTTTCCAAGCTCGCTTCTTCCGCTGCTTCTCCTCCTGATTTCATCAACATTCTCTTAACGTATGCATGATCTTTGTTTTTGATTTGTTTATGTGATTTTTTAGTGTTGTTTGAAGGTAATAATAATAGAAATTTTGAATTTTATGTTTTGATAGATGCAAGAGATTAAACAATTTGGCAGTTCATCCTCTGGTTTTATCAAAAGTTGGCTCTAAAGTTTTTGCCGTTAAAGCTCGAAATTGGTGCGATTCGGTTCACCGTCTTCTCAAACAGTGCGTTAAAGCCGGCAACGTTGAAGCTTGCTATACTCTCGGCATGGTCAGTGATTCGTATGAATTTCTATCTTATTTGTATTTTTAAAAGTAAAATTCATTAGGAATTAACGTAATTTGGCGCCGTTACAGATCCTATTCTACTGCCTGCAAAACAGAGGAAGTGGGGCGTCGTTAATGGCGAAAGCAGCAATCAAATCCCACGCACCAGCTCTATACTCGCTTGCAGTCATACAATTCAACGGGAGCGGTGGTTCGAAAAAGGACAAGGACCTCCGCGCTGGAGTAGCCTTATGCGCGCGAGCAGCTTTCCTCGGCCACGTGGATGCGCTGCGTGAACTGGGCCATTGCTTACAAGACGGTTACGGCGTATGCCAACATGTAGCCCAAGGACGCCGGTTACTCATCCAAGCCAACGCACGGGAACTCGTGGCGTCGTTAAACGCGTTAGTCCAACGAAAAGCTCAGCAACAACACCATCGTCATTTAAACTACCAATATTACAATTTAAAAACGGGTTCGAGTTGTCCGTTATTAAGTGATTTCGGATGCAATGTACCCGCACCAGAGGTACACCCGGTAAACTCGTTCTTAAGAGAATGGTTCGAGTCAGAGGGGGCCGAGTTAGCGCAGGGGCTAAGACTTTGTTCCCATGAAGGGTGCGGGAGACCGGAGACGAGGGCTCATGAGTTCAGGAGGTGCTCGGTTTGTGGCACGGTGAATTATTGCTCGCGTAGTTGCCAAGCACTCGATTGGAAGCTGAGACATAAGATGGAATGTGTGCCAATGGAACGGTGGTTGGAAGAAGTCGGTAATGGTAATGGTAATGGTAATGGTAATGGTAATGGTATTGGCGACGGCGGTGTTGGGGAAATGGAGGAGGTTGCGGAAGCCGAAGAGTTGGCTATTTAATTACAAAGGGTAAAACCGTAAATGCAAGTTGTTATGGGTAAAAGAAATTCTTTTTTCCTTTCTCGGTTTTTAATGTTTGGGATGCTTTCATTATGTACATAGAAGAAAGGTTTCAACTTTCGACTTTTGAGATTTTAATTTTGTAGTTTTTAATGGAAAATGAAAAAAAAATGCAGGGATTAGACTTTTAAATTTTATCAAGTTTATTTTTCTTAATTTATTTTAGAGTAACTTTCACTCGTGTGTTCAATTAACTAAAAGAATTAATCTGATCATTAATTTTTTTAATTTTATCAATTAAATTTAATTATTTAAATTATATCAATCAAATCATTTGTTATTTACATCTTACGAAAGTAGTGAAAACTATATAAGATAATTATATAAAAAATATTAAATTCAAGAAATATTTCATGTCAATTTGAATTCAATTTGCACTATTAAAGAAAAAGAATTCAATTTGCATGATAGCTCAAGTTAATAATTACTAAGCCGAATTCAAGTTTCTTTCAAACCAAATCCAAATTACACGTCTATACATATTTGGTCACGCACAAAAGGTTGCTTATGCTGGCACAGCAGTTATGTATGATATAATCTCTCCCTCAACATTTTCCTAGAAACAAAAGGGGAGAGCAATGTAGCTTCAACATATTCATTGTACGCTTCATTGTACTCGGCAACGGGCTTAAACTTAGCAGCACGCACAGAACACATATCGAACCTTGAATCATTGTATTAGATATAGTCAACCAACCATCTCTATGTCACTTGGTATCTTTCCTTGACCATCTGGGGAGTTGATAGATGCTAGTAAATCATCTATCTTTAGAGGAGAATGCCGAACCATGAACTGGAATATAACCTACAGAGCAGATTCGAGAATATTTATAATTCGAAGAAGCACCAGAAGATTATCTACATGCAATAATTTTGACAGGCTCATAACAGAATGAGAAGCAGTGATCACTTTAAAAATGAAGTTGAAACACGGGAAGGCAAGCATGGATGACATGATTGATTTGTCATTGTCTCTACCAAGAAACAACAGATCTTTGAATCAATGCAGTCAAAAAGAAGGAAAATAAGGGAATAAACAGACAAACCTTCTTCAATCTTGCTTTATTTAAGTACATTTTATCATAAAGAAAAAGGAAGCATCTGATGCAACAGCAAGTGCATCTAAACCAACTCTACAAAGATTTGAGTTGAATTCCCTAATTCCCCCAATCAAAATGAGATTCAAAACATGACAGTGACAGTGCAAACACCGAATGTTCATAATAATTATTGCGGGGCCAATTTTATGAACTATTTTATGGCAGACAAGGGATTTACATAACTATCCTGCTAAGAATTACTCCAAACCTTTGTCATAAAGAGTCATGAGTACACAAAATGTCACAAACATTAGCTAAATATGGCGTTCACGTTTTCACCAAATGATTTGAGGATGGATTTTAATTTCAATAATAGTGCTATAAATCATATCATGCATGCTTTCTACCAACCTTTGAGTAACTATCTGCAAAAGCACGTGCTCGGTTGGACTTGTCAAGATAAATCAAATCAGCCTTCTCCAGCTTCCCATCCACAAAACTCAATCCTTCATCACCAATAGCGAACCGTAAAAGGTTCCCTGATTGCACCCCTGACTGTGCATTTGGAAAAGAGAGAAAACCAGATAAAAAAAAAGAGTGAAATACTAAATGTTAGCCACATGGACTGTTAAAAGCAAGGTCGGAGAGGAAGGATGCTTTAAGTTCTACAATTTGTTTTCCTTTCTAGCTTGTATTTCAGGAAATCTGGCTCATGAGCCTCCCATTTAACTCAAGAAGCAGACAGCCTTAATTGTGGAAGTAAACATGCCGACATAACGGAATGTCAACAAGATGAAAACATGGGTTCTAAGCTTCTTTGCTTCAATTTAAATAGACAACATTTATAACTATCACCATCTCAAAGGGGCTGCCATCTGAGACAACTAGGAGCTTTTAACTCAGGTCAGGATTCAAATCACGGGGAAGGGAACAGGGAATTACAGGATGGTAAGGAGCTACCCTATTTTTACTAACTCAAAGCCCACTGACCGCACAACTTATCAAATTGAAGCAACGGCTAACTGCATTGATATATCATAGAGTTTGACGAACAAAATAACAATGGCCAATTATTGATGAACAAATCATTGTAGTTCTAAGCTTCTTTGCTTCAATTTAAATAGACAACATT
Organism: Hibiscus syriacus; assembly: GCF_006381635.1. NCBI lineage: Eukaryota > Viridiplantae > Streptophyta > Magnoliopsida > Malvales > Malvaceae > Hibiscus > Hibiscus syriacus. Next base: position 189,512 of record NW_024063512.1, on the reverse strand, counting down.
TATAACTATCCCCATCTCAAAGGGGCTGCCATCTGAGACAACTAGGAGTTTTTAACTCAGGTCAGGATTCAAATCTTGGGGAGGGGAACAGGGAATTACAGGATGGTAAGGAGCTACCTTATTTTGACTAACTCAAAGCCCACTGACCGCACAACTTATCAAATTGAAGCAACGGCTAACTGCATTGATATATCACAGAGTTTGACGAACAAAATAACAATGGCCAATTATTGATGAACAAATCATTGTCATTAGTTGGAAGCAACGATTATTGCATTTGGCTCAGTATGGGTATTTACGACCATACCTTTTCTATGATATCCCCATCTAAGCAGCCAACAAGCACGGGAGGGTCATCTGACGTTACCAGTTTTCTATCATCTTGCAGCTCCAAAACAACCTAACAACAGAAGAAAGAACAATTGATTATCCTTTACTCCATATGTATAGGTTTACTAAAACTGAGATGTTAGTTTTTTATTATTCGTCTTAACCCCCATGATCATATTTTTCTCTTTAAGGTATCTTCTCCAATTTAATCCAAGAGCGTAAGGTAAATGTTATTTCATTCTTTAGCGAGCTTTATTTTTGAATTCCATAGCTAAAAGTTATTCTAGAAAATGTAATAGTCTGAACCAAGCCATCAGACAGAACAAGATTTTTCCCGGTTATCAGCATGCACGGATTGATGATCATAAGAGCAACCTATCTATATTAAACCTGCAGCTTAAAGACAATAACTCACACAAATTAATGACACTAATTGTTGCTCTTCAGTATGGCAGTGAGGAAGAAGCATGTCCTAATTTGTTTGAGGGGTTCATGAGGGAGAGGTAAGGGCACAGGAAGCATAGATGAATAATGAATATTATATCAAGATACCTGTTGTTGGCTAGGAATCTCTCCTTTACCATCTGTGTCAATAACATATTGACTACAATTCTCATTTTTCCAGACCAATACTAGTGGCGTGTTGCCAGTTTGATAGTGAGCATGCCTGTGAATGAAATAAAATAAAACTCACTGGTTAAAATACATAAACAGGAGAGACAAAATCTGCTATTAAGAGATGTTGAGAGATCCTAACAATAATAGAGAATTTAAGAACAGGAAAAACAAAAAAAGAAGCAATGAATGTCCATCTTCCAGGGGATGGACAAAGAAAAAGCTTCATCGTTGATATCCGAAGATATCATTAAATAATATAAGCAACCTTAACTACAAAATAGGAGCATCATCTTTCTTTTTTTTTTTGATAAGAAGAGCATCATCTTTCTTAAAAGGAAGAAAGTCCAATTATAACTCATTTCACAGGAAAAAAACCATTAAAGTAGGATAGAGACTTTACTCTATACTCCTGAACTCTCTCATCTAATTATTTAACCAGCAGTTAGCAAGTGATAGATAGACGAGCTTTGGAATGCCAATGGAGCATAGCTTCTGAACATTAATAATAGAAAATAACAAAGTAGCCACAGTTTACACCATATATCAGATTGTAGAATTTTACCTATTCCTTAAATTACAAGAGAATTAAAATGAAAGCAATGCACGTCAACCATGCACAAAAAAGCAAAGACATGAAACTACAGAGTAAATCTTATTCAATAAAATCCTATTCAACTTAAGGCAATGGAAAAATGATAATGAAAACAGAGTAATATTTTTTTAGGAAAAGAACTCACTTGTTATAAAATAGTAATCCATCCTTGACATAAGGCACAGTTCCAGTGTATGCTGCATAGAGCCCACTTTGATCACAGTTATACACTGGAACAACACTGAATCTAAATTTATGATAATGCGAAGGTGAATTGCAAGCACCGCTCTCTTCAAGCTTCGAGTTCAACCAATAGAATCTAAACTCAGCAGTGCAATCATAGAGAGAGTATCCATTCCAACATACAATATCAATCACATAGTAGGTCTGATCCGACTGCAACAAGAATCACCCTTCAACACAATCAAAGCTAAACAATATGACAGCAATAACATGATTTTGATCTTCTATGTTTCGGGATTTTTATACCTCGTGGAAAATACAATCCAGGATACAGTATGATTGAGCTGAGCCCGAGCTATCTCTGGTCTTGGCTCCAGCTGGTAAAGCCGACGGGAAATGATGCAAAATGGAGCCGTTCCGTTGCCTGCTGACTGTCGTTCCGTTTGATGAAACCACGAAACATCTCTTTCCAGATGGCCTTGCAAGTACATACCTTTAAAGAGGATAATAAAATCTGAACTTTACTTCAGAAGCAAATTAAAACGTTTCACAAATCCCTAATTAATACAACGAGCGAATAGAAGTATTTTTTAAAATCCCTAATTACCAGTCTTGGCTCAAGCGATCAGGGACGTCGATCATCCACTCAGGGAGCATAAGCTGTCTCGCGAACCATTTTCGAACCTCCGGTCCTCGAAGCGTCGAAGCTCGACGAACATCAAGGTCTTTCGACAAAGCTTCGGATTCATGTTCGGTTTCGGGTACGGTTTCGATTTCGATGTCGGACTGCTCGGGTTCGGATTCGGGTGCTGAAGACTGGAGCGAGAGAATAGAGGAGGCCAAGCAGCGAGCTTGATGTTGAGCGTCGCGACGATTCTGCGCTTGACGGAGCAGCGAAAGCTCTCTACGCTTCTGCTGGTCGGATATCGCAGCTCGCTTGAACGGACGGCGAAGATCGTGCGGCGCCATTGCTTATCGTACTCCTTCTCAGTCAATTTAACGATTTAAACCTTCCGCGATATTCTCCCTTGTCTCAAACAGTTTAAAAGAAAACGGGTTTATTACGTTATCGTTTCAATAATAAAAAGGTTAGGAATTAGGATAAATTTTTTATTCAGTCTATATAATATTTTATTTATATTTTAATTATTTAATTAATACATTTTAAAAAATATATTTAACATTAATATATTTTATTTCTATTTTATTAATTCGTGAATAAAAGATAATGTTAACATAATAATTTTGTTGAAAACATTTTGATATTTCAATATAACAAATTAAGATAAATGAATTTTAAGATTTTCTAAGCATATTCGATATAATTATTAAAATATCAAATTATTACTCCAAATCTTTCAAATGTCATTTTTAATCCTTATTCAAGTGTAAAATTAAATTTTAACCTTAAAATAATTTCAAAACAATTTTACAAAATATTTCAAACCATTTCAAAGCAAAAAATTCCAGATTGCTCAGAGGGAATCGATTCCCCCCCAATGGGGTACCGATTCCCCCTGAATGGTTTGGCTCCGAGAAAAACAGAATGCTCGGAGGGAACCGATTCCCCCCCAAGGGGGTACCGATTCCTCCTGTTTAACGGTCGAAATATTTGAATTTTAAACTTAGGGAAATGATTCCCTATGAGGGGGAACCGATTCCCCCCACGCTCCAAGCAGAAATATTAATTGTTTTCACACTTAAACGACTCTAATAACTTCATTAATGACCCACAACGTTCAGAAGTGATTCAAGGTGTATTTAAACAAGCTTAGAAGCCATTGATAAAAAACAAGAAACATCAAACAACTAGAATAAAGAGAGAATCAAAGAGAAAGCATCAAACCTCAAGTTTGTGCATTTCAAGCCTATTTTTCATTCAATATTCATTTTGCTTTCAAGAACACTACTTGTACTCAATTGTATTCATTCTTGAGTGTTCTTTTCTTTGTTCTAGAATTGTGCAAACAATCTACCTTGTGAGGATTTCCTTGTAAGTTTGTAAATTTGTATTGTTCTCTTTGGGAGAGAGTGTTCTCAAGAATTTGGGGTATAATTCTTGAGGGTTTGTAAGGTTACTCTTTGTCTTCAAAAGAAAGACAAATTAGTGAATTTGTGGAAAATCCTTAGTGTGGATAGCTAAGGTAGTGGACGTAGACTTTGGTTGAGAAAGTCGAATCACTCTAAATCGATGTGCAATTACTTTCAATTTTCTGCAAAAGCTTCCACCAAATTTTTAATTGTCAATTCACCCCCTCTTGGCCGATTTCGTCAATCGATTAACTCAACAATTGGCATCAGATCCTAACTCATTTGAAGGTTTAATCGCCTCTTGAGTCGATTCGGGAAAAGTTACATCAATAATCAAAGTCATCAATGGCCTCTACTTCAAACTTTGACTCCGGTCTCGATTCGATGCCCATCAACAAGCCTCCTTTCTTCAATGGGGCTAACTATGCCTATTGGAAAAATAGGATGATGTACTTCATTCAAGCAAGTGACATGAGAGCATGGAATGTTGTAGAAGACGGATATATCAAGCCTCTTACTCATCCAAGAATGTGGAGTGAATGAGAGACAAGATTGTTCCAGCTCAACTCTAAAGCCATTCATATCATATTTTGTGCTCTTGGACCAGATGAATACGAAAGAGTTTCATCTTGTACAACCGCCAAAGAAATATGGGACAAGCTTCAAGTCACTCATGAAGGTACCGATGAGGTAAAAAAATCTAAAATTAGTATTCTAACGCATAACTATGAAAATTTCAAGATGAAACCAAATGAAGATATCAAAGCTATGACGGATAGATTCTCAACGATTGTCAATGGTCTCAAATCATATGGAGATATCATTTCAAATGAAAAGCTTGTGAGGAAGTTAGTCTACTCCCTTCCAAAATCATGGCAATCAAAGAAGACGGCAATCATCGAGTCTAAGGACCTAACGTCCTTAACTCTTAAAGAACTAATTGATTCCCTCCTCACTCATGAAATGATGCTTGAAGATGATGTGGACCTCGATAAGATTGACGAGACACCAAAAGAGAAGGAGAAGAAGAAAAATATTGGAGTTGCTCTCAAATCCACAAAAGATGAGAGTGATTCGAATGAAGATGACGATGACGAGGAAATGGCATTGTTTGCCAAACGGTTCAGAAAAATGATGAGACCTTACCGAGGAAGAAAATTCAAACGAAATGAAGGCCTAAAAAATGAACCAAAAGAGAATGACCCGATCATTTGCTATGAATGCAAAAAGCCGGGGCATGTCAAATATGATTGCCCACAATTGAAGAGAAATGGTCAATCAAAGAATAAGCACAAGGCTAATGTGGCTACATGGAGCGATGAAGAAGGTTCCGATGAAGAGGAACAAGAAGTAGCAAACTTGTGCTTGATGGCATTCGGGGAAGATTCTAAGGTAACCTCTAACTCATCTAATTTTGATGATTTATCTTAAGATGAGCTATTAGAGGAATATAATGGGTTGGCTTCGGATTATGAGAAATTGTTTTTAAAATATAAAAATGATGTTTCAAAATTGAAAAATGAAAACAAACTCATATACAAAACCAACAACGATCTTGAAAGTAAAATCAAAGATTTGCAAATCAAACTAGAAGAGTTTGAAAAGAAAAATTTGGATTTGCAAAATTTACTTTCAAAGGTCAATGATGATCATCAAAAGAAAATTGATGATCTTAAAACTTCTTTTGATAAAGTTGGAACAAAACGTTTTGAAAAATGAGAAAATTCAAAATCCAACTTTGTTAGAAAAGATTTTAAAAACTACAATCATAGAGGTCCCCAAAGAACCTCTAATGGAAAAATCGTTAGAAGTATGTGGGTTCTTAAAGAACTCATTACCACTAAAGATAAAGATATCCTACACAAATGGATACTTAAGGGGATTAGGATTTTGGAAACTAATGAATATGGACCCAAAAGAATTTGGGTACCAAAAATCAAAAATTAATATATGTTTGTAGGGAAAGGAGCATTTCTACAAGGCATGGGAAACAAATATGCTCGAGACACATGACCGGGGATAAAAATCGGTTTATAGAGCTTAACGCCAAAAATGGAGGAGAAGTGACTTTTGGTGATAATTCAAAAGGTCACATTGAAGGTATATGTACAATAGGTAATACCTCTTCCATACAAATTAAAAATGTTTTATATGTGAATGGATTAAAGCATAATATTTTTAGTATTAGTCAATTTTTTGATAAAGGATTCAATGTCATGTTTGAAACTAATGGTTGTAAAGTTATTGACATTGCATCTAATCGGATTATGCTTTTTGGTCATAGAATAGGAAACATTTACATGGTGCATTTAAATTCTATTAATGTGACTAATTTAAGCCTAGTTGCAAAAGATGAGCATGATAGTTGGTTATGGCAGAGGAGACTAGGACATGCTAGCATGAGTGTTTTGCAACGGTTAGTTCAAGGAGAATTGGTTCAAGGGCTGCCTAAACTAAAATTTGATAATGATAAAATCTGTGATGCTTGTGCTAAAGGAAAACAAAAGCGGGTTTCTTTTAAATCCATTAATGATGTGTCAACTAGTAGAGTATTACAATTGATCCACTTAGATCTTTTTGGGCCATCTAGAACTACTAGCTTAGGTGGAAAACAATATGCATTTGTCTTGGTAGATGACTATTCTAGATATACTTGAGTTCTATTCTTAAGTACTAAAGATGAAGCATTAGAAAAATTCATCATGTTTTTAAAAGTAATCCAAAACGAAAAAGGTTACTCTATAACTAGTGTTAGGAGTGATCATGGAACTGAGTTTGAAAATCTTGAATTTACTGAGTTTTGTAATTCTAATGGTATTAACCATAATTTTTCAGCACCTAGAACCCCTCAACAAAATGGAGTTGTTGAGAGAAAAAATCGAACTTTGGAAGAAATGGCTAGAATCATGCTTTGTGAAAACAATTTGCCAAAGTATTTTTGGGCGGAAGCCACAAATACCGCTTGTTATGTTATTAATCGAGTAATGATTAAGCCTATTTTAAAGAAAACTCCATATGAACTCTTCAAAAATAAAAAGCCTAACATTAGTTATTTTCATCCTTTTGGATGTAAGTGTTTTGTTTTAAACAACGTTAAAGACAATATTGGCAAATTTGATGCTAAAAGTGATGAAGGAATTTTTCTGGGTTATTCCTTAAATTCTAAAGCTTATCGAGTATTTAATAAAAGAACTTTGGTTGTAGAAGAGTCTATACATGTTGTTTTCGATGATAATCTCCTTCCGAGGAAGGATTCTTGTTTGAATGATGATGTAGGTATTATAAATACAAATGACGTTAGACATGACGTTGGAGAGTCATCATCAAAGGAAGAAACGAAAGATGAGGAAACTCATGATCCTCTCGAGAATCCAACCATTGAAGAAATAGAAGTATCTTATCCAAGAGAGTACAACTATGTCAAGGATGGTGAGATTATAGGTGATCCATCCAAAGGGGTAACAACTCGATCTTCTCTTAGAAATATTTGTAATTATGTTGCATTTATCTCATGCATAGAGCCTAAGAATATTAAAGAAGCATTAAATGATGAACATTGGATTATGGCTATACAAGAAGGGTTAAATCAATTTGAGAGAAGTAAAGTATAAACATTAGTTGAAAGGCCTAGTAATAAATCTACTATAGGTACTAGATGTGTATTTAGGAATAAGCTTGATGAGAGTAGTAATATAGTGAGAAACAAGTCTAGACTTGTTGCTCAAGGGTATACTCAAGAAGAGGGCATAGACTATGATGAAACACACGCTCCTATAGCTAGGATGGAAGCAATTAGAATGTTATTAGCATTTGCATGTTTTCATGAATTTAAATTATATCAAATGGATGTTAAAAGTGCATTTTAAAATGGTTTTATAAAAGAAGAAATGTATGTAGAACAACCTCCAGGTTTTGAAGATTCAAAATTTATGTATCATGTTCTTAAATTGACAAAAACACTTCATGGTTTAAAACAAGCTCCTAGAGCTTGGTATGAAAGATTGTCAAACTTTTTAATTGAAAAAGGTTTTTCAAAAGGGAAGGTTGACACTACATTGTTTTTAAAGTATAAAGGTAAAGATTTATTAGTAGTTCAAATTTATGTTGATGATATAATATTTGGTTCTACTAATGATGTTCTTTGCCAAGAATTTTCTAAGCTAATGCAAAGCGAATTCGAAATGAGCATGATGGGGGAGCTCTCATTTTTCTTGGGACTCCAAATCAAGCAAAGAAAAGATGACATCTTCATCAATCAAGCTAAGTACGTCAAAGATATGCTCAAAAAGTTTGGATTGGAAAATGGCAAGCCTCATGACACTCCAATGAGCTCTTCAACAAAGCTTGACTTAGATGAAGGAGGTAAATGTGTAGATGTTAAATTATATAGGTCAATGATTGGATCTTTACTTTATCTAACTGCAAGTAGATCGGACATTATGTTTAGTGTTTGCTTATGTGCTAGATTTCAATCATGCCCTAAGGAATCACATTTACTATCTGTTAAGAGAATCTTTAGATACCTTAAGGACACTCCTAGTTTAGGACTTTGGTATCCTAAAGACTCTAGCTTTAGCTTGCATGCCTTTTCTGATGCGGATTATGGAGGATGCAAATTAGATAGGAAAAGCACCTCCGGTACTTGCCAATTCCTTGGAAATATGCTGATTTCTTGGTTTTCAAAGAAACAAAGTTGTGTGGCATTATCTACCACTGAAGCCGAATATATTTTAGCTGGTAGTTGTTGTGCACAAGTTTTATGGATGAAACAACAACTTTTTGATTATGGAATTGAAGTAGGTACCATTCCTATCAAGTGTGACAATACTAGTGCTATTTGTCTCACTAAAAATCCCATCCAACACTCTAGAACTAAGCATATTGAAATAAGACATCATTTCATTATAGACCATGTCACTATGGAAGATGTAGTTATAGAATTCGTTGATACTTTGCATCAATTAGCGGATATCTTTACAAAACCTTTAGACAAGGAACGTTTTTAGACACTTATGAGAGAATTAGGTTTAACTGACCTATCTTCATTTAGTGTTTAAAATAAATTTAGCACTTTTAAGAATAAATGAAAAATGCATATAATAGTAATTTTTTATTGCATTCATTGCTTTTAGTTAGGGGGAGTTTATGATTCTTGGTGAAAATTAACTTTATGTTCAAATAATTTTTAATGATAAATTTGATTGATTGAACATAATTAATTTTTAATATATGAGTTGGCAATACCACTAGAGAAAATTAATTTAGCATTTTGAGTGTTTAAAAATCAGATTTTAGCATTTTAGTGCAGAGGGAATCGATACCCCATTGAAGGGGAACCGATTCACCCCATAGGGGAATCGATACCCTCTGAGGGTTCTGGTTTTATCGGGCAGAACCCTTATGTTTTGATCAAAACCCTCTTCTCTTCACGCAAATAACTCTCTCCATCTCTCAAATCTCCATTTTGCCTCAAAACAACGTTTTTAATCGGAATTCTCTTCAAATATCATCTCCTAAACCTGTTGGAATCATCAAAATCGTGCAAACTTCATCTAATCTCACTCAAATCCGAAATTCTTCAAGGTATTTTTCTAAAACTTCTATTTCATCAATTTTTTATTTTAGAACTAGTTTTAATTAGTTATAGGTTAAACTTTAGATCGGGCATTGATTATTTAATGATTATAAACTAGATTTTACAACTAATTTCATCAAAAACACAAGAATTTTCCAAAGTTCTTTGAAATTTTTGAAATAAAAAAAACTGTTTTTCAAATTATTGTGTTTTGATTGAATTATGTTGTTGTTATGAAAACTATACATATATTGACTCTCAAAACATTATTTTTCAATAGTTTTCAAAAACTTTGCCCATCAGGATTGGTATAAAGAACCTTGAAATATTGAGGACTCAATTGAGTTTTTAGATTGATTATTTTGCATACATATGTTTTTAAAAATGCAGGTTATCTTTCCATTCCGATTATCTTAAACCATGTCTCATAAACGTTCCAGGGCCTCATCTTGTCATTCTAGTCAACCTCCAAACTCACCTCAAAATCCTCCATCTATCCCACAAATTCCTATTCCTAATCCCGATGATCCAAACATGATCATTCGCAATTCTTGTTTCAATGAACCCGGTCGTAAAAAAAATCTCTACTATAGGTTTTGTCAATACTTTGAGTCCTACAAAATCCGGGAAGAACGTATCCCATCTCTTAAAGTTATGCTAGACATCAATTTTCGTCATCTTCCTACTCTTCATGAGTGGAAATTTGAAAAACTCTTCGAGCTTGAACCAATTGTCTACCATCAACTTGTTCGTATCTTCTACTCTAATGCTGTTTACATAAAAAAACGAGAGGAAACCTTAACCATAGGGATCCGATCCTATATTCTGGGATGATTCTTTCATCTTGAATCGAAATCCATTGCCAAAGCATTAGGATTATATAATGAAGGGTTAGACAATGAAAAACTTACGGTAGGATCTCAGTATAAGCGAAGGGATAGTGCAAGTGTTCTTGACCTTCATGACCGTTTTCTTCACCTAATGATCTCTTGGTGGTTTCGGCCATCCGGGGGCCGTTACTCTACTCTTCGCGCCTTAGATCTATTTTGGCTTCATTGTGTCCAAAATAATCTTAAAATTAACCTTCCACAGATTATTTTTACTGAACTTGTCGAAACCGTAAATCTTGTTCCCAATAAGAAATTGTGTTCTTCTTTAGTTTACGGTTGTATTATTAGTAATCTATTTAAGAAGGCTGGGATTAGAGTTGGTCTTGATGTTTCATTTCCCCTCAAAAACCAAATCAATCTATTCTCTTTAACTAAATCGGGATGAAATATCAATGAAGAAACTGGTCGTTGGGTTCGAACCGGTGAGCAACCGCCTGAAGTTGACGACTTTGACGATGAACCAGAACAACACGAGGAACAAGCACGAGCAGATGATCAAATGCCTCTATACTTTCGATCCTTTATGGAGACATTCAATTTTCGATATGCTTCCATGGATTCTCGCTTCTCTTCCATAGAATCTCATTTATCCACAATGGGAGCTCAACAATTGAAAATTCTCCGGGAGATGCGCACAAACAACGCTTCTTTGATTGAACGCATTGATGCACTCTCACATGAGATGGCCGCTATGCGAGCTCATTTTCCTCCTCCGGATCCTCCTACGGATGCTTGATTCTGTGTTATGCTTTAGTACTTTGAACTTAAAGCTTATTGTTTCAACATTTTGAATGTTTTTGGATTGTTTTTACTTTGGTTGTTGGATATTTGAACTAATTTGATGAATTATGGATGTTTGAACTTATATTTCTATATATTTGGTTCGATTAAATTTATTATTGCATCATTTACATCAATTAGATATATGACCAATTTTGCCATGTCACATTGTTTATGAATATTGATTATGAAGCTAATGGCTAACGTTTCTCTTGATTGTGTTCTTAGCAGCTTAAGTTATATCTATTATAATCAATTGGCTAAGTACTTTTCAAAACCTTGTTTACAATTCTTTTAAAAAAATCTTTTTGATTTAACAAAAAGGGGAAGAAATATGTTAAAAGTGAAAAGTGTTAGAGTAAGGGGGAATAATTTCAAACCTTGATTTCAAAATCTTAAAATTACTAAAATGTTTTGTTATATCAAAAAGGGAGAGATTGTTGAAAACATTTTGATATTTCGATATAACAAATTAAGATAAATGAATTTTAAGATTTTCCAAAAAAAATTCTAAGTATATTCAATATAATTATTCGAATATCAAATTTGTTAAAAACATTTTTTATATTTCGATATAACAAATTAAGTTAAATGAAATTTAAGATTTTACAATTTATATTCGATTCAATTTATCGAATATCAAATTATTACTCCAAGTCTTTGAAGATCAATTTTAATCCTTACTAAATGTGTAAAACTGTGATTTGTACTTAAACTATTTTTGAAACAATTTTCACAAAGTATTTTGAACCAAAATCAAGCATTGAATCAATGTTTCAAAGGCATGCACCGATGCATCAATACCATGCATCGATGCATCAATGAATAAATTGAAACATAGAATGCATTCCATGCACCGATGCACTCTCCATGCACCGATGCACTCTCCATGCATCGATGCACTCTGATTTAATTAAAACATCGAATGCATTTGATTCATCGATGCACAATCCATGCATCGATGCACTAGGCTATTTTTCAAACATCGAATGCACTTCATGCATCGATGCACTCTTAGTGCACCGATGCACTAGGAGTCCAACGATCAAAATATTTGAAATTTTACACTGATGCACCGATGCATAATGGTCATGCATCGATGCATGAGACGCTCCCACCCAGAAAATTAATTGTTTTCACACAATAACGGCTCTATTGACTCCACTAATTATCACTAACGTTCAGAATTGATTCAAGGAGTATTTAAACAAGTTTAGAAGCCATTGATCAATAACAAGAAACATCAAGCAACTAGAATCAAGAGAGAATCAAAGAGAAAGCATCAAACCTCAAGTTTAAGCATTTCAAGCCTATTTTTCATTCAATATTCATTTTGCTTTCAAGAACACTTTTGTGCTCAATTGTATTTATTCTTGAGTGTTCTTTTCTTTGTTATAGAATTGTGCAAATAATCTACCTTGTGAGGATTTCCTTGTAAGTTTGCAAATTTGTATTGTTCTCTTTGGGAGAGAGTTTTTCTCAAGAATTTGGGGTATAATTCTTGAGGGTTTGTAAGGTTACTCTTTGTCCTCAAAAGAAAGACAAATTAGTGAATTTGTGGAAAATCCTTAGTGTGGATAGCTAAGGTAGTGGACGTAGACTTTGGTTGAGAAAGTCGAACCACTCTAAATCATTGTGCAAATCTTTTCAATTTTCTACAAAAGCTTCAACCGAAATTTTTAATTGCCAATTCACCCCCTCTTGGCTGATTTCGTCGATCGATTAACTCAACAAAATTATTACTCCAAATCTTTCAAATGTCATTTTTAATCCTTACTCAAGTGTAAAATTAAGTTTTAAACTTAAAATAATTTCAAAACAATTTTACAAAATATTTTGAACCATTTCAAAGCCAAAAATTCCAGATTGCTCAGAGGGAACCGATTCCCCCATGAATGGTTTGGCTCCGAGAAAAACAGAATGCTCGGAGGGAACCGATTCCCCCCCCAAGGGGGTACCGATTCCCCCTGTTTAACGGTCGAAATATTTGAATTTTACATTTAGGGAACCAATTCCCTATGAGGGAGAACCGATTTCTCCCACGCTCCAAGCAGAAATATTAATTGTTTTCACACTTAAACGACTCTGATAACTTCATTAATGATCCCCAACGTTCAGAAGTGATTCAATGTGTATTTAAACAAGCTTAGAAGCCATTGATAAAAAACAAGAAACATCAAGCAACTAGAATCAAGAGAGAATCAAAGAGAAAGCATCAAACCTCAAGTTTGTGCATTTCAAGCCTATTTTTCATTCAATATTCATTTTGCTTTCAAGAACACTACTTGTACTCAATTGTATTCATTCTTGAGTGTTCTTTTCTTTGTTCTAGAATTGTGCAAACAATCTACCTTGTGAGGATTTCATTGTAAGTTTGCAAATTTGTATTGTTCTCTTTGGGAGAGAGTGTTCTCAAGAATTTGGGATATAATTCTTAAGGGTTTGTAAGGTTACTCTTTGTCCTCAAAAGAAAGACAAATTATTAAATTTGTGGAAAATCCTTAGTGTGGATAGCTAAGGTAGTGGACGTAGACTTTGGTTGAGAAAGTCGAACCACTCTAAATCGCTGTACAATTACTTTCAATTTTCTGCAAAAGCTTCCACTAAATTTTTAATTGCCAATTCACCCCCTCTTGGCCGATTCCGTCAATCGATTAACTCAACAAATTTAACAATATATATTTTATTTCCACATTATCAATAATTGCCAAACTTTAAATATTTATTTAACTAAATTTTTTTATATATTTATTTTAATAAAAATAATAATTTTATATACTTAATTTAATAAAAAATATTTTAAGTATTTAAACAACAATAATATAATTTAGATATTTAATTGTAATATATATATATATATATATATATATATATATATTATTCTACTCTTTAAATATATGGGAAATAAAATGAATCTAGTTCACTCGTTATCTATAATCTCAATTAATAAGATATATCAATATCTAATTTTAAAATCATTATTTATTCTTTATTTATATATAAGAAAGTGTTGAAAATTCAGCTTAAAGAAAATAAATGTTTTTTATTATTTGAATATAATGTAATGAACTGAGTTTATCTAATAATTTTCCCACGAAGAAAGTTGGAAAGTAGTCGGCAAATGCTGAATGAAAAAGTAAACTAATGGCGGCTCTCTCGATGCTGAGAGTAGTTCAAAACCCCCTTTTTTTTCCCTTCTTCTTCCTTTCCGCATAAGAACATGGAACTAACTCATCCAAACAGATATCTCCCCCTTAGCCACAAGAAAGCTTCATCTCCAAAGTTTTAATATTTGTAAACTTACATCTTTTAATTTATCTTTAATTATCATGCATGGAAGTGCCACTTTCTCGTTACCTATCCATTTCATTAGATCAATTACATAATAGTTGTCGCTTTCCTTCATCAATCCACAAGGTTTTCAGAATAAAACCTTTGTTTTACGGCCATTGTTCTCGATTCAGTATGAGAAAATGGGACAACCCATTTGATAAGATTAAGTGTTTTTCTCTCGAGCAAGGTCTGCAGCCGCGGCGGCCCAATCCAACACCTTCTAGGAATACTAACCCTGAGTTGAAAGAAACAAGGAGACTCAGGTTAAAAGACCCAGTGACGAGCTGTGTAGTCAGATAGAGAAATTGGCCTTGTGCAATAGTTGTAGGGAGGCGCTTGAATTGTTTGAGATTTTGGAACTTGAAGGTGGTTTTGATGTGGGTTTAAGCACATATGACGCATTAGTGAATGCTTGTATTGGGTTGGGATCCGTTCGAGCTGTGAAGAGGGTGTTTAATTATATGGCAAGTATTGGGTTTGAGCCATATTAATATATGAGTAACAGGGTGTTGCTTATGCACGTAAAATGTGGGCTGATGATCGACGCACGTAATATAGTTAATGAAATGCCGGAGAGGAATTAGGTTTCGTGGAATATATCATTGGTGGGCTGGTTGATATTGGGGATTACTTGGAGGCGTTCAGGTTGTTTCTTCTTGTGTGGGAGGAGTTCTCTGATTGCAGGTGTCGAACATTTGCGACAATGATCCGAGCATCCGCAGGGTTGGAACTCATTTCAGTAGGAAGGCAACTGCATTCGTCTGCGGTGAAGATCAGTGTAGGTGTCTTGTGCGCTGATTGACATGTATAGTAAGTGTGGCAGCATTGAAGATGTTCAATGGGTTTTTGATGACATGCCAGAGAAGACTACCGTGGGATGGAATTCGATTATAGCAGGTTATGCTCTTCATGGTTATAGTGAGGAAGCGCTGAGTATGTTTTATGAGGTGCGTGATTCTGGTGTTAAAATGGACCATTTCACGTTTTCGATGATTATCAGAATTTGTTGTATGATAGCTTCAGTTGGATATGCTAAGCAAGCTCATGCAGGCCTGATTCGTTATGGTTTTGGGTTGGATATAGTGGCTAACACTGCTCTTGTGGACTTCTATAGCAAATGGGGGAGAATAGAATATGCTAAACACTTTTTTGACAGGATGGCTTGCAAGAATACGATATCTTGGAATGCTGTAATTGCTAGATATGGTAATCATGGTCGGGGAGCTGAGACTGTGGAATTGTTTGAGCAAATGCTTCGAGAAAAAATGAGACCTAACCATGTTACTTTTCTTGATGTGTTATCAGCTGGTAGCTACTCAAGATTATCCGAACGTGGTTGGGAAATTTTTCAGTCCATGAGTAGAGATCACAAGATCAAGCCCCGTGCAATGCATTATGCGTGCATGATTGAATTATTAGGTCAAGATAGACTTCTAGATGAAGCCTTTACATTGATAAGAGCTGCTCCATTCAATCCTACGGCAAATATGTGAGCTGCACTGTTAACTGCTAGTCGTGTCAATGGGAATTTGGAGCTAGGGAAATTTGCAGCCGAGAAAATATACGGGATGGAACCTGAAAAGCTTAGTAATTATGTTGTACTTATGAATATCTACAACCAATCGGGCAGGTTAAAGGAAGCAGCCACTGTTTTGCAGACTTTGAGAAGAAAGAACTTGCAAATGCTTCCTGTCCGCAGTTGGATTGAAGTCAATAAACAATCACGTGTTTTCCTCCCTGGAGACAAATCCCATGACCAGACAGATGAGATTTACAGGAAGGTCGATAGCTTAGTTCACCAAATTTCGAATCATAATTATGATCTGGTGAAGAAAACTTTGCTTCCTGACGTGGACGAACAGGAACATCGTGTACTGTTGTACCACAGTGAGAAATTAGCAGTAGCTTTTAGTCTGTTAAATACTACGAATGGACCATCTTTGCAAATCGTGCACAGCCATCGAATTTGCAATGGCTGCCACAATGCTATTAAGATGATGGCTCTGGTTGATCGACGGCAAATCGTCACGAGGGATGCTAGTAGATTTAACCATTTCAAACATGGGAGCTGTTCGTGTGGTGATTATTGGTGACTTAAAACGTATCATTGAAGGCTCTAGAATTTTGTCACTTTGATATTTTGTGTTGTATGGCAGTCAGTGTATTATTTCTCCAGCACCCATTTTCCCTTCTTCGTTTCTAATACTGTAATTCCACATGCAAGAGTTGTAGTTTTCAAGTTCATTAATTGAGAATCAATACTTTTTGTGCAAGAAACTCTTAATACCTCCAAGTTCTAGCTTTTGAATCATTCTTCATTTCACTCTCATTTTGTGTAATCCGATGACGGATAAGAGCGAGCGAATTCAGAGGTAACCATGTTGTCATTCTCATGGATATTTCATCTTCTGTGTAGAATGTTGCAGCTCTCAGAGTTAGGACAACATCATCCATGGTGCAAAAGATTAGACATTTAACCACTCGTGTTTTGTGGATGATTTCGTTCTTGTGACCTTGCAAAAGTGGATCAAAGGATTGAATCAAAGAAAGTTTTTACACTATTTGTTGCTCGAATCTTCAAGTTCGGCTCGGTATATCTGCAGGAGATCCATTAAAGTTACTAGCTGGACAACTTGGGGAAGAAACAGAGGGATAATTTTCATTTTCCATTGGCTCCATGTGAGAAAAGAGAACCAATTTCAAAAGGTAGAATGGAAGTGCTTTCAAAATCAAGGGTTTGGGGTTGTTCCCTAACCTCATGACACTGAAAATAGAATGCATAAATTGAAGTCCAATAACACAAGTGGGAATCGGTAAAACGATATTAATATAATGTATTACGCCAGCAAGTGGCCGAAAGTCTAACCCAAAATCAAAACCAGGGATGACGAAATTCCACCTGCCAATTAATTTTATACTTAGATAAAACTTTAGTTTTTCTTTTCCATAGATTTTAAACCGCAATCGGGTGACTTAAACGCACACAAGTCAAAAATTTTATAGCTAAATGACCAAAATAAAAAGATTCTAAAAGTTAAGTGATTAAATAGACAGTTTACCGTAAAATAAATATCCAAATTATGGTGGCGTAAAAAAAAAAGTTCATTTCCAAAACCCTTGTGCTTTGTCTCATACACAGTATCTAATTGTAATATATTATCGGGCAAAGCGCCCATAGAAAACATCCTCTGACGTTACGTTACTTTCTCTTTTAGCATCGCATTTCCTTTCCCTAACCGGCCGGCAAAATCCACTTCCAATTTTCCTGCGAAATCTTCACTTCCCCCCCCCCCCTTCTTACAATAACCCTACGAAGAAGGGGCAAATCCCTCGTATAACCCAAACCTTGAAAATTGTTGCTGTCACTTCTCCTCAACTCTAAACCGCCCCCCAATCCCAATCGTTACTTGTTAGGGAAAAAAGGTTGAAGAAAGAAACCGGAGAATTGGTCCGTGAAGGGTCAAAAGCATCGACTATGGCGACGACTACGACGAACCTTGGAGCGGGCAGCGAGGACCGGGTCATGGCCACGGCTCAGCAGATCTTGAAGAGTCTCAACACTCCAAAAGAGGTTCGTGAGGACATGCTGTTGATTTTCTCGAGCTTTGACAACCGCTTGTCTAACATCACAGATTTAGTCAACGAAAACTCGGATGCCACCGGCTGCCGCTTTGAGGCTGCCGAGAAAGTGATTCTACGGTGGGATTCTTCATCTTCTTCCTCCAACGTCGACGCTTCTCGTCACTCTATCCCTTGGGAAGACTCTCCCGATGAAGCTGCCGAGTTCCTCTCGGCTGTCGACGAAATCCTTAAATTGGTTGCCGATATGTCGATTCGGTCTGATAATAAAATGATGGACCGGGCGGAGACGGCTATTCAGATGGCTATGTCGAGGCTAGAAGACGAGTTTCGGCTTATTTTGATTAGGAACACCGTTCCGCTTGATATGGAGAGGCTTTATGGTTCGATCCGGAGAGTTTCTCTTTCATTCGCGGCAAATGAAGGGGAAATTGGTGAGGAATTCGAGAGTTTCGGAGAAGTTGATAGTGAAAGAGGGTGCTTTCACGACCGAGGACCGAGTTTAGGTGATGATTTATTTGTGGATTTGATAAACCCTGATGCTGTTCTGGATTTGAAAGAGATTGCTGAGAGGATGATCAATGCTGGGTACGAAAAAGAGTGTGTTCAAGCTTATAGTAATGTTAGGCGTGATGCTTTGGATGAGTGTTTAGTGATTCTTGGAGTTGAGAAGTTAAGTATTGAGGAAGTTCAGAAGATTGAATGGAAAGCTTTGGATGAAAAGATGAAGAAATGGATTCAGGCAGTTAAGATTACTGTTAGGGTTATTTTGAATGGGGAAAAGAGACTTTGTGATCAGATTTTCAGTGGGTCGAATTCGATTAAAGAGATTTGTTTTAATGAGACCGCTAAAGGGTGTGTAATGCTGTTGTTGAATTTTGGGGAAGCAGTGGCTATTGGGAAAAGATCATCTGAGAAGCTGTTTAGGATCCTGGATATGTACGATGTGTTAGAAGATGCATTGCTCGAGTTTGAGATGATGTTCACGGACGAATATATGTATATCGAGGCAAAGGGAGTGTTGGCTGGATTAGGGGATGCTGCGAAAGGGACATTTTTCGAGTTTGAGAATGCTGTGAAGAATGAGGCTTCAAAGAAACCTATGCAGAATGGGGAGATTCATCCGCTTACTCGTTATGTGATGAATTATGTGAAACTTCTTGTGGATTATAGTGAGACTTTGAATTCGTTATTGGAGAGTGATGAGGATGAAATAGACGGATTGCAGAGTGAACATGGTGAGCTAGAGACTGTGACTCCATTTGCCAAACGGTTGCTGTTGTTGATATCCTCTTTGGAATCCAATCTCGAGGAGAAATCAAAACTTTACGAGGATGGTGCATTACATTGTATCTTTCTAATGAATAATAATCTGTATATAGTGCAAAAGGTGAAGGATTCTGAGCTAAGAAAGCTTTTGGGAGACAATTGGGTCCGTAAACGCCGTGGCTCGATTCGCCAGTATGCTACAAGTTATCTGAGGGCTTGTTGGATCAAAGCTTTATATTGTTTGAAAGATGAAGGAATCGGTGGTAGCTCGAAAAATGCCTCCAAGGTAGCCTTGAAGGAAAGATTTAAGAGCTTTAATGCATGTTTCGAAGACATATATAGGATACAGACTGGTTGGAAGGTCCCAGATCCTCAACTTCGTGAAGAGCTTCGAATTTCTATTTCAGAGAAAGTGATTCCAGCTTATCGCTCCTTCATGGGGAGGTTCGGGAGTCAGCTAGATAGTGGAAGACATGCTGGAAAGTACATCAAGTATACATCTGATGATTTAGAAAACTATCTATTGGATTTGTTTGAAGGAGCACCTCTTGTTCTTCACCATATGAGACGAAAGAGTACATAGGGTACTGAACTCTCGATACAGGTATATGCCCTTTCCGCTCACCAAGGACTAATCGGAGCGAGTGTATTACCGATATATGTATCTGATGACCTTTTTTAACTTTTCTTTTGATCTGTTTGTTGTTTTAAACACAGGTTTTGTGAAAGCTACTCCACCCTTTATAAACTGTATCTTGTACATGTTTATAGTTTCTATATGTGTGGATTTTCTTGTGGTTCTTATAGTTTTATTTCATGAAACACCATTAGCATTGTGGCAATATTGTTACCTCTTCATTTTGTCATGCCTTATAGGCCCATATCGTTCACAATATTCGCAAGTGCCTGAACGTCTTAGTCTGCTGGAACACAAAGTTCTTGTGTAATATTAGTATATGGACTAATAGCAATGTTTTGTGTTTAGGATTGAAACCAATAAATATAGTTTGAGTCCCAATTGTGCTACATCTTGTTACTAATACCTTCTTGTAAGATTTTACATGATTCTTTTGTATAACATGATGAATATCCAGTTATTTATATCTTGAAGGAACGGTTACATCTCTTGCATTTTCATTTCTTGTTGGTTACTGAAGCTTTTATTCAAAAATTGTATCTCAAGTAAATAGAGGGAAATGAATAGAGGTTAGGGGTTAAGACAATGCCAAGTTGGTTATAATCCATGCAGTATATATGATAATGATTTTCTACAAGAAGCATTTGTCAAATGTGATTGAAGAAGAATCAAGAAGATAATTTTTTCCATACTTATGCTGTTAATTTTGTGTAGGATAATTAGGAGATTCATTGTTTAAAGCACAAATCAGGTGTATCCGGTGAACTCGAGATCAACCCGATGTAACAAATTTGGAAACCATCTATATATGATATGATGTAGGGAACTACAAGAACTGATACTTTCCAAATTAATGTCCAATATGTTGATTCTTCTTCTGTAATATGTAATTGCATGATGAACTTGCTTCTCATATGAGAGGATGCCTATTTCTGATCCTTAAAGAGTACTTGAAAAGACATTCATTTAAATGCTCAGTGACAGAAAGTCTTCAAGTTAGTATTTTAGGGTTTGGGGTATTAGCAAGAAGATACTTAAAGCTTAATTCAGATGTTATCCCTGTTATATGTGTGAGTGTTATGAGAGCAGGACCGGTATGTTGTATGTGGAATGTGAACATTTTGGTCCCATCTTGCACCCGTTTATTTGTTTATCTTCATGAATGTGCTAGTATAAGGTAAGGCATGACTGCTTAAGAGTCTCTTTCATGCTTTTATGGTATTCCATAATAGAATGAATGCATCAATTGCAGGGCACTTAGACTAGGTATAGGAATGCAGAAACTTTCCTACATGTAGGGTATATCTTTGATGATCGCTTCCGAAATCTTTCACGAAACAATTAGACCTAACAATCCAAGTATTCGTACAATTTGCAAGTGACGGATCATTTTAAGGTGTTTTTATGTTTACATAAATGTTGGAGGAAATCCTGTGCTTGAATTGGCATGTAGTGGAAGCTTCCTATGGTTGATTGGTTGAATTGATGGAAAGTTGAAATTCCTCTACTGTTGGGGCGCCGCCAATCTAGACTCTTGCCCTCCAGAATCTAGCCAACAATAAATAGGTGACCTTTGGAACAACATAGAATTCAACAAAATGATCCAAGCTCTATTTTGCTGATTTTCCCAGTCGTTGGAGTTTAGTTTTGGGTTCAGTATACTAGAGGTCACTGAACTTTCAAAAACTAATCCGAATCAAGTGTTACAAGTTGAAAAAATCTATACTTGAGCTTGTTTGAAGTGCTAAAAGGCAGAATAAACCAAGGTGACAAGAGGGACATCAAAGAGGGCCTCCCTGTTTCAAAACAAGAGGAAAACATAAATAAACCCACATGTTTCCTCCCCTCCCAACATAAGTTATCATGCTAGTATAACAAATGAACATGCAATGTTTTTGGTTTACGACAAGAACTGAACTCGGATCTCGTTAGGTCTGAAGATCTTGCATTAATTGCTGTTTTCTTGATGACGAGCAACTCCTGCAAACTCTACAATGCCATGTATCTGTCCATCACGTTGCATCTTCCGCTGCATCAACATCGACAACGGGCGCAATGAGGATCTTGTTTTGGGCCAGTATTTGAACAACATGGGCCAGACTCGCATTCGATTTTATCTCAATCCTGGAAACGCAAACATTACGAAGATAAGACCATCATATATGTATCAGTCACAAAAGCTAGACCAACTTATTCAAATGGTTGGCACCCCAGGAAAGAACTAGACCAGACAATCCATGTAAGCATGTCTTGTCTCATGTTTTTCCCCATGTCAACCGTGTAATATAAACACAACATAAGCTATTTCGGGTGTAAAAAATCATAAGCACGGATATAATAACTGTATTAATCTCCTTATGTTGATGGAGTTTAAATCCTAAGCACGAACATAATATTCTCTGGATTGATAACCTCGAAACATATAGTTAATCTACCAAATTCTTCATCTTTTTAGCTCAAGTCCACCAGCCGAAAAAGAAAATAAAAGAAAGCCCAAAATTCTTTATCAATCAAAGCAATCGAAACATAATCTAAAACGAAGAGTGAATGATCAAAGGATCCATCCCAGGTGCTTTCCGAGGATGGATATCCTGGAAAGCGGAGACAATCTCATCCTTGGTAATTGGAAGACAGAGGCTAGAATTAATATCGTCAGAAACAACTGGTTCAATAGCAGCAAGGATATTAGCATCGATAATAGTGCCATAACAATTAAATATTATTTAAAAAAATAATTATGATTTTTTATTTGAAGATTGATGATTTGGAATTGATTTGAATAAAATGGAAAAGGAGTCGCCATCGATCTTTGGGTTAGATAGATCGAATACCTAAAAACGTCTTTTTAAAACAATTTTTAGAAAAATAGTTTTTAGACAAAAAAATTGGTATGTGTTTACCAAAGATTCGATTTAAAAAGATTTGGGAGTCGGTTACGAGTGGGGAAGGATTAGCACCCCCACAGCGCCCAAAATTGGTATTGTGTCGCTTACACATTGTCGTAATGGTGGAACTTGTGAATTTTCTCGATAATTAAAATTATGATCCATTTACTAAAATTGATTACTTTTCTTCAAATTAACAACTTAAAGAAGATTATTTGAATTGATAAGAAATCTCAAAATTTGCAATCCTCTGTCAGGAAAGTTATTTCGATTACTTCTTACCCGTAAAAGAAGATTCTTTCTTCGAATATATAAAACACAAATCGAATAAAAATGAATATTGATATTTGCATAAAATAAAATAGATGGTTATTTAGAAGTATTCCTTGCATTGTTCGACTTAAATAAAATGAACTAGTAATTAGAAAAATAAATTCGGTTTATTTCAAGTTCGCATTTTGTTCAAATCTCATTCTACAAATAATGTTCTTGAACGTATTAGAATACCATATCACTAAATAAGGAAATAATATGGGAATAAATGCAATTGTAAATGTAAAAATAAAATATTTACAACACATAAATCAAATAATATTTATCTAATGTTATACATATAAATACATAATATGCTAAATGTGTAAATTCATAAGGGACTAAAACAAAACAATAAAAAATTACACATCAAAATATAAATAGCCAAATAAACATATTTGAAAATTTAAGGGACCAAATGGGCAAAAATAGACATTTAAAGGACTAAAATAGAAAAAAAAAAAATTTAAAGGACTGAACCATAAATATACATAAACCAGAGCCAAAAATGAAAATATTAAACAGTATAGGTACTAGAAATGAAAATAACCCATAAATCATATACAGGACTAAAAAAATAAACCAGAAACATAAAGGACCAAACAATAATTAAACCGAATGCCAAACAGTGACTAAAATAGAATATTTGCAAATATGGTGGCTGTAACATTCCAAAATACGGGTTAGTGACCAAAATTGTAAAATTTCAGAATATGGTGATTAAAGTAGAATAGTTGAATAGTTTAATGATTTATATGGAGATATTTCCTGAAAGTTGTTAGTAATTATTAAAAGAATTAAAGGGCAAAATGGTCATTTGACTTGGAAATTATAATTAAATGATATATAGGCATGTGGGATAAGGATGAGGAGATATTTTCTCCACTCATCTCCTTTGTTCTTCCATACGAGAGAGAGAGACATCAAAGGTGAGTTTGCTATTTTGTTAATTATTTGTTATTTTAAAAGTTGGGTTATGATCACTAGATGATAACTAAGCTTAAGGAAATCTTAAGTTGTCTTATAGTCAAAAGATGAAGAAGTTATAAGAGATTTAAGAAAACGAGTTTTTATATGAAATCATGGAATAAGTTGATAAGTTGAATTTTAAGTTGAATTTGACTTGTCATCTATGAGAATAAGAAGATAGAAGTGTTAGAATTGTATTTAGAACATATTGAAATTTGAGTATGATTCTTGAATTACATATGAATGATAGGATTTTGAAGTTATAGATGATTTTCATGGATATAAGTTGGTTTAAGTAATGGTAGTTGAGTTTAATGACATGATAGGGGTTTAAAATAGAAGAATTAAGTGAAGAATTGATGATTTTCGAGGTTAAAATACAATTTCTGGGTAGAGGGAACCGATACCCTATGAAAGGAATCGATTCCCCCTCTTGGACGAAAATTTCCAGAATGTCCAGGGGGTACAGATTCCCTGGGGGTATCGATTCCCCGGGAACAGATTCCCCTGGGGGTATCGATTCCCCCCTAAATAAAAAAATGGAATTTGATTCATTAAACTGGTTTAAGTTATTAACATCAAGTTTAAAGTTTAGGCTTCTGATAGTTGTTTTGAAATGATATATTTATGTAGATATTGAGCCTAAACAAGTTCCGGAATAATCAAAGGATTATAATCGAATCAAAGCAAGGCTAAGGTGAGTGCAATTTAATTTGTACTTATATTATTGAATAAACATTGGCTTGCGATGAGCTAGTGATAGAGTTACTATGGTAAGAAGTAACTCCTAAAATGTGATTTGATTGGTAATCTATGTGATGATTTGTGTGATTATGGGATATGTGTTAAAAGACAATGATCTAAATGACTACATGAATCATGTGGTATAAGTTATGTGATTACATGTATGTATTAATACATATTGCTTGCATTACATGTTAATGTGATTATGAATAGGTAGAAAGGAAACAAATGATGATATAAGAATCTATTATAAGATATATGATATGAAAATATGATAGTGAGCTATGTGAAAGAACTATGAGATATATGAGTTATATGGAAAATATATGTGAACAAGATATGACATCTATGTTTATATGAAACAATGCAATGTGATATGAGCTATGTGAGATATGAATATAAAATCATATGAGAAGTGAAAATAATTACATGAAAATAGACTAAGTGATTACATGTATATGTGAAAGAGCTATGAGCTTATATGAATATGTGATATGAATGAAGCTATATGATACGATCTATGTGATTACATGCACATATGATATATGTTATATGAAATGACATATGAATAGGCAATACGTGATACATGTGATATGATATGGAATACATGGTTACATATACATGTGGTATGTGATAGAAGAGAAATGACAAGTAATGTGAACTGTTAAATGATAATGCCCATGTTATGTGATATGAGAGCTAGGGTATAGTTGGCATGCCAAGGGTCGAGGGTTTACCTATGTTCTTCGGGACATATGGACTGTTTACCTATGTTCTTCGGGACATATGGACTGTTTACCTATGTTCTTTGGGACATATGGACTGTTTACCTATGTTCTTCGGGACATATGGATTGTTTACCTATGTTCTTCGGGACATATGGACTGTTTACCTATGTTCTTCGGGACATATAGACTAATTACCTAGGTTCTTCGGGACATTGATCGAGCTGTGGTGACAACATATGTGTGCACAACCTCAATGTACTCACATACCTTAAGTTCTCACTAGTGTACATGGGCTAATAAAGTGATTAAACAAGCATACTGAATGTGATATGTATACGATGGGTTTATAAATGGTTATCAAAGGTAAGTGGTTTGAAATGTGTTACATGAACCATATGATGTTATGTGTGTTTCTTAATGATAATGATATAGATTATGATAATGATGGTATATGTTTATGTATGCTTTATGTTATATGAAATATTATATGTTTTATATGCCTCACTAAGTCATCGACTTAGCGTGTGATTGTTTCACACGTAGGTTTGGAAAGCGAAAAGAAAAGTAAAGAGGAACAAGACATGTCAGTTCTCCTTACTGAATGTCAGATAAGAAGAGGGGTGAATAATATGTATTTTTGTATATAAAGTTCTAGTTGGCATGTAATCAAAAGAATATATTGTATAAGCTCTGAATAATTTGTAAATGTTTTGAATAATTTAAATGTTATACAAGTTTTTAAATTACTCACTATTTTATACGAATAAATTTTTGAAAAGTCAATGTGACACTTCGGACTCGTATCCTGGTCGGATACGGGTTGGGGTGTTACAGTGGCCAAATTCAAATAACAACAAAGATTATACACTACATGGAATCAGTGACTAAAAATAAGAATGAAAAGATAAGTGCTCAAATTCGAATATCAACAAACATAGCATAAATTATAACTAATGACTGAAATGAAAACATTAAAAAAATAGAGGCTCAAAATACAATAACACAAATTTCATTAATGACTAAAATATAAATTTACAAACAAGGAGTGACCTAAACTGTAGTTACCCCACAAGCTGAAAACACGCATAAGGCCCCACTGAAAAGCGACGTTTCGTGTATAGTATATTGTCGGAACGTCTTTCTGTTGGCCCCGGAATTGGACTTCGACTTGAATAAATTGGGTTTGGAGTCGCCACCGATCATTTATTTAAAAATAAATAGGTTGACCGGATAACTTATTTCTTACCTGATCTATGTCTTACCAGTGATATGTCAGATTCGGGAGTCGGTTACAGTCAATGAAGGGTTAGCACCCTTGAACTGCCCTTTCAGTACTGCGTAATTTCCAGTTGTCTTTAATTAAGAAAGTTGTAAATTTAAATTAAAAGGTAAAATGACGATTCAAATTACTTACCTCTAACCGTTTTGAAAACGTACCCTTAAAGAATCAAGAAAAACGTTAGAAAAACAAAGGTGGTGAAGATAAAGTGAAAGTAAAGAAAGCAAAATAAAAAGAGAAAATAAGTAAATAACGACAGATAAAATAAAGACAAAATGAAAATGAAATGTACACAAAAATTTTTAAAAACAATAATATTAAAAAATACAAAGAATATATACATATGATTAATATAATTGGTAAAAACGATAGTTAAAAAAATACTAGAGGTTTAAAATATTATATAAAAATAAATAAATATATACAAGTAAAAAAATGAAATAAAAAAACAATTAATAGACATATATATATATATATAATAATAGACGTATAAATAAGATATTAATATATATATATATAATGATAAAGTATAGTAGAAAAATAACCAAACAAATATAATCATAATAAACGTATAATACTAATAAATTTATAAATAAAATATTTAAAAATATATACATATATAAACTGATATATATATATATAACATAAGAAAAATCAAATAAAAAAGATTAAAAAATATATATAATAATACAAATAATAAAAGGAAATAAATAAAAAATATCTACATAATAGATAAAGGACTAATGTGAAAGAAAAGTCAAAATTGGGGCCAAATTCGGAAGCAATTGATGGAATTAAAATTGATTTGGGGCTAAAATTGAAGTTATTTTAAAACCAGGGGGACCAATTGAGTTGTTTACCCTTTAGGGTGCGTTTGGTTCACAGAATGTAAGATTACTAGTGGGAATAAAAGATTACCAGAGAATAGGATTACTGTGAATGTTGTATTTTGTGTTTGCTTGGTTTAGCAGGAATATAAGATTACCGTGTTTGGTTAAAGGAATAAAATATTATTGGAATGTATTTGACCAAATTATTCTTATTATATATTTGTATAATATTACAAATTGTAAAATATTTATATATTTTCTTTAAAAATTAAATTCATAATATTTATATAATTTTTTACAAAATTAAAAATATAAAAAGGTTTAATGAAAGGGTAAAAAAAATTAACCCCTGAACTTCATATAAAATTTTAATTATAGTTTTTTTTTCTAAAATAATTTAAGGATAAATTTGTAATTTAACCTTCGTAGAATTTTTATTATCCAATGACGGAAGAATGATATTTTTGAAAAAAAATAAAAATTTATGGGCATTTTAGTCCAAAACGCCGGTAATGTTACAATACCTAAGGGAATGGAGGTAATGACGTTCCCGATAATATACCCCAAAAAATACTATTGGTAATAAAATTACCGGGAATGAGATTCCCGGCCAACCAAACATGGGAATGTGGGATTCCTATCCCATGAGAATTCACAATCCTTGAACCAAACACCCCCTTAATGCGTAGAAATGCGGGTCAAGAGGACCCATCGGGTCGGTGCGGGTCGAGCGGGTTCAATATAAAAGTCAATTTTTTTTAAATCTTCATTTTCTCTCCTCTTTCACCGAACCCCTCCCTTCTTTTTTCCTTTTTCTCTGCCCAGTTCATGTTGAACACATGAATGCCACCATCCATTCCAGATTCTGGCCACCGTTGTCGCCTCGCCGGCCGTCATTTATTGGCGGCAAAAATAAAAAAGTTATTATTTTTCCAACAGATTTTCATACCCTTATTCCAAAAATGCGATTTGTTTTTGAAAAAAAAGACTCTAGGGAGCGTAGATATGAAGCCAAAGTTTCGAAATCTCTCTCTTGGTCATCGGCTAAAACGCTTTTCTTTAGGATTTTCAAGCAAAAAAACGCAAGTAACAACGCATGCAAGCAACCGAGCCAACAAAACAGGTAAAAAAACGAATACCTTTTCTTTTATTTCGTGCCTTTGAACGTTACAATCGCTTCAGATTTTTGACTATTTTGCTTTGTAATCTCTCTGTGTACTCATACGTGATATTGTGTGTAATGTTCTCTGGTAAATCGTATATCAACCGTGAAAAAATACAATGGATGATTACATGAATTTATAGCCTAGGAAAGTCTATTTTTAGAGTTTAAATTTGAGTAAAACACTGATGTTGGTTGCTCTTGTCCGTGTCTTTGCGTGGCCGAGAGTCTTGCGCCGGAGAACTCGGACTGTTGGAGAGGCGTGCGTGGCGAGGAGTCCTCGGTTGGGACGAGTGATGCGGCGCTGGCTTGGATGAGATGGGGTTAGGGTTTTTGGAAACCCTAATCTGTTGTGGGTCTTGTGTAATTGGGTTCTGCTGGCCCACATTTTGTAACGTGTTGGGGCTTGTAAATGTAAAATAAAACCCGAATTAATGAATATATATATATATTATATAATATAGTTTATAATAACAAAAAATAATATTATATAATATAATATTAACGGTCGAAATTCAGTGTCTTCATATATAAGCCCCAAACGGGCTTATTTCTCACCCACTTCTTCATTTCCCCGTTTTGCATGAGTGAGAGAGAGAGAGAGAGAACTCTCTTAAGAGCTTCAACCGAATCTCAGATTCTGGTGGAGCTATATTGTGTCGGCCTCCACTGACTGACGTCGTTGTCGTAAACTGACGTCAGAGGAGAGAAAATAAGAGGTCACCCGAAGCGTCTTTTGACCCTGAGCAAGGATTTGGCCCCATTTGGCCTAAAAAGGGCCCAAACGTTGTAGATCCAAGAAGAAACCCTTCGGTTTCTTCGTCTCCGGCGACCTCGACTTTCATCGGCATTTGATCGAGATAAGCACCTTCTCACTCTCTCCTTTCATTCATTTTCTTTTTTGTTATCTCTCTCTATTTTTTTCTTTTTCCGAATCTTCCCCCGTGCTCTCTCTCTCTAACGCTCTTCCCTCTTTTTTCTTCCATGTTTTTTCTCTCCCCGAATGGTTTCTCCCCAATATTTCTCTCTGTCCCCCTCTCTTGTGTCTTCTGTCCTCCTTTATTTGCATGCTTGATATGATAAATCCCCTTGGAATTTTGGACTTGATTAGTGATTTCTATCACTGTTTGATGGATGGGTTATTTGGGTGCAGGCGATGGTGATAGTGGAGAGCATCATCAAAGATTGGCGATGATAGTAGCTAGGTTTAGGGTTTTAGACCCTAAATAGGTCAGTAGATCTAGGTCATCAGGGTTAGATCAGCTGTTAGGTCGAATCCGAGTCTGGTGGGCTGCTGAATGTTGAAATTGGCTTGGGTTCTGGGCTTTACTTGTACTGGGTTTTGTATTTTAAGCCTGCACAAAAATAATGTAATTCAATAAATAAATAATAATAATAATAATAATAATATTTTTTTAATTCGGATAAAAACGGGTGTATGCAATAGGGTTAGAGGTGGTGAGCAGATCATGGAAATAAGACACAATGATACGTCCAACGCCTCTTTGTCAGTACACCATTCGCCACTAGCGTCATAAAGCCCTCGTATCCAGTTCTTTTTCCTTCGCCGATTAGCCCGAGCATGGAAATAGGAGGTATTCCTGTCCCATTGATCCAGCCAAGTCACTCGAGATCGTTGAGCCCAGTAGTGTTCATCCTTGTCTAGTAGCGTTTTTAATTCAGTTTTAGCCTTCGCCAAATTATCACGAGCAGCAGCAGATGGGTTTCGATGTAACCCATCGTTGACCAGCTTCTGAAGCTCTTTAATACGAGCTCTCGAAGAAACAGTACTGTCACTCTACCAATGACCCAAAGCGTCGCCCACTGCTGCAATTTTGTCAATCACGGAACCCTCAGTAGCTATCCACGCACCTTTAACTTTAGCACGCGACTTCTCTTATCGGTCGCCCAGCACGACTCAAAGCGAAAGTAATCGCCCTTAACTTGCCCATGTGAAGCACTATCAATGGCATTCGTATCCATTAAAAGATAGCAATGGTCAGAGTTAGCAGAGAATTCAGATGTCACACGATAATTGGCATACATAGATAACCAATCCTTAGAAGCAACAAAACGTTCCAAGCGTTCTCGAATATGATTTCCATCAGAATCAACATGCCATGTAAACCATTCACGAATGGGTTTACCATCAAATAAACCATTATTCCTCAATGCATTACATAACTCCTCTAGTCGTAATCGCTTTCCTACGACCACCAGACTTTTCCGAATCAAATAAGACCTCATTAAAGTCCCCCCTACTAACCAAGGGAGAGACGAGACTCTACCAATTATAGTTTAACGTATCCACTTGAGTTGCTTTAGTTGATCAGAATGCAGACCATGTATTCCAATAAAATGAAATTTATTAAAACCATGATGGATAATAGCGTCTATATGTATCCGAAAGTAAGACAAAATATTAACGTTTATTTCATTATTCCAAAGCAACATTAAGCCTACATGAGTGTCCATTATCAACCGTAAAACAATTATCCATTTCTAGTTTGCACCTAACATAAACACTTCTAGCTTCCTTTAAACGTGTTTCAAAAAGAAAGAGAATAGAAGGAGAGACTTGGATGATAAATCATGAATTGTCGCAACATTGGCTAAGCCACGACAGTTCCAACATAACAGCTTCATGACGTCCGGCGAGGCTGTCCCGAAGACATTCTAGATCGTTTCTAAGTAGCCGTATTGTTGACTTCATATTTCCCTTGCAAAATTCTTTTGGAGGCTTTGACCACAGGTTCATTTCGACAACCAGCAACACCCTTGACACTCGTAGCAGTAGGCCTCACATCATCCACATTTGGGTTCGAAATAACTGGTTGATCACCCTTAACAGGGAGACTAACATCAGCAATAACCTCCGTTTTCTCCACAGCAGTAGACTCTTAGGAATCTCAGTCGTGTGACTCTCAAGATGATCCATCTTGTCATCCACCGCCACATATTCAATGGAACCACGAGGCCTAGCCCTCGGCTGTTGAGAAACAACCTTCAACCAGTCTCCATAGGGCAACTTGGATGTCTTCTCATCCAGCTTCACCATACAACTCATCATATTATGCCCAATGACACCACATTTATAACAGAAGTTAGGCAATCGTTCGTACTTCAAAGGACAAACTCTTGGCTTACCACCTTTTCCAGAGTCAAGTAACACTTATCTCCGCAATGGTTTGGTGCTATCTACCTCGACTCGAACCCTGAAGAATTCCCCAAGATTCCCACCCACAAAGCGCATATAAACAGCAACCACTTTACCTATGCATCCGCCCTGCGCCAAACCCATTGATTTGGTCATTAAACCCAGTGGTAGATTATAGATACGTACCCAAACGGGCATAAGATCGAAGGAATAATCATCAATACCTTTCTCCGCATCAAAGGGCAGCAAAGAGAATAGGTCACCCTCAAAAGTCCACGGACTGCGTTTGAGAATTACATCCACCGCCTCTGCAGAACTGAACTTCACCTTGAAGAAACGTTCTCGCAGTTCTACAATGTCCTCTACCTTCTCACGCCCCCACACTGCTCCGAATACACGACGCAACGCCCTACCATCAACAGATTGCTGCGAGAGAACCCAGCCAATCAAACAGTGACCAATCTCAACTTCATCCATGGAGATGCCACTCGGTTTAGGGTTATTGGGTATAAACAAGACTTATCTGCTTGTTCGACGCAATATATATATATATATATATATTATATATAAATACTCGCCTTATCGTAACTTAAAATCAATTCAAGTTCTAAAAAGAAATTATGGATATTACAGTTCGAATTTTAAATCTAGATAATAATATAAATCAAATAGATAGAGTTTCAATTATTTTATGCCAGTTGGTTAATTTACCACGACTCTAACAGGCAGCAACATCGCAAAAGGGTAAATTATTATTGGACTTTCAAGTCGATTATTATTATTATTATTATCGGGGAAATTATTTTAGATACCATTATACTTTAGTTTCTTATTGAATTTAGTATTAAATTTTAAATTGATACATTTGTAATATTTTTTTATTAATATGTGGTAAGTACAAGGTAGAATCTATTCAAAAATAACTCTCAACCATTTTATATTAAACACTCGTACCTTTGATATTGTTGGTGCTCGAACCCGAAACCTCAAGAATAACATCAATTACTTTACCACCAATGTCACTAGATTCGTGATACATTTGTAATATTAAATTGTAGTTTTGTATACCATTATACCATTGAATTGTTGAATAGTAAACGATACGTTCTTGTGGACTCCATTTTTCGTTTTAGTAACAATGTGGAAGAGATAATAATAATGACTTAATTTAAAAAAAAAATCTCAAATTATATATCTTTTTCCATTTAAATGTCTAAACTTTTTTTTTGTCAATCTATGTGCCTATAGTACTATTTACGTCAAGAAGAAGAGAGAAGAATAATGGCTTAATATTAAAAAAATATCTAATTTATACCTTCTTTTCTCATTTAGATATCTAAATTTTATTTTTTTTAATAAATTTAGGTGCTTAACTTTTTTTAATGATATCATTTAGGTGCATCGACTGTAACAAAAGTAATAAAATTTTGTCAAATCATTCGGAATGTGGCACATGGGCCTTTATAAGTTTTTAAAAAATTATTTTTGAAGAAATTTAAAATTATTATTATTTTCAAAAAAATCCTAAAAGAATTCTAAAAAAAGAAAAAGAAATCTTTAATTCCAAAGTATTCAACCCACCCGCCAGTCGTCCACCGCCTATGTCGCCCCCAGAGACGGCCTATCCACCAGTCACCTCTTACCCACCCACTATTACCGTCAATCGTGGCTTTAAACCCCCAAAATCCCTAGATTCCAACATCCATACATCCCAATCGACGGATGGGTGGTCAGCGGGCTAGTGGTCGGTAGGTGAGTCGATGATCTCTGACGGTGATGGTGGTCGGTGACAGAATTGAAAATCTTGGAGCATTTTATGAAAAATAGGAAAAAATTTGTTTTTTTTTAAAATTTATTATTTTTAAAATAAAAGAAAATAAAAATCAAGCCATATGTCAAATACTGATTGGTTGACTTACTTTTAACGAATTTTTTTAACGATCCTTACGACGTAAGCACCTAAATGATAACATTAAAAACGTTAGACACATATATTAACAAAATAAAAATATTTAACCACTTAAGTGAGAAAAGAGGTATAATTTGGACATTTGTTTTTATATTAAATCTAGATGAATTGAATGAAACGTTAGAGGAAGAAATTAAAAACATCATGATTTAATGATAATCTTAGTACTAATGAAAAACAGAAAATGTTAGTATCAATAAATGTCACGACTGTTATTATGTAAATTTAATTGTTCCTTATCGATTTTAAGTTACCATAACACAAATATGTGTATGCAACATAGACCGAATAGGTGAATAGAGACCGTCACACGTCTGAAAATTTTAAATTAATATATATTTTAATTTTTTAATATTTTTATAGATAATTTGCTTTAGTCTTTTAAATTTTTCTAAATTTTTTTCTAAGTTCTGTGTATGTATATTCATTCCAAGAAGATGGCTCTTCTTATTTGATTGCAACACAGTACATCCAAATCAAGTTATAAAATACACCAAAAATTTACAGAAACTGGAAGAAAAATAACAATAAAGGCTCACCTATGTTACAATCTGCATCTCCCAACACACGGGCAAATTAAAAACAAGAAAATCACAAAGAAAAACGGAGTTTCATTATTCATAAGAACAGCCTAAAACTTGTTTTGGTTACTCTTATTAGACCCTGCTGTTTTCAGGTAAAGGCAACACACCGTCGAAGAAATCACCGAAGTAGCCCCGCGGTTCGTGTACCAGCCTCGAAATGATGTCTCTCAGCGTGATTACTCCTTCCAAGTTCCCGTCATCGTCCACGACGTACACTCTCTGGATCTTCTCCGTGTCGAGCTTCTGAATCAACTCTTTCACTGTTTCATCTCTCTTGCAAGTTATCATCCCACTCAACATCGGCGATCTCGTCTCGTGTTTCTCCAAGTAGTTTCGAACCGCTATTAGGAAGTTCTTGGCCGTGATTGATCTATGCATCAAAAGAACTTCAACTCAGAACACTTAATAGACATTCGTATCTAATGTGATACATAAGCTTAGCATAATCCATTACGAACCTGTAATCACGGTAGATATCCGGTGCGGTTAAAAGGAACTGTACATCTCGAAGACTTATGTTACCTATGGCTTTTCCCCCTCCGCATTCAATGACCGGTATGCCTCCGATTCTCTTTTTCCTCATCAACTTAAAGGCTTGAAGCACTGGTTCATCTTCGTATACCTATAGTACGAATTGCAATTCGTTAACACCTTGATTGAATAGGTTAAAAATGGTAGAAATGCAAAGATATAAAGACCGGAAAAACACGAGGGTGAAGACTTGAACATGTACTCATGTGGTCAGTTAGTACTTAACCCTCAATGCTAGTCAAATTACAGATCTTCAGGTACTGCACCAATACTTGTGCTATAGTTAGAGACAATCAAAAGGAAAAAAGAACGAGATTAGCATATCTAAACGATAATCAAGTCAGATCTGACCTTGTAAAATCGAACCGCACAAGGACGAAATACCGAACTTTGTCCAAAGGATGCTGACACTGAAACAAAATTTTCAGTAGTTAACTTGCATAAAGCACCATAGAGGGCTGCATCCTTAGACAAATTCACTAAAGACTCGTATTTAGAGCTTCGTACAACTTATACAAAGCTTGTAACTTCATGATCTTCGGATACTTGGGTTGTAGATGACAATTAGTAAATGTATAACGATGTATCTCCGAGAGGGCACAGTAGCCATCAGGACACTCGGGACTTGCGTGTGTAATATTCATACGAATAATGACAATGGCCATGAAAAGCCTCGAATCGTTAGAAATGAAAACCTGATGGATAACAGTCACTCACTGTGATAATTTCCTTAGTAGACATTGTGGGAAGACCGATCTCTGAAAGCTTCTTACTTCCCCAGCTTTCGAACCAGTGAAGTCCGGTGCATTCTGCTAACATGTGAATGACAGCCGACTGTGTTATGATGTTATCTATCTTTCCATCCCCCAGATCAAGTACTGGAACACTCTTCATTTTGTACTTAGAAAGTAGTAACAACATGGTCAAAAAGGTGTTCGATTTCTGCAAGGCAAGGAATGGTGCCCAGCGGAATGACCCAGAGATATCACGAACCTGTATGCTCTCTCAAGTTAACACGGATAATAAGCACAAGTACGAAACAGAAAGAATCCAAGATGACCGGATGTTATTTTCCTGACATAGAGATTAGAAGTACCACCTTGGTGTTTTTATAAAACTCGGACGAAGTTAGAGCCTCAAAAAAGTCTCCAGAAGTAATTGAAGCACCTTCAGGGCCTAAAGCCCCAATTCCTGCAGCAGAGGCCATTCCATTAGCAGCTATAGCAGACTCAGCTCCACTCGGAGACGATGGACTTCTCGGCGAAGAGGGTTCCGACTGTAAAAGGAAAAAACTTGTTAGGTTCCCGAATGAAAGACTTATAGAGAAAAGAGTTCATCATATGCAGTTCAATTTTCTGACCTGTTGCAAAATCCATACAGCAATTCCTGCAAACTCTACAATGCCAATGTATCTGTCCATCCACGTTGCATCTTCCGGCGCATCAACATCAACAACGGGAGCGCTGAGGATCTTGTTTTGGGCCAGTATTTGAACAGCATCGGCCAGACTTGCATCCGATTTTATCTCAATCCCTGGAAACACAAACATTACAAAGATAAGACCATCATATATGTATCAGTCACAAAAGCTAGACCAACTTATTCAAATGGTTGGCACCCCAGGAAAGAACTAGTCCAGACAATCCATGTAAGCATGTCCTGTCTCATGTTTTTCCCCATGTCAACCGTGTAATATAAACACAATATAAACTATTTCAGGTGTAAAAAAAAATCCTAGGCACGGATATAATAACTGTATTAATCTCTTTATGTTGATCGAGTTTAAATCCTAAGCATGAACATAATATTCTCTCGATGGATAACCTCAAAACATATAGTTAATCAACCAAATTCTTCATCTTTTTAGTTCAAATCCACCAGCCAAAAAAGAAAAGAAAAGAAAGCCCAAAATTCTTGATCAATCAAAGCAATCAAAACATAATCTAAAACGAAGAGTGAATGATAAAAGGATCCATACCTTGAGGACCAATAGGGAAAGCAGAAACAGGGATGCTTTCAAAGCAAGCGTTGAGTTTCTCATTAGGACTAAGCTCAGGTTCCTGAACATCCCATAGATCCTCCACTTGCATCCCAAGCTTTGCTTCGGGACTCCTTGGACTATCTTGTATGCTACTTTGTCTCCCCAGTTGCACACTCGCCATAAACATATCTTCAATAAAAAAGCTCGAAAATTAACTTCACTCACTCACCGTGCGACCCTTTCTATTTCTATAGGTTCAGCAAAGCTGACAACCTTCTTGGATCATTAAACCAGATTTGACATAAAAAAAAACATGGGACAAAGAGGTTGCTTTTCAACAACAATTCCAAAGGGGTTCAATCAACAAACACCGTCCGATCCTACCCTTAACTTTCTTCTCCTCTAAGACCGTCGGGACACGTTTACGGGTGGTGATGTGGTAATAACTCAATGATGAAAAGGTACTTCGGTCAAAGCTCAAAGCTTCGATTTTTTATGGAGGTGTACTGGTGGCTAATGCTTATCCTGGTTTGTCGGGTTTTATTTATTTCAAGGAAATACGAAAGCTAAGAAAACAGGGAGTGTTCTTATCCTGTTTTAATTGGCAACCACTCTAATGTGCGCCATAAGGTGATTCACGCACCTGGTTTTGCTTGTGAGTGCTGACAAAATGCTGCTGATTCATTCCTCCGATTTGTGACGCTTTCTGGGATGGTGACTCCTTAGCCACCCTATCCCATCTTTGCTTCCCACGTGGTCTAATCCAACTCTGCCAGAAGGAATAAAGTACGATTTTAATGATCATTTATAAATTATTTTAGTATAATTCAATCGAGTTTTGTTCTAAATTAAAAATTGATTTGATTAAATTTAGAGTTCAAGTTGAATTTACAATAAAATTTAGAGAAAATAACCTCAGTGACCAAAAATCCCATATAATATACGATTTTAACCAACTTTTTTCGGATTTGTCAAAATGACCAACAAAATCGCTAATTCGCAACGCGATCTCCATTATCGCAAATTCGCGTTGCATTTTCACAATGCGATAGTTGAAAATCGCGTTGCGATGGTCTACAGTATCGTTGCGATTTTCCCAATTCGCAATGCGAATAAGTAAATCGCAACGCGAATTGGGAAAATCGCAATGCGATACTTACTATCGCAATGCGATAATACAAAATCGCAACGAGATACTTACTTTCGCAACGCGATACTGACTTTCGCAATGCGATTTACATAGCGCCATTCGTATTAACGCGTATTTTTTTTTCAAATTCCAAACACGTATTTTTCTTAATAAATCGGAAAATGAACCCCACAGTAATCGCAACTCATAACCTCAAACCCAAAAACACAACACTCATCCCATCTCCATCTCACTCTCTACGGCGAAATCCGTACCCATCTCCGAAGATTTCCGTCCCCATCGCCGGCGAAATCCCTCACAACCATTCACAGTCAAAAATCCCTCACAATCATTCAGAAATGGAAAATCAACCTACGAGGGTTAGTTTTTTTTTTTATTTTGAAATTTTTGCATTATTTTAGGTTTTTCATATTGAGATTGATGATAAGTTTACTGGTAATTTCAATAATAGATTAACCATTTCACTTAGATTTCTTATTAATTCATTCGATTGCTGCCAATACTGCTAAACTGTTTAGCCTGTGAAGTTAGTATTTGTCTTTGCTTTGTCTTTTGGTTGAAGTAATGCAGAAGAATAGTTCGAGAATGAAAATCGCAACGCGGAAATAACTATCGCAACGCGAAATAAAAATCGCAACGCGAAACCAAAATCGCATTGCGATTTTCATTTCGCGTTGCGATTTTCATTTCGCGTTGCGATTGTCTGGTCGCGATAGTCATTTCGCGTTGCGATTCTCATTATCTCGTTGCGATTTTCATTTCAACCAAAGACAAAACAGTGTTGCAAATTTAGTT
The DNA here is from genome assembly GCF_006381635.1 of Hibiscus syriacus. NCBI lineage: Eukaryota > Viridiplantae > Streptophyta > Magnoliopsida > Malvales > Malvaceae > Hibiscus > Hibiscus syriacus. Next base: position 150,619 of record NW_024063512.1, on the reverse strand, counting down.
TCAAGAATAAACTACTATTTATGTTTATTGTTTTGTTTTTGGTATATCTTGACAGTGTAATTTTTGGTATATCTAACTTGGTATGTTTATTGTTTTTTTGTAGAAATTTTTTTCGGCTTCATTGACATTAAGGAATAAAGTTAGCCTAGCCACTACAATTGCTTCGAAGCTTTCACCTGCACAAAGAAAATTGTTTGAAGAAACCTGCTTCGGGCCATGGCTGAGAGTACAGCATCCGGGTGGAGATGCTAGTTTGACCCATTTGTGGCTTCAGACCATGACTAGCGATCTACCCGACAGTATACAACGTGGTGAGGAAGAGATATGGTTTCATTTTCCACCGACGTATACTTGTTTTGGGCGGAAGGAGTTCTGCTTAATCACTGGTCTACGATTCGGACACGATGATGTAGGCCGGTACACGTCATATCACCCGCCCATCATGGTTATCCAGGGTTTTTCCTGATGAGTCAATAGAGAAGCCGAACTTACACGTCGACGACATGAAGAAATTGTTTAATAAGAAAGATGGTTTTACTCGGATGAATGACGTCGATGTTGTCCGAGTATGCCTTCTACTTTTTGTATGCCGGCTTTCTAGGCAGAGGCCAGACAACCTATTCCTCAGGAGCTAATATTATTGGTAGAGGACCTAAATGCATGGAATCTGTTTCCGTGGGGTTCGTATAGATGGAAAGCTACCTGGACTAAGTTGTCGTCTACCTTTGATGACCGCAAAAGTTTGCGGGGCGATGGGTCGAAATACACTTTTTCAGGCTTTGTTTGGGCCTTAAGGTAGAATTTCTATATAATGTTTTCAAAATTATAATTAATTATTTAACAATTACTAATGTTTGTTATTATATTGTTTGTAGATTTGGATATTCGAGGCTTTCCCCAGCATGCGGACATATGCATTAAAATCCTCAGATGATATTCCTAGGGCTATTTCCTGGAAGAGGAAACGTATGTTGGATTGGGAAGACTTAATACCATATGCGACAATAAATAATGTAAGTTAACACAAATACTATCATATATAAACAAGTTATTAATAGTAGACGTTTAACTTTGTTTAGTTTTATTATATTTTTAGAAGGCCACACTCCAATGAGACTGACACCCACGGAGGCTGAGTTGCCACTGATTGGTGGCAAGCTAGTCAGCGTTTTTTTGATGGCACGAATGATGAGCAGCCTCCACTTCCTCCACTTCGAGAGCCATCACCTCACCCAGAGCCATCACCTGATCGACCCTATACACCTCTACAACGAGAGCCATCACCTATCCCGTCACTCATCGAGTCTCTTCTCCACCATCACCTCATGATAGGCGACCGAAAAAGATGCCACGACTTCTATCTCCCTGTTCTCCACCTCCACGGGATGAGTCAAGGGAGTTACGTGATGAGGTCAATGCCTTGCGTGAGGAGATCGGTACTCTACGCGATAACGATGGTGCATGGCGTGTGGAGGTCTACTTTACGTGGTGAGGTTGCCGCTCTACGTGAGATGGTAGTATCGTTGCAGAATGAGGTTCATACTCTACGCAACGAGGTAAGTTTAAGATTTTCCATATTTAACTTGATGATAAATTTACTCGTAATTTCACTTAAATTAACCATTTCACTTAGATTGCTTAGTAAATTTATTCGGTTGCTGCCAAACTGCTAAACTTTTTACTTTAACACTATGAAGTTAGTATTTGTCTTTGTTTTGTCTTTTGGTTGAAAGTTTGAAATATATTTATCTTTGTTTTCACTGTTTAAATATCATGTCTGTTTATTTTATTGATATTTGTATTTTTATTTAGCGGACCGATAAGGTGGATGCTTTACGTTGGGTTTTTCTTGCACGACAGAGTTCACAACAGACGGCGTGCACGTGCTATTAAGTCTCGTATACCCCAATAGTGCGAAGACACCACAAGAAGAAGCCCGACTCGCCTATCATCCCTCAAGATTCCACTCCTATCGTTGAAGAGGCCCCTATCATTCCTCGAGAGTCCCCTCCCACCGTTCAAGAGGCCACTGTCATCGTTGAAGAGGTCCCTCCCACCATTCAAGAGCCCGATTCACATGCGTCATATATAGGATTCTTGAGAACCCTCTGACGTGCCGGACATGATGGATTCAAGTTGGCTCTCGTATGAGTTATCGGCCAGTACCATACCGGTATCTGAAGAGGAGAGGAAACAACTACCGGACACATTCTGGATAACACCCTTTGGGCTAAGACCGCAGTTGATTTTTATCTACATGAGCGAAGCCAGGGGTGTTTCACTGACATATGCAAGCTCAATGATGATATTTGTTGCTTGATCGGTCTTGGTGGGGCGTATATTAGGGGTCGAAGACAATGGCTATTTCGATGGAGGGTAAGTCTTATATTTCTTATATTTTCATTTGATTAATTTGTTTTAAAATTAATGTAATTTACTAATATATGTATTTTTTTGTAAACAGCATATCGATGCGTGGGTGTCACGTCTACTATAATTAGGAAACTTAAGGATAATAAAAGAAATACACGGTATCAATAATGCCGACGGCTTTACGCAGTTCACTTGAAGAATCAACGAGATGAATAATTTGCGTTGGGCAATGGACAAGCTAAACTTTATCCTACATGGTGGGAGGTCGATAAGGTTAGTGTTATTTTAGATTGAGTTAAAGGTATTCATAAATAAGTGCGCAAATGAATGATTATTACTTATGATTGGGTGTTTATCCCTGTTTTGGAACGTAACCATTGGTTCTCGTCGAGCTTCAGATCCCATCCCTTAAGGCAATAGTATATGACAGCATGATAAATTACATATCATTGGCTGATTTAAGAGATATTATTAAGGGATGGAGCTTTATTTGGCTAAATACTTGGATGCGAAATTATTGGACGTTCTGGAAACAAGAAGCCAAGAAGCTCAATATTACAGTTAGCAGAGACGAGACCGCACCACAAACGAAAGGACCCAGAGGGGATTGTGGTCCTCTCGTATGCTTGGCGTGGACCGTTTGATCACAGGAAGTATAAAGTATCTACCTCCCACCGATAGATAGAGCTGCAGTAGGCTTGTGGTTTCGACATTATATGGCTAGATCGATATATACGAGACGCTGCCTACCTGCATCCGCGTTATAAAAATGTCCAAACAATTGGTATGTTATAGGCTTGTGGTTTGAAAATGTTTGGTTAAGTACCTAGAATTCAATAATTTGCTGTTTGTAGGTTTTAGATGTGTAGAAAGTGTGTTTGAGCAATGTTTGGTTTATGCAGGTTAATCTCAGAAGTGAGCTGCGTGAAAATGATGTATGGCTGCAAAAGTTGATTCAATAGTATAAGTGTTATTTTCTCTAATATGATTGCTTTTTTTTATTGTTTAATTGATTTGTAAAGGTGATTTGTAAAAGTTGATTTGTTTAATTGATGTTAACATAATTCTTATTTGTGCTTGTTAATTGATTGAAATGTAATGGTTGATTTTGTTTATTTCAATCTGCATTATGTTTGAAGGCAAAAAGTACTATCGCAATGCGAAATGAAAATCGCAACGAGAGAATCGCAACGCGAAAATGAAAATCGCAACGCGAAATTAAATTCGCGTTGCGATTTCATTTCGCATTGCGATTCCCTCGTTGCGATTTTCATTTCGCATTGCGAAATTAGCGTTGCGATTTCATTTCGCATTGCGATTCTCTCGTGCGATTTTATTTCGCATTGCGATAGTAATTTCCGCGTTGCGATGGACATTAAGATGATTGCCTATTAAGTGATAACAAGGAACAGATCATAGCAATTTTCAAACTCAAGTTACTATAATGCCAACTGAAAATGTTAAAAGTTCACACTAAAATCTACATAATACAACGTTTGCATTTAAAAATCACCTAAGTTAACAGTCCCAAAAGGTGAAGCCAGTTGTGATTGGGATTTTAAAGATTGTGATTTTGATTGCCTTTTTCTTGACACCATATGAGCTTTGGATTTTGATGATGATCCATATTTTGGTAGAGGAAAAGATGATTGTGATGGCACTGGTGATCTACATGTCAACCTTGTATGACCACTTTCTTGCACCGAACATGTCGATCTCTTCTTCTCTTCACCCTTAGACGGTATACGATCGTGACTTTTGGTCGGCCAGGTAGCCTTCTGTCCATGGCTGGTGGCAAAACTGTTTGTAAGTCATCTGGTATGTCCACTCGAAGGATGTGAAATAGGGTAGACAATCTCGGCATAAGTCTGTCGATATACTTCTGTAGTGTAGCAATCCATAGCGTATGTGCTTGAATCATCTTGGTTTAGATGAAGAGCAACTTTTATAACATGGCCACATGGATAACCAGATGTTTGCCATTTCATACAACTACACGTCCTTGCATTTAGATCGACAAGCCCATTTAAGTTATTATCCAGTACTTCAAACAAAGTGTTTGAACATGGTTCAACTCTCCATGACGTTGACTTCACAACACGTTCGTTATCTTTTTTTCAGTCCATGGTGTAACACGATGTTCCAATGTTCCTGTAAATTTAAATAAATAATACTTAGTAAAATATGATAAGTTACGAATTCAAGAAATAATACATGCATGGTTTCTTTTCTTGTAGTACCACTGTTGAATAGAGGCTCGAAAAAACTCCATTAACATAGTAATGGGTAATTTTCGGGAATGACGACTTAGAGCGTTAATTGATTCTGCACTATTAGACGTCATGAAACCATATCTTGCTCCAAGTTGATGTACTCTTGACCATCTTTCAAACCGACATCTTCTAGTGTTTGAGCACACTGAGGCAAAACACGTCTTAAACAGTTTATATGCTTATTGAAATCCACTTCCCGATAAGCCTTACAGCCTTCCAGTATGTCCATTTGTGCTTTTTTATACCAGCAGACTTGATTTTAGATTTCTATACAAATGAACACCACAAAGTCCATGAAAAACATCTGGAAACACCTTCTAACAGCGTTGTCAATGAGTTTGCCCTATCGGATATGATTGTCAGATTGCTAATAGGACCTATGCAATCCCTAAGATGCCCCATAAACCATGTCCATGAATCAGAGGTTCAGATTTGCCAACCCGTAAGCTATGGCAATATCCCATTGTTAGCATCCATGGCTACTGCTAATAAGTTTACTCCAAGGTATCGACCTTTCAAATGTGCTCCGTCAACTATAATATCTGGGCGCATGCAAGTATAAACGAACGAATCTACAAATAATATACACAAGAAATATAATCATTTAAATGTGAAATGCATGTAACTAACAGAAATGAGTCACAGAATTATATGATTTACTAACCGCAGCACCAATGGCGATAAACAGCAACTCAAAGCGTCCATCTCTCTGTTTTGATATGAGTTACCGACCCAGGATTTTCAGCTTTAAATTGTGACAATAAGCCGACAGTGGGCAAACGATGCTTCTGGCGACCCCCTCAATAATTCCAAGGCATAACATTTGGCTCTCCAAGCTTGAGAATATGATATACTAATCTTGAACCGAGCATTCATGTCAGTCATAATTTCATGTCCCGATATACCCGTCATTCAAAACATTAACTCAGCTAGAAAACCACCCAACACCTTTTGTTTGCCTGTCTATGGTGAGGAAAAACTTGGGTCTTGAACATGTATGTTATCAATAAAAGTCCTAACTTGAAACATTGCGCAATCTTTTATCCTCTTGCAATCATACGCCACGTACAGTTTTTGTCAATCGTACACCTTGTTTCGAAACGATCTTTGCTTGATTTGTTAACTTTTAGTTGATAGCCATCTTCCACATTTCGTATACAAAGCTATCTTCAAGTCTTCCTTTGTATTAAAACAATCATCTTTTTGATACGAATAACTTTTGTGTAACAATCAACTGCTTTCTTTGCCACTCTTCTTCGGTAACTGAAGTAATTCTGGCATATTCCAGTTATACTCGTGGCATTTTCTTTCTCGGGGACTTTTTCTTCTTCTTTTTCTTCTTCAGGATTATATGAATTACAGAATGGATGTTCAACATGTTCATTCACAGTCGTAACTTCCTCCTCATTATCATCAACAACATCTTCCTCGGCACGGGTGTTTCATCATCAAATTCGGTATTGACCAATATCAAATCATTACACGCAGGGTCTGTTCTTCTTCTGAAACATCATCAAATCCGTGTATTGACCAATATCAAAGTCCGGGTATTGACAAGATCAAATTTCGAATATGACTAGTACCACAATTTTTCTCTTGTCTCATCATCGTCTATTGGTCAATACGAAAACCGGAATTTGGTGCTGAAAGTTGATTGGATTGGATTAGAGAAAGGCTGTGGGTTTTTTGACCCACTTAGTGATTACTACCCGCTTGACCCAACAATACTACTTCTAGGTTCAACAACATACAATGTAACATCACTTGAAACATTAATATAAGCAATGAATCGTTCACATCTCATTGTCGGTTAACAAATAAACTTTACATTTCTCTGATAAGATAGCCTAAATCCACTTAGGGGCTCTAAATTCAATTTCTTGAAACACGTAACATTAGGGTTTCATAAGTTAACTTCTTTAATGACAGTTTTAGTTGAAGATTCATGGGTAAAGGCATATATTGTAAACACCATGAACATTCTCCCATGACCCTCCAAACACAAATCTATCCAACATGTCAACATTAGATGATTTCATGGTTGTAACTAAACAAACGAGATGCGAAACTAAGACCTGTTGCCGGATGGGAAGGATGTCGTTGGATATTTGAACGAATGTCGCCGGAGAGAGTGATAGATGGAGATGGAATGAGTTGCGATTTAGGGATTTAGGTTATGAGTTGTTGCTGTTGCGTATATATACACTCAAAATTTGGCTTGCGAACTAAAACCTGTTGCGAACTTGAAACTCGCATTGCGAAAGGCAATCATTGACCATCGCAATGCGAAATGCAAATCGCAACGATAGAATCGCAATGCGAAATGAAAAAGGCACGAGGATTAACATGCATAAACTTTTAACAATTATTATTGAATTCTAGGTACTTAACCAAACATTTTCAACCAAAAGGAGTATATATGTTAACAAAACTTGCATTATGTGTATTTTATGTGTGCACTTTAACATTTTCAGTTAGGCATGTATTAGTAACTTGAGTTTGAACATTGCTATGATCTGTTCAGTTGTCATCACTATTAGACATTCATTGACTATCGCAACGCGAAAAGGCTATCGCAACGCGAAAAGGTTATCGCAACGAGAAAATCGCAATGCGAAATGAAAATCGCATTGCGATTTTCTCGTTGCGATTTTCATTTCGCATTGCGATTTTCATTTCGCATTGCGATTTCCATTTCGCGTTGCGATAGTCTGTTTGCCTTCAACATAAAGCAGATTGAAAATCAACAAATCAACTATACATTTCAACACAAATTATGTACACATCAATTAAACAAATCAGATTTACAAATCATCTTTTACAATCAATAAACAATCAAAAAAAATAATTATTCTTATTTCTTCATCAATTATTGAATCAATGAATCAACAACTTTGTGACCCATACATCCATTTCACGCAGCTCACTTAAGGATTAACCTGCAGAAACCAAACATTTGCTCAAACAAGACTTCCTACACATCTAAAACCTACAACAGCAAATTATTGAATTCTAGGTACTTAACCAAACATTTTCAAACCAAAAGGAGTATATATGTAAACAAAACTTGCATTTGACTTACCAATTAACAATGGACACTTTCATAACGCGATGCAGGTAGGCAGCGTCTCGATATATTGCTTAGCCATATATGCCGAACCACAAGCCTACTGCAGCTTTATCTCTATCGGTGGGAGGTAAAACTCTGTGCTTCCCGTCGTCAAACGCGCCAAGCAAAGGCATACGAGAGGACCACAATCCCTCTGGCTCCCGGCGATTGCTGTGGCGCGGTCGTCTCTGACAACTGTGACATTGAACTTCTTTGGCTTCTTGTGTCCAGAATGACTCCAATACTTAATCCCATCCAAGAATTTAGCCAAATGAGAGCTCCATCCCTTGAAAATATCTCTCAATCAGCAGTGATATGTAATTGATCATGCTGTCATACACTATTATCTTCAGGGATGAGAGCTGAAGTTGGACGAGAAGCCAGTGACGACGTTCCAAATAGGATAAACACCTGCGATCATAAGTATAATCATTTATTTGCGCACTTATTTATTACACCTTTAAAAATTTAAAAATAAACACTAACATTATCGACCTCCCACCATGCGGATAAAGTTAGCTTGTCCATTGCCCAACAAAAATGATTCATCTCGTTGATTTCAAGTGAACTGCGTGAAAAGCCGTCGGCAATTGTATAGCGATTTTTTTTTATTTTTCCTAAGCTTCCTATTATTAGTAGACGTGACACCCACGTATCGATATGTTGTTTTACAAAAAAAATACATATTAGTGAATACATTAATTTTTAAACAATTAATCAAAATCATATAAGACAATATAGTCTTACCTCCCCATCCAAATAGCCACTGTCTTCAACCCCTAATACACCCCACCAAGACCGATCAAGCAACAAAACATTTCATCGTTGAGTTTGCTGATGTCAGTGTAACACCCTTGGCTCCGCTCATGTAGATAAAATCAACTGCGGTCTTAGCCCAAAGGGTATTATCCACAATTTTTTCCGGTAGTTGTCTCCTCTCCACTTCAGATACCGGAAGGGTACTAGCCGGTAACTCATACGAGAGCCAACTCTCATCCATCATGTCCGGAAACCGGTGGGGTTTCTCAATATTTCGATATATTACCCCATGTGAATCGGGCTCTGGAATGGTGGGAGGGACCTCTTCAACGATGATAGTGGCCTCTTGAACGGTGGGGGGGAATCTTGAGTGAGAATAGGGGCCTCTTGAACGATTGGAGGGGACTCTTTGAGGGATGACCGGTGAGTCGAGCTTCTTCTTGCGGATCTTCGCACCATTGGGGTGAACGGAGACGTAATAGCACGTCCACGCCGTATGATGCGTGAACTCCGTCGTGCAAGGAAAACCCACCTAAAGCATCCACCTTATCGGGCCGCTAAAAAAAATTAATACATAAATCAGTAAATTAAACAGACATGATATTAAACAAAGACAAATATGTTTCAAACTAGCATTGTATTCACCCAAATCATTATTCTATCATAGTTCACAAAATGCTCAGATAACATTCCAGAAGTAAGCACTTATATAACATTTAAAGGACAACATATAAAACATTCCAAAAGAAGAATAGTTTACTTTCGCAACACGAAACTTAAAATCGCAACGCGAAATGACCATCGCAACGCGGAAATGGCTATCGCAATGCGAAATGAAATCGCAACGACAAAATCGCAACGCGAAATGAAATCGCAACGCGAAATGAAATCGCAACGACAAAATCGCAACGCGAAACACAAAATCGCATTGCGATTTTCATTTCGCGTTGCGATTTTGTCGTTGCGATTTTCATTTCGCATTGCGATAGCCATTTCCGCGTTGCGATAGTCATTTCGTGTTGCGAAAGTAAACTATTCTTCTTCTGCAAATGAAACTTGAATGGATTGCATTACATCAACCAAAGACAAAACAAAACCAAAACAAATACTAACAAAAACAGATTGGCACCAACCGAATGAATTACGAGTATGAAAAATCTTAAACTTACCTCGTTGCGTAGAGTATGAACCTCATTCTGCAACGATGCTACCATCTCACGTAGAGCGGCTACCTCACCGCGTAATGTACACCTCAACACGCCATGCACCATCGTCTTTGCGTAAAATACCGACCTCCTCACGCAAGGCATTGACCTCATCACGTAACTCCCCTAACTCATCCCGTTAAGGTGGAGGTGGAGAACAGGGAGATAAACGTCGTGGCATCTTTGCCGGTCGCCTATCTTGCGGTGATGGTGGAGAAGAGCTCGATGATGTGACAGAATAGGTGATGGCTGTCATTGTGGAGGTGTATAGCCGGGTCGATCAGATGATGGCTCTGGGTGGGGTGATAGCTCTGGGTGAGGTGATGGCTCCCGAAGTGGAGGCTGCTCATCAACCGTTCCATCAAAAAAACGCTTACTAGCTTGCCACCAATCAGTGGCAAGCTCAGCTTCCGTGGGTGTCAGCCTCTGTAGAGGAGTGTTGGCCTCCTAACAATATAAAAGCTCAAACAAAGTTAAATGTGTACTAGTAATAACTTGTTATAAACATATGGTAGTATTTATATTAACTTACATTATTTATTATCGTATACCGTAGTAAATCTTCCCATTGCAAGGTTCGTTTCCCTCTTCCAGAAATAGCCCTGGGAATATTATTTGAAGTTTTTATTGCATATGTCTTCATGGCGGGAAAGGCCTCAAATATCCAAATCTACAAACAATATAATAACAAACATTAGTAATTGTTAATAATTACTTATAATTTTGGAAACATTATATAAAATTCTTACCTTAAAGGCCCAAATAAAGCCTGTCAAAGTGTATTTGGAACCATCGCCATGCAAACTTTTTCGATCATCCCAAGGCAGACGATAACTTATTCCATGTAGCTTTCCATAAATACGAGCCCCACGGAAACAGGTTCCACGCATTTAGGTCTTCTACCAATTTGATTAGATCATTTGGAATAGGTTGTCTGGCCTCTCTGCCTAAAAAGTCGGCATGCAAAAGAATTAGAAGGCATACTCGGACAACGTCGACGTCATCCATCCGAGTAAAACCATCTTTATTATTCAAAAATCTTGTCAGGTCTTCTACGTAGACTCGGCCTCTCCAGCTCAGGAAAAACCCGGGATAGCCATGATGGGCGGGTAATGTGTCTAGTGTACCGACCTACATCATCGTGTCCGAAGCGTAGACCGGTGATTAAGCAAAACTCCTCCCACCCAAAACACGTATACGCCGGTGGAAAATCAAACCATATCTCTTCATCACGACGTTGTATAGTCTCTGGTAGATCTCTAGTCATGGTTTGAAGAAACAGGTGTGTCAACATCGCATCTCCACCGGATGTTGTACTTTCAGCCATGGCCCGAAGCATATCCTCAACATTTTTCTTTGTGCAGGTGAAAGCTTCGACGCAATTGTTTTGGCCAGTCTGACTTTATTTCTCAAGGTCAATTGAGCCGAATAAAAGTTCTACAAAAACAATAAACATACTAAATTAGATATACCAAAAACTACACTGTGAAGATATACCAAAAACAATAATAAACATAAATAGTAGTAGTTATTCTTCAAACTTAAATATGCAACACTGTGAAGTAATCGCAACACGAAAATGACTATCGCAACGAGAGAATCGCAACGCGAAACTAAAATCGCGTTGCGATTTGCATTTCGCGTTGCGATTCTTGGTTGATTTAATAAGCAATCTAAGTGAAATTGTTAATCTATTATTGAAATTACCAGTAAACTTATCATCAATTTCAATATGAAAAACCTAATAATAATGCAAAAATTTCAAAAGAAAATAATTAAAAAACTAACCCTCGTTGTTAATTTGGTTGATTTTTCCATTTCTGATTGTGAGGGTGGCTCTGAGAGATTTAGATAGACGGATTTCGCCGGAGATGGGGACGGATTTCGTCGAAGATGGGTGAGAGAGTGAGAGATGGAGATGGGACTGAGTTGTGATTTTAGGTTTAGGTTATGAGTTGCGATTACGGGATATACTGTGGACAGTTCAGTGTTCCAATATATTAATATTCATGTTTGGAATTTAAAAATAAAATACTTGGCCAGGATACTAATGGCGCTTTGAAAATCGCATTGCGATTATGTAAATCGCGTTGCGAAAGTCAGTATCGCGTTGCGAAAGTAAGTATCTCGTTGCGATTTTGTATTATCGCATTGCGATAGTAAGTATCGCATTGCGATTTTCCCAATTCGCGTTGCGATTTACTTATTCGCATTGCGATTTTCCCAATTCGCGTTGCGATTTACTTATTCGCATTGCGAATTGGGAAAATCGCAACGATACTGTAGACCATCGCAACGCGATTTTCAACTATCGCATTGCGAAAATGCAACGCGAATTTGCGATAATGGAGATCGCGTTGCGAATTAGCGATCGCATTGCGATTTTGTTGGTCATTTTGGCAAATCCGAAAAAAATTGGTTAAAATCATATATTATATGGGATTTTTGGTCACTGAGGTTATTTTCTCTAAAATTTATACACTCGTTTTTGTTCAATTAAGCTTTGATTAAAATATTTCGTTTGCAATGATATCTGTAATGTCTGTCAATGTAGTGGGGAATAAAATTATCAACTTTTATATTTAATATTATTTGTTATAAATAATTAATTACTCTCAAATGATATAAAGAAAAGATATGCAAGTAATCTTTCAAATCAAACCCCATAATATTAAATACATGTCATAACTCATAGCCATCTCTTTACTTACTGTATATATATATATATATATTCATATTCCTATAATGCAGTAGAAAAGAAATGCCAAAAGAATTAGCAGCAAAGGGAAACCGAGAGGAAATGATCCCTTTCCCAGATTAAATGAAATATTGATTAGTAAACTAAAAGGATACAGCACTCGTTCTGTTCAAACTACGCCTAGAAGAAAACAAATCAACTTACATTACAAGCGCTTCGCGCTTGTCCTTCGATAAGAGAATCAATCTCAAACACCAGAAAGCAGAATAGCAAAATCGAGGGTTTGGCGAATCAAACAGCATAGAAACCGATGCGGAGATGATTGGGACAAATCAGATATATGTTTGAAGATGGAGATGGTATACTCCAAGGTGAATTCAGATAACTTAGGAGGAAAGTAAAGTTTTGATCCTAAGTCCTCAGGATAGTTTCTTTGTTCGTAGCATCTAATGTTCCCCAAACCAATTAGCAACGGCATGCAGGCCAGAGGATAGAACTTAGAAGCCTTGAGATTCATACAAAACAGTCAGCAATTCAAAAGAACCCAGCTCAAGTGCTTCCAAGAGAATCCCCTCCCATTGACTTGCGATTCAGGTAATGGATTACAGCATCTTTAATCCTAGAAATTCCAGAAAATATATTAAAAAGACCGTCAGAAATTGCTTTTAATAAAGAAACTATAAGATTTTAATTGAGGCTCCACAGGTAACTTTAACACCCCATGTGAACCAATAATTTTCAAGTAAAACCAAATCAGCATCATTATGATGAACTTTGCTCTATGGGGGGCATGGATTTCTCATATCAACCAGTATAAATTCATAGATAGATAGATCATACTTTATTTAGAGAACCAAAGATGTAATTAATATAATCAAATAGTAAGATCAAGCTGGAATTAAACAGGTAATTTTGACAGATTCCTATCATATTCACGTATTGAAGCAAACATAGAGTAAAATTAAATAAGAGAGAAGCATAGACATGTAATTTTGACATATTTATTCCAAACTAAGACATCAAAACAAACATAGAATGAAAATAAAATAATTAAAACAAGGTTTTACCATGGTTGGTTATAGAATTCAGATCGCCAGTCCTTCTCAGCATTATGGTTAGCTTCTCCAGCAAAAAGCTTCAAATCCTTGCCTTGGGAAGAAATTAAAGCATTAATAAACTCTGCAGAAGACTGACTGAAACCGAGGAAGAAAGCTTGTCTTCGACAATGCTCATGTATTTTCTTTATGGCAGTACAAATCACTTCATTGCAAGTATCAATTTCTTTGTTCTTTTCCATGTCTGCCATGAATGCAGACTTTTCCATTTCTAACGGGAAAGGCACATCAACCTGGACGTCGTAACAACTGGATCCAATAGGACAGTTCCCTGAAAGCTTGATCCTGTGCTCCAAATGTATGGGTTTCCATTTCTAACGGGAAAGGCACATCAACCTGGACGTCGTAACAACTGTCCAATAGGACGTTCCCTGAAAGCTTGATCCTGTGCTCCAAATGTATGGGTGATAGAGGAGTTAAACGCTGTGATATCTTTTGTGAAACCATAATGAATTTCATTTTTTCTTCCCTGAATACCTTCTGCAGAGATGGGTCGCATGAAAAGAAGGAATTATCTTCATAATTCTGCAACTTCTTTGACTTCACATAATGCCAAATCGCAGCCTGTATCTACTTCAATTCCCAAAACTTCTGCTAGAGCAGGTGAAAGTTTAAATCTTTCAGGTCGATAATTCATTTCTAGTCTTATTCTCACTGTAGATTCCTTGTCTCCTTTCCTCTTCAACTCAAGCCCCTCATGAAGGGCAGGCGATCGAGCACTCTCCCATAAAATCACATGGTTATCTGGATAGAGACTTGCATCCAAGTATATTGTAATTTTCTTAAAGAAAGATGAGAATTTTGGTATGATTTTCTGTGCCATTCCAGCCAGAACAGGGTCTTTCCCACTTCCAATATCCTACCAATAATCTTAAGCGACCATGATGGAGCCTCAGTGCTCTTCTGGTCGGGTCAGTGGGTCCCGGATTGGAATGAAACATATAGTCTAAGAGTCTTCTGAATACAAGGAGGTTTTAAGTGAGTTGAATGTCAACCTTCTTTCTCAACAAAGCAGCATCCACCTTAGCCTCAAATTCAAGCAACTGAGTTTATAGAGCACTGTTAAATTTCAGCAACCTTATCAGGTATTGTCTCTCGGAAGCTTCCGCTTTTTTCTAGTGGGTTAACTCCATTGTTTTAAACAGAGAAGTCGTGATAGTATTAGATGAACCGGAATTTCTCGAAGGGTGGCTTTTGAGAAGAGCGCTTGACACTTCCGGGCCAGGTGTGGAAACCCATGGGGAAGGGTTGGCCGCAACATTACTATTACTGACATTTTGCGAGCGCACCTGAGATGGGGATTGGGAATGAGCAGAGGCTGATTGTTGATGGGAACCGGTTGCGGTTTTGACACCGTCCCAGAATTCCCAAGCTGGGAAGGTGCCCCAAAATTCTTTGGAAGGTTAGTGTTGCTATTCATCCTAAATCACCAACTTGAAACTCCTTCAAAAGCTAAACCCATACTTATCTACCAAAAAAGCAAACTACCCAATGACCAATATGTAGCCAAACAAATCCCTGATTTTGACAACAACATCAAAATAAGATGCTAGGCCCCAAAAAGATAAGCTTTCTTTCTTTATATCATAAACACCCAAATCAGCTCAATCTTTGTAAAAACAAAAAGCTAACCCTAATTCTAATTCTCAAAATGGTCACCAGAAATCAAACATGGATAACTTTCTCTGATTCTAACCCAACGAAAGCTGATAAAAAACATTCAAAAACTAAACAAAGCCCTGATTGAATACGATTATTAACAGAGAAAAAAAGAAAGTTTTTCTTACAATGTCCAAGAGAGCTGAGTAGTTCCTGTCCTGTTATTTGATTCACTCTTTAGCTTCTTTGCTCTGCTGTTTCTCTTCACATATCGGTTAGAGGAGCGCCTTTTTATTTTTGCTCTCCTTTTAAGCAGAACGGAGCCAAACTCAAATCAGCTGTCTGACTCTCGCTTCTACTGTTTTGTTCGTCTTTAAGATTACACGTGGCAATTTATTATTGGCGGTCATTAAATAGAATGCCTCTATTAATTTGAATTTTTAATCCCAAATGAAACAGAATTTTAAATAGTATATTATATCATATTGGGCAAAAATCCCCAAATAATGCTATAGGAAATGTTTAATTCTCAAAATAAGGATGTCAATCGGTTATTTCTTCAAATGGGTGAATGCTATAGGGTTGGATGTATTATTTTGGATCTCTCGGCATCTTCAGGAGTATTGGATTCGTTCAAGAATCTCTCGGCGTCTTCAACACAAAATTTTCCATGAAAGTGGATATCTCGACTTCTTCCATGCAGGGAATGCTCGGCGTCTTTAACCATGGGAATACGGAATGCTATGCAGTCTTCCATGCAGGCAATGCTCGGCAACAACAACTGCTCACCCCTGGCACATGCAACAAATATCATATCTCATTTTAGCATTCAAACTGCAGTAACCAAATACCTCCTCCCAAAGCTAAGCCTTTGTCATCCGACCGACCAATTCTACAAATTATGCAATGAGGACCCTCATTGGAGCAACTCCAAGCTCGACACCCCTCTCCATTCTCTCTGACAGAAGAACAGAAACCAGACAACCACCATTGCTCTCCATTGCTTCACCGTTAAAACCACTTTTATCAAGACCCAACCACCTAGAAGCTTGCATGGTCCCACGGTTGTGGCTGGTGGAGCTGTTGTTTTGGCAGTTCCATTGATTTTGTCTCAGCTGTTGAAGAATCCAAAGCCATGGGGAGTTGAGTCCGCAAAGAATGTTGCACATGCAACAACAACTTTCTCTCCGTGATTTCCCACGTCCAGACCAACATGCAGAGCTCCCACATGCAACAGCAGCAGCACTGTCGCAGCTCGCAAATGCAGCAGGGGCAGTTTCAGTTTCACAGCAAAGTTGAAGACGCCGAGAGATCCTTGAACGAATCCAACACCCCTAAAGACGCCGAGAGATCCAAAGCAATGCATGTAACCCTGTAGCATTCACCCCATTTGAGGAAATAATCGGCTGACATTCTTATTTTGGGAATTAAACATTCACAACAGCATTATTTGGGCATTTTTGCCTATTATATTGTATCATATTAATATAAGTTTTATTAATCGTCCATTCAATACATTTAAAAAAATCATTTTTAAGAATATATTTAGAGCTTGAGTGATTAAAAAAAACATTATCATTTAAAATCTTAGTTTCGAACAATTGTGTCTGTAAGTTATATGTATTATTAATATTTAATAAAGATTATAAACAGTATTATTAATATTTAATAAAATTATAAACAGATATTACTTTGTTATTATATTATATTATTCAATGAAAATAAAAAATGATTTCAATTATTTTATTTAATATATATAAATTATAAAAAACAAAAATATTCTTTTATATATAATATTTTTTATCATTTCACAATATTTTTTATTTTTTAAACTAAATCGGTATTTAATTAATATAAAACACTAAGGGATTGTTTGTTTAGCTCTATATGGAATCATTCAGCGCTGAATGTTGAACCGTTTAGCATTCAGCGCGTTTGTTTCTCACCTCTGAATGATTCAGTGCTGACTGATTCAGCAAAACAATGCTGAATGATTCAGCACAGAAGTACATTCTTAATGATTCAACACAGAAGTACATTCTGAATGATTCAGAGCCATTATCAAACAACTTGTCACATTCAAAGCTAATTCAGAGCCTCTGAATCATTCAGCGCTTAATCATTCTGAAGTAAACAAACAACCCCTAACTCAACTAAACTATTATTAAATAAAAAATGGTCCCTTTTTCCATATATATGGGGTAAGGGAGGTAAGATAGTAGGCTACCCCCAACACCAGGTTGAGAGCAGCTTCCGTAAGAGACCTCTGAATTATGAAATGCCCTCCGTGGGACTCGATCCCACGACCTCAAGGTTAAGAACCTTATGCTCTACCAACTGAGCTGGATGGTCATTTCTAAACTATTATTAAATACTATATGAAAAAAAATAAACAATTATATGAATATATACTAGAGCACTGGATTCGAAACCAATTTTATTGGATCATGTTTTTTTTAGAAATAGATTCAGATCAGATTAAGTCGAGTTTTTTAGAGAAGAGTTTAGGGTTTTGAAAATTAATATATTATACACCATATATTTATGGATAATTGAAATGATACACTGTTTTATTATTTTTCAATTAGATTCATATTTTATCAAACAAAATTATATTTTAAATATTATTGTGTCGTATCGAGTTTGAGTTTTATCTCAAAAGATAGATCGAGTATTTAGGTCAAATAAAATCATCCAAAATTCGGTCAAAAAGATTTCGAACAATAATTTATATTTTTGGAATAGAGTTGAGTAGACCGAAAATTCAACCTAGCTTGATCCATACTCATCACTAATATGTACAAATATATTAAAAATATATAAATAAGTACTAAACATTAAAAATGAGATAAATATAATTCTCAAAATACATCATTATTTAACTTTGAGTGGATGACTTTAAAAAATAATTTTGTAATTCAATTATCATATTTAATTTTCTAATTATTTAGTATAAAAAACATTATAACACGATCATTCCAATTTAAAAGTCTTCATTTATAATTGTCATCTATAATTATCATCCACTTATAATTGTCATCTATAATTGTCATCTCTAGCCTTAAACGAATTTATGTCTCATCTTACTAAACCAGTTAATTAGTTAAAGTAAAAACAAATATTTAATCAAATTTAATCAGATTGATTGATCAACTCGAAATAATATAACATCAATTTAACCTTCATTGATTCAATTAACTTATTAATAATACATGATATAAATATTGTTTTAGTTATAGTTATAATATATATATTATATTTAGGGTAAATTACACGTTTGGTAATTGAATTTTACTTCTCTCCTATTTCACTCACTGTAATTTTAATTATTGAATTTTTTAGTCACTTCACCATTAAATAATTAATGGTGTTATGAATGACAGCTCTTACTAAAACGACATAGTTTTGAATCTTTTAAAAAATCAAATTTAGATAAAAAGACGCCGTTTTAGTCTAAATAAAAAAATTATTTTTTTTTTTCATATACACCCTTCCTTTCCTTGTTTCTTTTTCTTCCACTTCCTCCCACATCTCTCTCCAAATCCTGATCATCACGCCATTTGCAGTCTTGTTGTGGGATGAGACTTGAACCTAGGCTCGCATAAATGAAGAATAATCCTTCAAGCCACCAAGCCAATCTGCTCTTTGGCTATTAAATGAGAAAAAAGTTTATTTATGGAGCTTGAATAAATGAATTCTCGTTTTTGCTCTTTTATTTTTAGGCCTCTTGCATTACATATTTCTGATTTAAACCCATTTCACCTTAGAATATAGATTTTAAATTTCCATACAAATATAATATAAGTGAAACATTCCCATATCAGTTGTCCATTTTCCACGTTCTCAAGCTCTGTGTTTTCTTTCTTTTTTGAAATTCTACAATGGAGAAAACCGTCGCTTGCTTTGTTCTCTTAGCTGTCATCGTAAGTTGTGTTTTCTTTCTTTTTTGAAATTCACAATGGAGAAAACCGTCGCTTGCTTTGTTCTCTTAGCTGTCATCGTAAGTTGTTCTCTTGGCCAAACTCAAATTCCAACCCAACCAGGTCCAGGTAACTATGATCTTCTTCGACTCTAGCTCCCAAGATTTCTCCAACCACGTCTCCTATTGCTACACCGACTACTTCGTTGTCTCATTCAACCACGCAGTAGAAAGGTCGAAACTCATAAAGCTTCGATGATCGATGCTGTTATGACTGGGGCCGACGGTGGGGGGGGGGAGAGAGATTAAAAGAAGAAGAGAAATGGTGGAGAGACTTTAAGCTTAGACGGTGGAGAAAATGAATTTGAGTGACAATAAAAAAAAAATAATAAATATATTTTAAAAAATAAAAAAAAAAAAAATACCATGTCATAACAGAGTTAAGAAAAAAACAGCTGAATGACTTAGAAAATTCAATTTATAAATTCAATCTATAAAAATCAATGAAAAAATTTAAAAAAATTAAAAATAAGATAAATTAAATAAGAGAGTAAAATCTAATTACATAATTTAACCTATAATTATATCATAATAAGTATTTAAATAAAAAATATATAAAAATTAGATTAGGGTACTAACCAGCTTAAACATTTTAATGAGATTAGAGTAAAAAAATACGATAAATTAAATAAGAGAAAAGAGAGTAAAATCTAATTACATAATTTAACCTTATAATTATATCATAATAAGTATTTAAAATAAGAATAAAAATATATATAAATTAGATTAGAGTAACTAACCAGCTTAAACATTTTAATGAGATCACGACCGACTGGATCAACAAAATCAATTAAAACTAATCTGGCATTTACTCTTTCGTAATTCAAAACACTATTTGAAGAGAAGAAATTGAAAATATAACACAACATAAATTCAAGACTTTTTTCCCTTAATAGGGTTTAGGGTTTTAATTTTCGGTCTAAACTCCTCGTTCAATTCATTTTTTTTTTTTATCCAAATTAGATCAGACATGGAATAAACTTGGGCTCAAGCAGAACTCATCAACCGACACTTCCATACCAATCACAATGGATCCATTGTCCAACATAAAACTAACAAAACTTAAATTAAGTTCAAGCAAAATCAATAACATAAAGGGCATGACTTTGAAGGGCCCTCCAGGAAACACATTGCAAGCATTCGTAAATACCCATTCTGCAAAATGAAAAGGAAAACACATAAGAAAATCGACTTTTTAGCAAGTTTTCGCATGCAAAACATGGGGTACTCCCATCTTTCGCAAGGGCACAAAAAGTATTGCATGAAACAGAGTGAAGAACACTTCCAGAATCTGGTATACTTACATATCTTGTTGAATGCGACAATGTCACAACTCTGAACATACTCGTTAATCGGCTCAACCGTCAGTTGTTCCTCGATGAGAGTGTCAACCGACACCAAATCATCCACGATGGTCAACATAATTTGCAATTTCTTAATACCATAGCCAACAGGCACAAGCTTAGCTGCACGTGATAACAACTCGCTTGTTAGTTCATATACACTTGTAACCACGATTCAGTTTGCAAATTAAGGACAAACCATATACGACAAAACCAAACCTGCCAAATACTTACATGCTCCCCAAAGTAACCCTTCCATCTGAACACCTCTTACTGCTTCTTCAAGTTTCTTCATGTCAGTCTCATCATCCCACGGTTTAATATCCAACAATACCGAGGACTTGCCGGCTGAGAACAAAATGAAATTCTATGTTATAACCATTACATAGAACTAACAATTACCAAGTATCAATCGATAATCACAATAAAGGCAAGCTGACGGCCTCACATTCTTTCTTCTTGCCAGATGCCTTAACAGCAGCAGCACGCTCTTCCGCCGCCTTCTTCTCCTCCTCAGTCTCTTCTCCAAACAAATCAACATCATCGTCGTCGTCGTCTTCCTCAGCAGCTGCAGCCTGCACACGCATAATATGTTCAAGCAATTGGATGATCAACAGACAATCAAATCACTTGATTTATTAAATTTAAACATAAAAGCACGCAAAATTAACTCGCCTTCGAATCTGCAGCCGGAGGAGTAGCAACAGCCTCAGCAGGAGCAAACCCCTCAACAGTCACACCAGACCCCTCTCCAGAAACACACCTAAATTAACAAATAACATTAAGTTTCTATTAAACATCCAGATCCCGCACCAATAAACTATTAGTTAAACGTGAAAGTAATAAATAACAGTATATCTCCAGTAAACATCAAAATCCAACATAAAAGTAGGTCAAAAACTTACGAGATCCTCAAAAGTGCGTCGATGTGGTTAAACCATCGAGAAACGTTCACATAGCTAGACGATGGGGCCCCTGAGAGAGCTGCGTAGACGGTAATATCATCCTTTGAAGCTTGGTACCTGCAGAAACAAAAAGTAAACAAAAATCCTGAACCAAACAAGATAAAACCTAGCAACTGTAAAACATTTAATTACAGATTATTTTTTAAAAATTACCCAGAGATGTAACTGCGAGAGAGGAGATAATCATCGAGCTTCTTCAAGCCAGCAGAACCAAGGTCGCTGAAAGTAACAGCCATTTGTTTGTCCCTGAAATTTAAATCAAATCAAAGAGAGATCAGATTATGAACTTCTTCTACTGAAACTCAAGATAAATCAAATGGGAGAAAATCATGTGATGATAATGGATTCGATACGAATATATTGAGAGCTAAATCTGACCGGCTATTGACAAGAGGAACTGCTCTGTGGCTCTGCTTTGTTTGTGAATTTAGTCCGAGAGGTCTAGGGTTTTTAAGGCTGTGGTATTTGTAGGTGAATTGTAAGATTGCTGCAGGCCCATTCTTGATTGAATGGAGTTGTAGGGACAGTGATAAGGTTGCGTTCGGGTATCCATTTGATTATTTTTAAAGGTAGTTATATTTTGCTTGTATTTGTTTAGATTTTTAATATTATGTTAGTGTTTATTCGCTTAATGTTATGATTATGTTTGTTTAATGTCCGTAAATATATTCGTAAATATATTCATTTAACATTCGTTTATATGTTTACGAACATAATTATTTAACGTTTTCATTTGAAAGCTAAAAATAGTAAATTATGTCATTATTGCTTAAACTCATTAAGCCTTTTAGTTTAAATACTAAAATTTACCATGTATTCAATTTAGTTCACCATTCACCAATATTTAAAATGTAAAAAAATAGTAAATCAATAATTTGACGGGTTTGTTCAAGAACATAAATAAACGAGTCCATAAATGTGTTGTTTGTGAATATAAATGAACCAAACACATATTTGTTCGTATCCGTTCATTTATTAAATAAACATTAAAATTTTGTTCATATTCTTTTATTTAGCTTAACAAACAAACATAAACGAACGTTATACGAACAATTCATTGAACGTTATGTTCATTTATACCCTTGTTTCTAATATGAAATATTAGGATTTTTAAATAATTTAATTTAACAAATAATTTTGAATATTAATTTGATCCTAAGTTAAATAATTTAAACAATTTAACCTTTCATATTTAAAAATTTCATCATTTTAGTTTTTGTCCTTCTCTTAAATTGTTTGTTCTTCTCTAGAAATAATATTAATTTCTTGCCACTTCTTTAACGTAATAACAATTTAATAATAATTTGTTGTTGTGTTTTACAGTTGCAGTTATTCAACTGTCGTTTAGTTTAACGAGCTCACTTGATTTGATAATATCATAAAAAACACTAAATTAATAGAATTTTTAAATATAAAGGATTAAAATTATTGAATTATTTTAAATTAAGATAAAATCGATATGATATATAAATTTTTAGATTAAAATGTTATTGTACCATGATACATTCGATGTTTTTTGAATTTTAACGATGGACTTACATGATTATAATATAAACAGATCAAATAAATTTTATAAAAGCAGTACTGAGATTTTAATAAAATCAAATTTAGGATAAGAAAATCTCCACCGGGGTGATGTACAAACTTGAGCCTATCAACATCTTTATTTCTCACTAAAGATGAACCTACCCCTGCTTAAATGTATAACCTTGCATTCAGGTCAGTTGACCATTCAGCTGCCCTCTTTGGGCACTCCCAATTTATATTAAGGTAAACTACACATTTAGCACTATACATATCATTTTTGTTTAGTTTCAGTCACTTAATTATTATTTTTTTTATATCATACATAATATTACGTTTTGGTTTTATTTTAATCACTCGACATTGTTGATATGATATTTTGAAGAAATAAAAGAATCAATGATGACATGACATTATCTTATGGTAACGCATCAATATCACTGCTAATTTTTCAATGGTGAGTGACAAAATGAAATCAAAACATAAAATTATGTATGATTTTAAAATAAAAAATAATTTGGTGAGCAAAACGGAACAAAAGTAATAATTAGGGTACTAAACGTGCAATTTACCCTTTATATTATTTGGATTCCCTTTTAACATTTATATTTTGTATATAATATATATATATATATATATAAAGGTGGGAAATAATGATGGAGATGTGAGACTTTAGAATCAATATGAAAAAGTACTGCAAATTGCAGTTAAAGTTAAGAAAGAGGACATAACATTCAAATGCCCCATTAGTACAACAACTAGGGTAAAATACATGTTTAGTATATAAATTGTTATTTTTATTCCATTTTGGTATCCAAACTTTTTTCCCCCGAAACCACACTTATCATTTAGTTTACGTTACAATTTAGTATCATGTTGTTAAAAAATTAACAGAACTATTAATGTGATATTTTTTATATTTTTTCAATAATGATGTGACATTAACTTATGGTGATACATCAACATCACTGTTAAAATTTTAATGACGGGTATAAAAATGAAACCTAAACTAAATATTAGGTATGATTTAAAACAAAACAAAGTTTAGAACAAAATAAAAGTAATAATTCAGGTATTAAATATGTAGTTTACCCGTAGAACTAAAGGGTCTACTAAACTTATGTGCTTTACATTTTTCATTTTGAGATATGCATACGATTTTTTATCAAATATGTTTAAAGGTTTTTATATTATTTTAAATTTTACATATTTTATTAAATTGAGTATTTATAGCACTTTATTAAAAAACTCTCTCTTGAATTCTATTTAATTTTACATATTTTTATTAAATTGAGTATTTATACCACTTTATTAAAAAAACATCTCTCTTGAATTCTATTTAATTTTACATATTTTTATTAAATTGAGTATTTATACCACTTTATTTAAAAAAATTATCTTTTGAATTCTATTTAATTTTACATATTTTTATTGAATTGAACTTAATCTTTGTTGTTTGGTTCGCTTCTACGGAAGGCCCATTCTTTGTGTGTGTGTTTTTTTTAATTAATCAATGGCATCCGATCTATTGACCGACTAATCCAGTTCGGGTACTGTATAGGCGAGGATGACCCTCCCAATCCAGTTTGCTCCATTCACAAACGTCAGGATTCGAACCCCTAATCTTGCTCAGGGGACCTTACTTTCTAATTCTTCTTTTTTTATGCTTTATTTCTCAATTTTGGCTCTTTTTTTTGAGGTTGTTAAGCCTCAACCTTCTTTTTCATTAGGGACCATAATGATAATGGAGTAAAGCGAGGGTAAATGTTGTTAAATCTATTACTGTAGGGTTAATATGTTTTGATTTATTAGTGTAGATGTTTGCTTTTTAAAAGTTGTTATAATGTAAAATTTAATGAGTAATTTCAGTGATACTGTTTGATATATTTTTTAAACAATTCAAATTAGAGTAACATAGTATTCATCACGTGTGTCAATTTATTCAAACAAAGAACATCATATGTATAATTATATATTATTATCAGACCGCAAAAGGATACTCCGAAAAAAATATTACCACTTGTATGAGAATAATCGTGAGATGAGGGTGACATCGATAAGGAAATGATAAGAGTGACATTGATGAAGGATAGTACTTTAATTCCTATACGATATAAGTATTATCAAATAAGTATTATTTATTTTTTTGAATAAAAGTAATCATATCATCACATATTTTATGATTTAATGGTGGAATGTCCAAAATGAACAATTGAAAATTAAGTGATCAAATTGACTTTTTTAAACTTATGACCAAATAGAAGTGAGGATAAATTGAGTGATAATACTTGTAATTTATCTTGTAAAGAATAAACCAACTTGAACGACTAGATCGTCGGTTGGGACTTGGAACCAAAAACCCTTACATCCCGTTTGGATCAAGGAATTTAGCATTCCCAACAGACATATTTTTTTTCCGATGAAGGATACCCATGTTTGGATCAAGTAAGATTCCCAAGTGAATGTAATATTTTAATACCAACAGTAATTTTGGTGTTTTATTCCTGGGAATATTATTCCCACATGTGTGTTAGGTATTTTTCCTTTCCCGTGCTAAGGGCTAAAACACCCTTCTTTTCCCGTGAGCTTGCCTCTGTGACTGGTAATCTTCTTCTCCCCCGTGCTGCGAAAAATTCATCGTTTCCCAATGAGATTCTCCTGGTAAGATTTCTTCTCCACTCCCTTTCTTTTATTTTACCTTGCTAAACTGCGATATCTTCTTCTTCCCGCTAGCATATGTTTTTCTTGGTCCGAGTTGCTTAAAGTTTCAAATCTGCAGAGTCTTGCTAAACTTTTAATTTCAATGGATGAAACTCTGGGCCAAATTCCTACCAGGAACAGTGGTTCGGTTATGCCTGATCTAACATTTTCAATTTTAATAATGTGCTTGTTTCTTTATGCTTTCTCTGTTAAGTTTTGGTTGTTGTATTGAACTGTTTGGTTGCTTCAATGGTTCTACTGATTGCTCCTTAACCTTGATTATTCCAAAAATTTTATGATTCCAGACCTTTATCCAAGAGAATGATGGACTGTGATTCATCTTGCCTTTATCCAAGAGAATGAGAATGAATCCAGATTCTAGTTGTGAACATTAGGAAATTTCTGCGTGTGGTAGCTCTATCAATTAACATCCATGTATTGTGCTTTGTTTACTCAATTGTAAATCTTAGATTCATGTACTACTAGCCGTATAAAACATTAGAATGCTAATGTCCGTCCTCGGGATGTTTGAATAATAAGCTTTCAACATTTTTATACTATTCCAAGTTTTGTTTAGAGCTCTATCATACTATTTTGCTTTTCGCTAGCTCTATCGGTATCATTGAATGGATGCTTCATTGATGGTTTATCATCCGGAGGGAAGAAAATGGATCTCATCTTATCCTAGAACACTTGCAATATTAAACCTGAATGTCGTTTTCGTTTTCAAAAGTCTGGGAAATCATACATAGCATCTCTAGCATTAAAACAAAAAACATAATTAAAATTCTTTGAGCTTGTTTGCTGGTGTATAAGATCGTAGGTTCATTGTTCCAGCTTTGAACTTTGTAATTTCATTTGGATGAATTATATACTTGTTCTGGAAACTGGAAATACTGATGAGTCGCGTATTCTTTTCATTGCAGGTCTGGGCAGCCGGTTTAACTGCTGCTGTACTGAAGAAACAGAGCTATTTAGTAAATGGATTAGGAAGTGCAGTGACTGATTCGAAATTACAGAAAGAGGAACCTGGGATGATCGAAGCTGTGGTGTTATCTACCCTGGAAAAGTTCTTTGCTTCCATTCTAAATATGCCCGATGTGAACCAGTAAGTTTTCCCTTAAGCCATGTATTGGTTGTCTTACATTGTTAAATGGCCAGAAATATGCTTTCATGCCAACATGCCATACAATGTAAACTCTACAACTATGATCGTATCTTGTGGTTGTGACAAATAACAGATTGATACGAACCGGATATAAGAAAGTATATTTACTCATTTGCATAACTCGTGTTACTAGCCGAGTAAAATTGCCACAGTTTCTAATATTCAATATGAATTTCTTGCTAGCAGGTTCGTGTTCAACATTTATAAAGCTGAAGGCAGGCCTGAGAATAGACAGACAATTTATCAAATTCCTCTTTTGGTCCCTAAGGTGAAACAAAATGTTGATATTGTTTGATCGTTTGTTATATCTCTATTTGACCATTGATCTTTTCAGGTGCCACAACAAGGAAACGGTAAAGAATGTGGGAACTTTGTTCTCTATTTTATAAAGTCATTTGTCGAAAGCGCCGCAGAGAACTTTAGCATTGAAGACTATCCTTACTTTGTACATTCCTCGTTTAGTTTAAAAAGTGTTTTTTCGATTGTGGATTATAAGTATGATGATGATGTACGAATTGCCTATTTTACTTTACAGATGAAAAAGGACTGGTTCAGGGCTGAAGAAGTGGAACGCTGTTGTGAGAGGCCCGATTCTCCGGCGTGTGATTTTCATTAACTTTAGAAATGACATTTTTTTATGAGCCTTTTTATATGTGATCGATTAGCTTAGATGTGAGTGTAGATCAGCATGTATGAACTCTTTGTACGAATCTTGTTTCATTTATGAAGCATATTTTTTCAAATGTGGATTATAAGTACTAATTGCCCATTTTACATTGCTGATGAAAAAAACTGGTTCAATGCTGAAGCAGTGGAACGCTTTTGCGAGAGGCTTGATCCCTCGGCAAGTAATTTACGTTAGTTTTATGTTTACAATATTGAGATTATATTTCTTGATGAACCTTTACTTATGTGATTGATTATAGCTTAAATGTGGATGTAGATAAGCATATATTTATGAAAGAAATTAACGGTCTAGTAGGTTAAAAGGTTGGCCTCTGTCGGTTTTTGTATATTCAGAGAGAAATTACAGGTTGAGAAACATGAATTATTGGGTTGCTTGCTTTTCGTAATTAAGAGTTAAGTACAAATCAGATTAGGACTAAGTATTAATAATTTTATTAAAATATTAGCATTATTAGCAAAGATAATGATGAATGACGGTGAAATATAAAATTATAGACAATATAATTTTTAGTATTATATTTTCTTACTTATTTGAATTATGTTTTTGCAATATAAATTCATGAGATAAATAATAATGATAAAGTATGCAGAATTATATATAAATATAATATAATATAATTATTGTATATAGGATATAATAATATTATATCTTAGATAACAAAAATAATTTACATCTTTTTATTATTATGAATATCTATGAAGAATTTCCACAATATAAATATTTAGTTAAATGCTGATGTAAAATTTTAATATATTTTTACATAAATTATATAAAATTTAACATTAATTAAAATTAAAATAATACATGATATATTTAAATATTCAAATAATTTTATCAACAAATAGAATTTTTATATAAATAATTTTTATTTAAATATTTAAAATTTTAATCGTTAAAAAAACAAATATAGAACAAAGACAATTTAATAAAATATATTTTAATAATCTTTTATTCCTTTAACTAAACATTATAATATTATATTATTATCAAACCAATCAAACACAATAATATAAAATTTTCCAATAATCCTAATATCTTGTAATCTTTTATTCCCATGTTACGTTCCGTTAAATAAACGCACCCTTAGATGAACCAAAAAGGAAAAAAAATGGCGAGCAGCTCGGTGAACTTGGAAGAAGTACCCTCCGAATCATTGACGAGTGAGCTTCTCCGCCGTACGAAGTGCGCCTCCAGACCCGAGAAGCTCCTCATCCTCTTGGTATAGCTTTCCTCTGTTTTTTAGTGTTGCTTTATCTTTTTGGTTTCAAAGTCGCATTGTTATGGAATTTGGATCGGTTGTTTTTAATTAATTTCTCTCTACGGAAATTTGGATTTTCTCCCTTTTTGAGAAATAACACGGAAGGTAACTTTCAGATCTAAGAGTTTGTTGATGTCCGTTCATGGGAAAAAATTATTCTTTTAGACAAATTGTAGAAATGTACCATGAATTTCAGAAGCTCCAAGTTCAATCTGAAATGCATAAATTTTTTATATAAAATTTTCATGGTTTTCACATGAATGATATGTTTCATATGTGAATTTCTAATGATTAATTTCTGAAAAGTGGCGTGGTGTGAAATTTTGGTTTTAGAATGTGTGAGCCAATACTCATTATTCACGTTTAATCAACAACATGAAATGAGCTTTGGTGCCAATTTTGAATTTGTAAACTCCTTGTACATTCACCTTTTGCTTTGCAGCAGTAGTGATAGATTTTGGAAGACTGAATATTAATATCCCTTATCTATGTTATCTTGACACGGACGGATATGGGCGCTTTAGAGAAAATGGATAGTCAAGGGTAACATAGTCCCCTCTCCTCAACCTACTAAGAATAAGTTTGTATTAGTCTTAGAGTTCCGTGCAGCAATGACGGGACTATTGCTTAATCTGAACTACACATCTTGCTTGCATAGTCTGGACTCTGGAATTTCGGTTTCTTACGTAGGGTCTAGTCTCTGGAGTGTGTTGGAAATATGGGTGCTTCAGAAAATGAAGAGTCAGGATAATATAGCTCCTTGTCCAGGACCTACTAAACAAATAAGTCTGTCTTCAGTCAAAGAGTTCATGCAGCAATGTCCAAAAAATCTATCAATCCGAATTACATATCTTGCATAGGGTCCAGACTTGAGAGTGTGTCAGATACATATGATAAATGGGTGTTTTGTAGAGATGAAGAGGTGGGGTCAGGGTGATTTTCCATGACCCACTAAGAGAGTCTGTCTTTAATCATAGAATTCCATGTAGCAATGTCTGGACAATTGCTTAGTCTGAATGCGCATCTTGCTTGCATAGGCTCTAAAATTAGGGTTGCTTGAAAGTGAATAGAAAGATGCTTAATTTTGGTTTTATATTTACATTTTATGAAAGGCTCAAGCATTGCCGACTGTCTGTATCATGTGAAATCACAATTCATAGCAGCATTACGTTAGCATTCTTTACATTTTAGTCTATTGTCTTGAATTTTATAGAAGGGTGGCCAGTTTCTAGTTTTGGATATCCTATGATTGGCAGGTCCACCTGGATCAGGAAAAGGTACACGATCACCAGTGATTAAGGATGAGTACTGCTTATGTCACTTGGCCACCGGTGATATGCTTAGAGTTGCTGTTTTCACCAAAACTCCACTTGGTATCAAGGCCAAGGAAGCTATGGATAAGGTCAAATTCATTTCCCAGCCTGCCTGGATTATTTAAATGGTTCTTGCATGTACTAGGTCACGAATGACTGATGACGTGTTTGCTATTGCTTCGTAGGGAGAACTTGTTTCTGATGACCTGGTTGTTGGTATTATTGATGAAGCGATGAAGAAACCTTCACGTGCCTTGTCTAGAATATTTATGCTTGCACTCTCAGTTCCCTCCCCACAGAACCTTTATTTATTTATCATAGTTGTTTTTACCCATGGACCATGCATCTAATTATGTTCTTGATCTTTGCTTTGCAGCTTGATGAAATGCTTGAAAGGCAGAGAGTTAAAATAGATAAGGTGCTTGATTTCGCAATCTTGATTCAATTTTGGAGAAGGATTACTGGTCGTTAGATCCACCCTTCTAGTGGTAGATCCTACCATACGAAATTTTCACCTCCTAGAGTTCCTGGCGTAGATGATGCAAGTCAAACGTAATCACCCTCATTCTAATTATGTTTCTCAAGTAAATGAAGATCCAGTTGCAAGGAATCTGGTGACAGCCGCCTTTTTCTCCGGTTGATGAAGTTACTAGACATGAGACATTTCATGTCTTGATCAAATGCTAGCTTATTGGATTCTTTATTTTCTTCAAGGTGACCGGAGAACTTTTAATTCAATGTAAAGACGATACTGCAGTGTTCTCAAGTCGAGACTCGATGCATTTCACAGCAAACTGTGTAGAAATCAGAGTAATTCTCTGTAATTTCTTGTTTTTTTCAATATGACAGATTACATATTTATATACAAAATCTCTCTCTAAAGTAGGAAACTCTAAGAAAGGAAAAATATAATCCTAGGATATGATCCCTTAAAATAAGGGATTGTAGAAATCTATTTACAAAATCACATCTCAATAGGAATGGTAACAACATATTTCTATAGAATGATAAAAATCATCTCTATAATTCCTATACTCCCGCTCAAGCTGGAGAATATACATTGTATAATCCCAGCTTGAATAGGAATTTATTGAAAACAGGCTTTGACAAAGCCTTAGTAAGAATGTCTGCAACTTGTTCTTCTGAAGGAATGTATGAAAGTGTGGTTGTCTTTTTGTTAACTTGATCAGCAATAAATGCCTATCAATCTCAACATGCTTCGTCCGATCATGTTGAACTGAGTTCTTGGCAATTTGAATAGCAGATTGATTACCACACAAACTTCAAAGTGATCCTCTTGATTAGTGACAAGTTCTTTCCCAATGCTAGTGCTCTAAATTCAGCTTCAGCAATACTTCTTGAAACGACAGATTGTTTCTTACTTCTCCAAGTTGTAAGGTTTCCCCAAACAAAGGTGCAGTAGCCACTAGATCTCCTTTCAGTAAGGTCTCCGGCCCAACAGAATCTGTTAAAGATCTTAAACAGTTCTGTCTTGTGTCTTCTTAAACATTAAACTGTGTCCTGGAGTTTTCTTCAAGTACTTGAGAATTCTATTTGCGCTGCCATATGCTCTTAGTAGGATTAGTCATGTGTTGACTTATCACATTACAGGAAATGCTATATCTGGCCTTGTCAAGGATAAATAAATTAGTTTCCCAACTAATCTTTGAAATTTCTCTTTGTCTACTTAGGACCCATCTTTTAAATTTCAAGCTTGCCTCCATTGGTGTATCAATGGCTTACAACCAAGAAAACCAGTTTCTTTGAGTAAATCAAGTACATATTTTCTTTGGTTGATCAAGTCCTTCTTTTGACCTTGCCACCTCTATTCCTAGGAAATACCTTAGCTTTACCAAGTCCTTGGTTTCGAATTCCTTATTTAACAACTTCTTCAAATTGAAAATCTCTCTTCATCATCTCCGGTAAATTAATCGTCCACGTACACAATAAGGATAGCTTTCTTATTTGTAGAAGTTACCTTGAAAAGAGTGTGATCAGTGAGGGATTGCTTGAAGCCGTTTTTTAGGATGACTTTAGTGAATCTCTCGAACCAAGCTCTGGTGATTGTTTTAACCCCGTATAGAGACTTGTGAGCTTGCACACCTTGTTACTGTCATTCAACAGACTTTAAGCCAGGTGGCAACTTCATATAGACTTATTCTTCTAGCTTGCCATAAGAAAACGTTTTTTACATCAAGTTAGTGTAATTTCCAATCGCAATTTACAGCCAAACTTAGGAGTACTCGAACAGTATTCAGCTTCGCCACTGTGCAAAAGTTTATGTGAAATCTATCCCATATGTTTGTGTAAAGCCTCTGGCCACTAGTCTCGCTTGTATCGTTAGATGCTACCATTTGAGTTATACTTTATAGTAAAGATCAATTTAAAGCCAACAACCTTTTTTCCTTGAGGAAGGTCTGTAACAATCCAAGTAGCATTTTTCTCCAGTGCACAAATTTCCTCTTCAACAACCCTTCTCTATTTTGAATCCTTTAGAGCTTCAGCTATGCTTGTGGGAACCTGTTCTTATCCAAAGTTTGCTGTAAATGCTTGAAAAGACGATATCATGAATTATAACCAGCAATTTTTCAATAGGATGCTTGGTGCACTGTCTAACCCCTTTTCTAATAGCAATAGGAAGTCATCTAGAGTAGGGGAAGTGGAATTACTGATTTCTTCTTCTATTTCGGCAGCTGGAACCAAATCCAATTCTCGACAAGCATCAGATTGCAAAACAACCTCAGGAATATGTTTTCTTTTCCTTGTATAGAACGGAGCTTTTTGATTGGTGTTGTTTGGAATATTTTGAATGAGAGTAGTATTTTCAGGAAGGGTATTAAGTGGGTATGGGTGAAGTAGTGATAGGTACTACGGTGGATCAATGAGAGTAGTTACAGGTGACAATCTGTAGGTAAGGACAAATTGGTAGCAATTCTGAAGGTTGAGAATGAAGAGTAGGAGGAGATACCTGATGTGGCTGAAAATCCTTTCATGTCCCCCTGAATTTTAGCCTGAGTGAAATAGGATCCTGTTCATAAAATGTTATATCCATAGTGGTAAAAAATCATTTTGAAGGAGGATGATAGCATTTATAACCATTCTTAAGTGAAGACCCAACCAGTACACACTTTAATGATTAGGATCTAACTTGGACTTATTAGGAGCAATGTTTTTGGATAAAAACAGTACAACCAAATATTTTAGGTGGAAGAATGGAGGAGATAGGTTTAAAATGGGGAAAGTATTGCAAAAATATAGATTGAGATGTTTGAAATTGTAAAACCTTACTAGGCATTCGATTGATTAAATATGTGGCAGTTAATAAGGCTTCCCCCCACAAATATTTTGGAACATTAGTGGTAAATAGAAGAGAACGAGTAACTTCAATGAGATGTCTATTTTTCCTTTCGGCAATACCGTTTTATTGTGGGGTGTCAACACAAGAACTAATCTGAAGTATGCCATTTTCCCTGAAAAACGCACCCAAAGACTTAGCAAAAAATTCACTGCCATTATCAGATTTAAAGAGCTGAATTTTAGACCCAAATTGAGTGAGAACCATGTTATAAAATTGGGTAAAAACACATGCAGTTTCAGATTTATCTTTTAGCAAATAAGTCCAAGTTATCCTACTGTGATCATCAATGAAAGTGATAAACCACTTACAATTATCATCATTCTTCACCCGAGAAGGACCCCAAATATCACTGTGGATCAAAGCAAAAGGGTGAGAAGGCTTATATGTAGAAGGAGAATAAGTTGATTTAGTGTTTGGCAAGAGAGCAACTTTGCAAGAAAAGAATTTGGCCTTTTATGAATGAATAGCAGGAAAAACTTTTGCAAGATAGTGAAAACTAGGATGACCTAAACGATAGTGTCATAACATAACATTATCAACTTTTTTCTAAAGCGGTGAAAGATTTCGAGATTTCGGTTTTAGTAGAGGCAGGAAGAATGCAGAGACCATTCTGCAAGCTGGCCTTACCAATCATCTTCTTCGAGTTCAGTGCCTGCAAAGTACAATCAATATCATTAAAAATTGCAGAGCAGTGCAAGTCGGTGGAAAGTTTACTAACGGAAACGAGATTGCAAGCCAGATTTGGTACGAAGAAGACATTTTTAAGTACAATCTGGTCATTGAGAATAATAGTGTCATGTCCTTCTATTTTGCACAAAGAACCATCAGTCGTTTTGACAGCTTTACCAAAGTTTGGAAAAAAATTGCAAAACAAATCCTTATTACCAGTCATATGATCCGTAGCACCAGAATCGATGATCCAATTAGGGGACGACTGGGAGGAGAAAAAAACTGTAGCATGAGGTTTACCTTCTAGTTCTTTCATGACCAGATTACCTTCTGATTGAGCAGCAGAACCAGCAAAATTTCCTGGATTTGAAGTGATCTCCGGAGTAGAAGTTGTGGACATCATCTAGGTTGGAAAGAAACCGTAACCTAAGCTGATACCATGTAGAAATCAGA
This sequence comes from Hibiscus syriacus, assembly GCF_006381635.1. NCBI lineage: Eukaryota > Viridiplantae > Streptophyta > Magnoliopsida > Malvales > Malvaceae > Hibiscus > Hibiscus syriacus. The sequence continues at coordinate 116,070 of NW_024063512.1, read as the reverse complement.
GTAATTCTCGTAATTCTTGTTCTTTTCAATATGTTAGATTACATATTTATATACAAAATCTCTCTCTAAAGTAGGAAACTCTAAGAAAGAAAAAATAATAATCCTAGGATATGATCCCTTAAAATAAGGGATTGTAGAAATCTATTTACAAAATCATATCTCTATAGGAATGGTAACAAATCATATCTCTATAGGAATGGTAACAAATCATCTCTATAATTCCTACAAACTGAACCAGTATGCTTTCTGTTTCCTAATCTTTTCTGGAGGAATGGATAGCTTGTCATCCTTTTTGTCCATTCTTTTGTGCCAGAGTTAGTAGAATACATGTGATACGTTTTTTAAAGATAATTGAGCATGTGGCATGCTCGGTCTTTACGTTCTGCCGTTAACATTTTCAACTGTGTTACTCGAAATTTAGGTGATCAATCATTATTCTAAGGAAGTAGTTACTAAGCTCAGTGCCGAGAAGCCTCCTAATGATGTTACAGAGGAGGTTCGGACGGTACTTTCCTGATGGAACTGCAATTAGGCAGGATATTCCGAAGGTGCTTTACTCATGAATGATGGATTAACCTAGAAGCAGACCATGTTTTTGTTTGTGCTCGATTCTTTGCTGATGGGTATGTGAATACTCTACTTCATCATTGTCTCATTGTTCTTTTGCCCAAATGGCACTGCTGTTGACTGTATTTAAGTATTGATGATTAATACTTTAACATATGAAAAATGATGCCATAGACTGACAACAAACATTTACTTTGGGTATTTTTCTTTGGGAAGTGCTTTAATTTTGTCGAGTTGGGCTGGTAGGTTGTTTGATCTAGGGTTCTTTATTTTCCTTTTTTCTTTTTATGTTCATATATGAATGCTTGTTAGATATATGAGTCGTATAATAGTCTCTCAAGGAAAAAACCAGAATGACATCGTGGTTGTCAAGTTTGATACCTAGAATCAGTTGTTTGATACATTGCACCACTTTGAAACTGATTTTCATGGTTAAATTGTCATAAATTCTCAAATAATAATCTTTTAAATAGAAAAGTTGATGAAAAGATGGGTTTGATCATTTGTTTAGAAGTGCGGTGATTGGCCAGATCAGTTAAAAAATGGATTTCAACGATTGATCCATCTTAACCGGTTAAAAGCCGTAAAAGAACTGGATTGAATCGTAACTTTAAAATCTGGATTAAAAACATAAACAAATTACTTGGAGCGAAACTATAAAAAAATTCAAGCGGATTAAACCGATTAAAAATAAACCGGGATGAGACTATAAAAAAAAAATTGTATTCGTAAAAAGTTCGAAGGCGTGCTCTTAGAGGCGGATAGCGGTCAATAATATGCCCGAGTTACTACAACATTAGATTTGAAATGTTCGATGTCAACTGGTCTGGAACATTGCCACAGTGCGAAACACCAACAGTAGTACAGAAGAAAGAAACCGTCCATGAATCAATTACCACAAAGCTTCAAAAGAAATTTGGATTCAGTACAGTAACAAGTACATTCACATAGTAATGTCTTTCAAAATTTTATCATGGTACGATCAGATGCCCATATTCACGAAGCACGAGTGATCAATTCAAAAGATAACCGGGACGTAGCGTTCAAAACTAAAATCTTATAATTTCAAATACCAACCGTTTTGAGCGATCTCCCAAGTCCCGGCAATATGACATCCGCTTAAAATGTCTCATGCAGACGCACAAGGTTAAACTGTAAGAACATTCATTCATCCTAAAAATCCGTTAAGAAATAAAGCATTAAAAACAGGAGAAAAGCGTAGTCTGACGAAGAACCAGCCTCGTTTAATAATTCCTTGGTTTTATCATCTTTTTTTCCTCCTGTAGGCATCTGCTGCTATGCTAATCAAGAAACTTCTGTCTGTCAACGTAATAGTTGTATATAAACCGATGGTCGATTGTTAGGGAAAAAGTTAATAGTCAAGCAAACAATAGCCTTACTTGCATACGAAGTGATTGCTTGCAGGCTTTTGAGCCCCCTTTGCTGCCGCAACACTTGCAACAGAGAAGAAAAGAACAAAGAGCAAACAAAAAAGAGTATGGAAATCTCACTAGTTAAAAACGATCAACCTATTTATTTACAAGCACCACGAGTGTGCAGAACTTACTGCCCATAAACAGGAAACACCAACGTTGTATCCTTCCAAATATCAGTGTGACTCTAGCAAAAGCAATGTGAGAAAATCGAAAGAAGCAATGTAAGCAATAGTTTAAGACAACAGTTACAGACAAAAGAAACATTCAAATCTGGATAAGAATATTTACATGAGTTACAATCTGATACAATATCAAGAAGATGAAAAATTAAAAGTTTCTAAGGTCTCAGCTAATGATCACAACTCATCCGAAAATTATCTATTCATACCATTAAGGCTATCTCCCAATAATTTGCTACCAAAACTGCTGCATCTCATGTTTTGTCAATCACCTGCTTAAGCAACTACCACGGATGATAACATAGTGCTGAATGCACATATGTATCTGTATCATGATACAAACCAATAGACAGAAGAAAAAATTACCGCTGCTAAACCAGATTTGGATACTTCATGCATAGCACGGTTAATATTTTTGTGTCAAGCTTTATCTAATCAGGCCAGGAAACTGTTACATTCACACTTTTGGTGGGAAAGTAGGGAAGAACTCTTTAGATTTAGGGAGAGGAAGCTCCCGGAACCAATCATGATTAAGAGCATCACTTGCAGTTATCTCTGCAAAATAACAGAAATTTTGATTATAGCTGAAGCCAACCACATATAAATAAGTTAAAACAACATAGGATTTAAAACTCAAGTATAATTACCTTCTCAGGATCATATGTAAGAAGCCTGCTAAGCAGGTCAAATCCTGCATCAGAAAGAACACCAGATCCTGTGAAAGATGCTGCAGGGAACTTTTTTCGCAACAAGTTATACCTGGAAGAAGACATGAAACAACAACTACTTGTTAAATTACCAGGAAAATAGTAAATACAGAACAGATAAAAACAAGATAAATAGTAGTGTCATTTGGATGACAAAAGCAATCAACCAAGAAGATACTTACGGTTGCTTAGAATAATTTGCCTTGGTCCCTGGTAGTTCAGAAAAGCCAGGCCAAATCTTCTCATTCGGAACACCAAGAGTATCAAAGATCTGTAATCATCATCCATCACCAAACATCAGGAACAAAACAATAATGATAATATGAAGTAAAAACTTCCAATAGAAACAGTAATTACCTTGCGAAGCTGATCAATTTCACTTGTCCCTTTGAATAAAGGTTCCTTAGCTAGCAATTCAGCCATTATACAACCAACAGACCACATGTCCACAGCTGCGGAATACTTCTTTGCTCCAAGTAGAAGTTCAGGAGATCTGAAATGTAGAAAACCAAAAAAAAGGTACTATCAAATTCAAAAGCACATAGAATTCATAATGTTGAAAGAATATAAGTACATAGGAGGCTACTCACCTATACCACTGGGTAACCACCTTGGTGGTATATGGCTTAAGAGGGCTCCCATACAGTCGTGCCATACCAAAATCGCATATTTTGAGTTCACCTTGGTTGTTCAAGAGAAGATTGGATGTTTTTAAATCCCTATGTAGCACCCAATTATCATGAAGATATTTCACACCCTCCAATAGCTGTAGCATCAAGCTTTTAACATCACTTGTACTGAAACGCCGCTTCATCGAGTCCATTAGCCACTTTAAGTCATGCTCCATGTACTCCATAACCATGTAAACATTGTCATGGTCATCTACAACAACTTCTTTAACTTTGACAATCGAAGGGTGATGGAAAGATGCAAGAATATTAATTTCTCTCAGTGATGTCACAGGGAAACCATATTCTTCTAATTCCCTTCCACCAAGAATCTTTACCTTCTTCAGGGCCACAATTTCTCCTGTCTTCTTATCCTTAGCTCTATAGACAATACCATAGGTGCCTTCACTTATTTTGTTCAATTTTTCATATTCAAAAGCACTTCTGCAACCAAGAAGCATGTTCATCCCACTTCCTGCAGACTCCTCAACATCTAAATCTGATTGATCAACACTAGCATCTTCTTCACGCATGTCATCAATGTCCATAACATCAGATTCCAACTTACACTCCTTATCTTCACCCTTGCAAGCAGACAATTCAATGCTGCTTCTTTCATCAGACCGAACCCCATCTACATCCAATTCCTCTCTTTCAAGCTCACCGCTCTCAAGACTTGAACTCCTCTTTATCTTTTCCTCAGTGAGAGATCCATCTTCATCATCACTATCGGAAGCCCATCGTGATGTAAATATGTTAGGTGCTTGAAAGTCATCTTTTCCCATCAAACCTTGTTCGTGTTCATCATCCTTACATTGCTGGCCAGAAAGCGAAGGAGACAAAACAGCACCCATATTTGACACTGGAGACTTGGGTAGCAGCAAATGCTCTTCTTTGATAAGATCTACAAAGACGGGCAGCTGCTTATCGTCCTGATTGGAAGCCGTAGTTGACAACTTCAGAGGTAAAGGTGGAGATGACAGGGTGGTAGTTCTTCCTACATCTCCTGTCTTGGATGAAGCTCTTACTTCCTTATCTTCTAGATCCCATACAATTGGGGAAAACTTCCTCTTTTTATGCGGCGGCTGCTGCACCCCATCATCCAACATCGGAGTAACATCATTTTTAACTTTCACAGCATCATCTAACCAACATCGCCCAGGACCCAATTCAAACCTACTCCTATGAAGGGAAGCCGAAATGGTCCGATCCGAGGGGCAATCGTATCCATTCTTAACGGGATTAGCATGAACATAGCCCCGATTCACTTTCTCAACATCAATTCTCCTCCGAACATCAACTCGCCCTGCCGCCATATCAATCAAGAACCACGCAACTCTTCTCAATAAAACAATCGAGAAAGATGCCAAACAAAATCTCCAAGAAAAAAGCACAAAACAAATAGCCAATTATTTTTCCTTTTCTAGGGTTCCGCAAAAAAGTACAAACCCCAGATATGCAGACAATCGTAAAAAAAAATCAACCAACACGAAGAGCAAATCAAAGATTACACCGTAGATTTCAGTTATGTAATCAAGCAAAGCGACGACGATAAAAAGAAACAACGACAATGAAATTCAAAACCCTAGAACATGAAATTTTGGTGCTTCTTTTGGCGGATCTGATCTGGTCTGACCTCGATTGAATCAGGGGTAATTGAAGATCTTACCGGAAAGAAGACAGAGGAAGATGGAAACCACACGCGAAGAAAATCCAATGAATCGAGACACAATCTCTTCGAAGAAATTTCTACGAGTTGCTTTAATTTCAAGCCGCCCCCTCGTTCCCTTTTATAGAAAAAGGCATTAGGCGGGTTAGGTGTTTTATTATTTTAATTTAAGTCGGTGGGCGTTTCATTTTTTTTTTTTAGTTATTTTAAAGATCTGTTGGGCTTTAAAGCCCAACATAAATTTTGGTCAGGCCGGTTGTCTTAATAAGTCTGTTACTACTTGGATTAAAGCTCCACTTGATCCAATTAGTAATAAATTAATACAAACATTACAATTATAAGAAAATATAATTATTATATTCAAATTACAACTTTCATAATTATAAAAAAATACTAATTCTTTATATATGTATTTAAAAACCACCAAAATAATTGGATTTTACGTAATTACCGATAATTAGTATCCACGGGTGACTCAGTTTGATCAGTCAATTTAGTTCAGCAGGACCCATTATTCATGTGGACAAGCCCACCCAATGGTGTGGCTGAAATTGGAAGCCCAGAATACAGTTTTTGTGTTCCCATATTTTAAACAAAATAATAAAAATAATATTGGCACACCCTAATTTAGGGGCTAGATTTTATTAATTTAAAGTATCAAATTAAAGTCATATCAAGGGGATAATTGAGGACCAAATTGCACGTTTTTAAAAGTTTACAGCTCGGTTTTGGAACCTGTGGGAAATTCGGGGACTTAACCGTGAATTATCCCATATTTTTCCTGGTCAGCGAAAAAAATAAAATAACCATAAACCCCATTTAATTTGACTCACCAACAACCGCCGACCAAAACTCCTCAACCCTCGTTCCCGGATCGACCGTCAAATGACGTAAAAAAGTCGATGAAGCTCCATCGAATCCCTAGCTCCGTCGATCGTTTTTTTCATGAAATTCGGTTGCTTCGATTATCCCCTCGCCTCACCGCCTCACCCTCAGTCGTAGGTTGTCGTATCGTCGTTGTTTCCTCCGTCAATCGTCGTTACATAAGTTCGGTTCTATTTTCGGTTATTTGGTATGGTTGATGGCTATTTTTGGTGAAACTTTTGGTTGCAATTGGTGTTTAGGTACTTGCGGAGTAATCGACCGATCGTCCTGAGCCTGTCGTCGCCGTACACGCGTGGGACTCGTCCCCCATCTCTTGTTTTTTCTAGAAGACGATCCAGGTGGACCGAATTGGCCCAAATCGGTCTGAATCAGGTCTGTTTGACCCGATTGAGTCAACCCAAACTGAGTCGACATGTTAACTTTGACCCGTTGACTTTTGACCTAAAAAGTCAAATTTTTTTTACATATTTTTATGTTTTTTGACGTCTTGAGTCCGAATCCGAAGTTTATTTCCCCAAATTCAATCCTAGTAAGTTGTTTTTCAATATTTTACCTTCCAATTCGATCCATTTTCTGTAATTAAGTCCCGTTTCTGATGTAATTTGTGTTTATATGTATCCGATATATGATTGGACATTAGATTCAAGTTCGAGAGTGATCGAATCGAATCTAAATGTTCGATTGGTGGAGCATATAAATCAAAGTAATACATTACTACCTTATGCATGCTGTATGGAACATGTTGGTATTGGTAAATGCATGATTGAATATATATGGTTACATATGTGTAGTTAAAATTTCTAAACTCGATCTGATTACGAACTAAAATAAATTAAACTGAATAAGGCTCAAACTACCTACATAGACACAAAATGACTAATAAGAATGATTTCAAGTTCATTGATTATCCAAAAAGCAAATAACCACAGAATCTCTAAATTCAATTTATCCTCATTAAGGTAAATGCATGATTGGAAATATGGTTACATATGTGTGTAAAATTTCTAAACTCGATCTGATTACGAACTAAAATAAATTAAACTGAATAAGGCTCAACTACCTACATAGACACAAAATGACTAATAAGATGATTTCAAGTTCATTGATTATCAAAAAGCAAATAACCACAGAATCTCTAAATTCAATTTATCCTCATTAAAACTTTAATACTGAAATTACCTGATTATAAAATTAAGAATTGTCCTTATGAGAGAAAAATGACCCGGACTGACCTTGAGATCGAAAGTACCTTAAGAATTTGTATTTAATTTAATATACTACTGATTCACTTGTTAAATTTCTGATCTGCTCGGAAAATCATTGATAATCAGATCTTAAAATAGGATAAGGTATAGGCATATATTACTGACTTATTAGCAAACACCTAAACTAAAGCATCATAAGTACTATTTGTGTTTGGATTATACAGGAAATTGAATTAAATGGAAAGGCTAGATTGAAGGAAATGACCAAAATGCCCTCGAAGTGTAAATAACCAAAATACCCCAAAGTGTAAATGACTAAAGTACCTCCAAGCCCTGGAAGACTATGCCCTCAAGTTCTAATAAATAAATCAACCTCGAATACCCAATACCTAGAATTCTATTTCTTGAGTGAACACCCAGAGACTAAATTATCGAAGTACTTTACACGTCTGAATTCTCAAAATGATTATATTATATGACCATGATGAACTGAATGAAAGTATATATCTGAAGTGTGAAAATACCTAATTACTTTGGAAACTCCGAAGTGATCGGGATAAACTTGGCTACTAAGTGACCTAAGTATCCTCATGACTTAGAATTAAGCGAATGACTTAGATAAGTCTGGAAACTTGATGAACTTATATGTTGTACCGTCCATAAGGTTTTGAACCATAATCAGAGCGTCGACATTTCTTACTACCGTTGCAATACAGAAATAAAATAAATACCATGGAATTCCGGTTTATCTCCCTAAGATCCTGTAACACCCGTACCCGACCGGATACGAGTCCGAGGTGTACATTGACTTTTCAAACATTTATTTTTCCCCAAAAGAATGAAATTGCTAACTTTTATTAAATAAAATGCATATTTATACAATTTAGATCAAAGAGTTTACAAAACTTATCAGAGCGAATACATTCAATCTTTAATTACATGCCAACTACATTCTATATAACATAACACATATTATTCAAAATTTACTTTTGATCTGATCTTTGGAAAAGAAACTGACCTGAATTGCCTATCCATGCTCCTCTTCTTGCTAACAGAACCTACGTGTGAAACACTCACGCTAAGTCTATGACTTAGTGAGCATAAAACATATATAATAGAAACTCTAGATACTTAACATGAATGAACATTTCACATTCTTATAATAAATAATACAAACATCATATAACAATTCATATAACCAACTATACACATGCACACATATTATCATTATCCTGATCACATCATCGTCATTATCATTATCATTATCATTATCATTAATCCATTTAGAACATACAATCTAATAGTTAACCTTTGTAGCATTTCATATCATACATTCACAACAAAACTATAATATGACACAAGGTTTCTTATGTTTCTCTTTTATTAACCCATGTACACTTTTGAGAACTTATGTTATCTCTTTTATTAACCCATGTACACTTTTGAGAACTAAAATATTGAGTACATTGAGGTTATGCACATATGCTGTCACCACAACTTGTATAAATTCCCACTAGGGGCACATAGAATTTGTCCCGAATGACCACGTAGAATGTCCCGAAGGACCACATGTTTGTCTTGAATAACCACATAGATGTCCCGAATGACCACTCCTTAAGGATCACATATATATTCCAAAGGACCAAATATATGTCCTGAAGAATCGCATATATGTTCCAAAGAACTGCATATACATCCCGAAGGACCATGTGGAACCCTCGCTCTTAGCATGTCAACTATAGAATATGGGCATTATCTTTATGTCTTTCACATATTCACATAGGCACGTAGTTCACTTACACGTAAACATTTCATATGATTCACATTCACATATCACATGGCTTATATCTTGTGATCATATAATCACATAACTTATTTTCACATAGCTTATAGTCACATGGCTTATCTCACAGGCATATGTTCACATAATTTATTATCACATGGTTATATCATAGTCCATAACATGTATTACATCGAACATATACATAGAATATCATATCAATTACTCATATCAATCACATGCTTATATTCATGAATTCATGCATTCTAATATAGGAAATAGACTCATTGCAAGTCTTATTTCCATTAAACATCATAAATCAATTAGTATGCACTCACCTTAGCCTCACTAGTCCAAGACATACGCTTATCTCTTTCTTGCTTGATTTATCTCATTGAATCATCAGATACTCGTTTTCGATCGATATCTACACTAAATACACAATCCAAAATCGAGATTCAAATTACTCGAAAGATTCTTACCAATACAAACTAAAAAACACTAATTTTAACTTCCAACTTAAGTAGTATCAGTACTACAACACAATATCTATACCCTACACGGTATCGATACCCATTTTGGATTCTGTAATTTCTTACAAATGGTACCGATACCTCCCATTGGTATCGATACTTATGGTATCGATACTATTACCTCAGTATCGATACCCAAAAATTTTATCACTCTTCTTCTTTATGGTATCGATAATGTTAATGCAGTATTGATACCCTACGCATAATATCCTAAATTTGCCTTGTAGTATCGTACTCACTCACCAATACTAATACTATCCCAATACACTTCTTTTAACCTAAAATTACTAAAGTTTATTTAAAACCTCTGATTTTGAACTCTTTTTATTCCATTAACTTCAACTGTACTTATTCATATCATCTTATATCCATATAACACACCATTATCTTCAACATCTCATTATAATTCTGAAACTAAAAATCTACCAAATTTCCAACATGTTCTTAATTCACTTCTATTACTTCTAACTTCTTAATTAGACCATTGACAAGTCAATTCAACTTCTAAAACAAAGACCAAGTCAATTGGTCACTTGATATCCTTATGGTGACGTTCGTCCATCATATCCTCGCTTGACCCCTTAGTAAAGATACATTTTCATCTAAATTCTCCACTTCAGAGCAGTGGAGACCATCTAGCATGATTTTCAAATCATTCAACCAAAGATCCGCTGTCACCGGACCTTCATCGGCTTCTCCCTTAAATTTGAGAGCTCCTAAACCTCTTAACTCATTTCCTATATTTATTCTTGGAGTTGTTGGAGCAGGAGGTTGAAGACGTATCAGAATAGCATACAACGTCCTGAAGAACGTATCTTGGTTTTGTACAGGCACTCCCTGAGATGCTTGTCCTTCACCTTGCCTGGTCAGGGCAGGTGAATTACTGCTTTCAGCAGACCTATCTTCTCTCGCTTCACTTCGGGAGCTACTATGTCCAAACATTAAATAAGAATAAACACATCGTTCTATTAGTAAAACAACATTCTCATTATTATACCAGATCAAAAGTTCTCATTGTATGTTGGCATGTATTCAATCAAAGATACTCCAAACTCTGGTTTATGCCTAGAATCGACTAAACCATAGTTATGATACCATTAAATGTAACACCCCAACCCGTACCCGACCCAGATACTATAATATGATAGTTTATACAATGTCCATCAAAATGCTCAGAGCATACACAACGTAACTGTTTGATTACATGCCAATATTCATCTATATAACAAATTGACCTACTGATTAAGTTGCTTCTGATCTGGTAGTTGCAAGAGTGATATTGTCCCAGCTACTTAACCTTGTTTGTCTACTCTCTCGGATCCTACGTGTGAAACACTCACACGCTAAGTCATCGACTTGGTGAGGCAATATAATAATAACAAGGAAATATAATGAGAATGCCAAAATGAGATGAAGTGCAATGAGCATATGCATTTAATCGGTACAATATCCATAACCATGTTTCTTACACATAAGCTTATCAAATTAACATTCGTAAGTTCATATTAATAAGTTCACTAGCCCATGATACCATACTGAGAACCTAAGGTATGTGAGTACTGTGAGGTTGTGCACTATACTGTCACCACAACTCGTATAAATGCACCGAAGTGCCACGTAGAATTGCATTAAAGTGCCGCCTAGAAATGCACCGTAGTGCCATATAAGATATCCATAAAGACCACGTAGAAATTCCTTAGGAATAATATACATATGCCAAGGATCAAGTATGTGTCTCAAAAGACCTCACACATGCTCCAAAGAATACATATATGTCCCGAAGGACCGCGTAGACCCTCTACTCTTGGCATGCCAACTATACCTATAGTTCTTATCTACATAGCATGGGTTTTTCTCAATTTACATGGTATATCACATAGACATCATTTCCTTACCTTTATCACATAACCCATATAATTTTTCATACATATTCATTTAAAACATGTTACACAATGCACATTATATGAATTCATATCATGTTTCATAATCTAAAATGAATCGTGTATCAAAGTATTAAATCTAGACTTATCACAAGTCTAGAACTGAATATGCTACTAAAATAATGTTATGCATATGCACTCACCTAAATCTCTTTGCTTTCCCCCCGATCGTTCTTACTTCCCAAATGTTCCGGAACTGCTTTAGGCTCAATATCTACATAAATATAAATTTAAGGAAACTATCAGATACCTACACCTTGTAATTGGATACTAATAGCTTAAACAAATTTAATGAACTAATATTCACTTTTTCATTTAGGGGGTATCGGTACACTATGAGTGTATCGGTACCCAAAATAGCTTCAAAATTTTCATGTATCAATGCATGCCTGTGTGTATCGATACATGGGTATCGATACACCCCTGAATATATCGATACACTATGTAGTTGTTCTTCAAAATTTGGTCTTAGTGTATCGGTACCTATTCATAGTGTACCGATATACCCTGCCCATAACAGATAGTTTTCACCCGAAAATTACCAACACTTCACTTAATTCCATAATATATAACTAATTTCATACCCTTAAACTTAACAACAACCATTTTAACTAACTTCTATCATTCTAACAACTTATAATCTCCCATATCTCATCTAAATTATTAAAGCTAAGAATCTTACCACATTTTTCCATGTTATCCAAACTTAATTCTAACTCTTATAACTTCTTATTCTCATAAATGACAAGTCAAATTCAACCTCCAAATTCATTTAAACCTGTTATTCAAATTTTCACTTAGACACTCCATATCTAAAATCATTAACTCAAAACTCTTTGAGTTTCTAAGTCCCTTTCTATTTCCATCATCTTTCCTAAAGCTTCATTAATCAAGACCATGCTTGAATCTTAAGAATTAACCAAAAGAAAACCAACTCACATTTGCTTAAGGACTTCACGTGAGAAGAAGAGAAGAAGAAGAGAAGTCTGGAAACTTTGTTTCCCACACATATGCTCCACGTGTTACTAAAATATCCTTACATAATATTTAATTATCTTCCTTGTTAAAAGACTCATTTGCCCTCTTAAATTCTCATTCTTTGCTAATCTATCCTACATGAAATATTTCAATTAAGTCCTTCAATTTTTTAATTTATCTACTTTGGTCATTGAATTTTAAAATCTCACAATTTAGTCACTAACCCGGTATAGAGGATGTTACAAGTAATGGCAACATTAAAGTGTGAATATCCTTGAAGTGCATCGAATTGACTGGTTAACAGGTATCATGATGCTGAGTTTTGTTCAGTTCGAGTTGATTCGGTATCTTGGTAAATTTAAATTAATCTTAAATACCCTGAATCATTGTCTCACTCTTATTAGATTAAATTACTAAGAATTCTCCAAGAACCAAATGTCCAAAAGTTCATGATTTCCTGAATATGGAATTCACTTCTATCATACCTGAAATCTCAAGTAACTCTGATGCAAAAGATTCTGAGTACCTTCCTAATTACTTAGTGTCTCCAAAAAATACCTAAATACCATATGATGTTAATAAATCACTTCCTGAATGACTAATGACTCTGTTAGCTATTAAACCTCTTTTTATAGGGATCTCATTTCTGAAATTTAATCAGTTTGCAGAAGTTTCATGTTTCCCCCACTTGATAATTGTTAAGTACCTCCGAAAAATAATTGTATCCTCTAGTGTGTTCCCTATGTACATGATTGTTTTATCTGTTTTGAAACGCGTTCACTAAAATTTATGATTTATTGACTTACTAATTTATTGGCTTATGAACAATGGTTACATGTTCTCGGTTACCTGTTTTCACTGAATAATATAATCGTTCATGACTTATAGATCATGAAATCTACTATTTATTGTATGAACCGATTATTGGGGTATTATCTGGGTAGGCTGGAGTATGAAGGTTCAGCTCTGATCAAGCTAGTAATTCCTTACAGACCTAAGGTGACATTGGGTAGGCTTTAAGGCCCCAAGGCACTCCCTTGGGTAAATCATGGGACTGCATATGGTGTACGGGTGTAGGGCAGTTATGTGGTTTATTTCATTATCACTCTTACGAGATTTTACTAGATCACGATCATGATTACTATTTACTGTTAAATTTGATTTATATTGGATACTGTATGGGTAGGATTCTAGAGTATAGAGGTTCAACTTTGATCAAGCTGGTAATTCCTTACGGACCTAAATAGACCCTTGGGTAGGCCCATAGGCCCCAAGGTACTCCATTAGGGTGGTTCATTTGTTGTGTGCTTAGGGTAAGTCATTATGGATGCAGTTATGGGGAAATTGCATAAAGGTGTTCGGTTAGAGGTATTATTGTGATTTTAAATATGTTTTAAATCACTATCATTTTTCAAGGATATATGTTACTCTATTTTGTTGGAACACACTAGACATCCTATTCCGGTCTCCTGAACTTGGTCCTCTGAATGTTTCCTGAACTGAAATCTTCATGTCTTTACTCGAAGAAATATCAGTGGAACCATAGCTCATCTTGAAAACCTGTAGACGTCTGAATCGATAAGGAAATTTTTATGTTTGTCTATTATATGCATGTCATTCAACATCACTTGGTAGTTTTGTATTACTGAGCTTCCCAAAGCTCACTCTTTTACTCTTCATTTTAGTTTAAAAGAATTGATCTGATGCAACTATCGACATATGTAATGGAAGTTCCTTTGGCTTGGGATGAAGAGTACGATACAAGTGTAATTAGGGAGCATGTAGGTCATATTTGATTTTGATACTAAGTATGAATGGTTATTTTTTCCTGAACTTATATTTTTAATTATAAAATGTTTTATGATTTTACGTGTTTTAACAGAAATTTTAAAATTTTTCGGGATTTTGCTATGGGTCGCTCCGGTGGCCCTAATGTGACACCTCGGATCGGATCGAATCACCCGCATAGGTCTGTGGGTGTCACAAATATATTTTTACCAATCAAATCCCTCAATTCATCGCACCTATATAATAATGCAATACTTTTAAATTATAAAAATTGAATATATTTATACCATTATAATTTGAAATCAAACACTCACATACATACAATAGTAATAATCCGATTTAATCTCGATTTAGCATTATAAATAGTTAGAAAACATTTAATATAAAATAATTTATAAGGATGTTCGAATTTAAATAAATCAGATTTTATGAAAAATGTTAAATACTTTTTAAACATAAAAAATCGTTTAATATTAATTGAAATAATAATTAATAGAGAAAATTATATTTGATTCAAACTTAAAAATTTAGAGTGCTACACATGTTCTATTTAATAATTAAATATTATTATTGATCCCCGCAAAAATAATTTAATAGTATTAAATATGAAGTGTTAATCAATTAAAATGTCCACATAAAATTATATCCTAATTTGCTTGAGGGGCTTGCTTTAGCATACAAATTATGATTTGTTTATGTTAAGAGATATACAGATGTATTTGGGCCTCAACGTAATGGGATTTTAAAACTAGGCATGTTTTCAGACCATAAGATAATAAACACATTATTAAAATTTAATATAAAATTATGTCAACTATTAAGGTAAAATTGAGCAGATAATATTTTAAAAAAAATAATTTTCTTATATAAAGTGTTGGAGTGATTATTTTCTTATTTAGAGTGAACGTTATATTGTTTCATAAAAGACGTTCATAAGATCTGATGATTTTTAGAATACGAGCAAAAGACATTATATCTTCTCTAAGCTTATTACGTCTTCCCAAAAGATACTAAAGACGTCGTGTCTCCTGGGTGTCTTCTATGAAGCACTGTAATATTCATCATATGTAAGGTATTAATCATCCTAACACATTATACGAGAAAATCATTTTTCTCAAAACATTATACAATCAAATTTGTCCGACTATTAATGATCTAATAAGATGAGACGCTGGTTCCTTTAATTAAATAATATTCATACACACCGATGTTTAGTTGTAGAATTTAATCCAGTTGTTGATTCCATCCATTAGAGAATAAATTAAACCCAAACTTATATGAGCATAAGGGAAGTGAATAGTAGAGGCAGATGGGAAATCCAAGAGCTAAAACTTATATGGTAGTTGAGTGAGGTCCCAGGTATACGTAGGAAGACAAAGATCCAGTCTGTAATAATAGTCAAACTCATGTTAATTTGCATATTTTTATACCAAAATAAATAAAGGAAAAAGATAAAAGATGAAGAAAGGAGAAAGGAGAAATGTATCGAGAAACAGGGAGTGTAGCACGTTGGTTGAATCAGATTAATAATGAAATGTCCATTGAAAGCCCCTATGGGAGTGGTGAGTTGTTGAAGAATAACCAACATCCCATTTTCTATAGCCATGGTCCCTTCATCGTTAAGAATTATGGGTTCATGTCCCTTTTACTTGTCTTCTTTAATCCAAACAAAACTCACTTCCTCTCCTCCACCTTCACTCTAACTCAATATTTTGCATTACGAGTAATGTAAATAGTGGGAATTAGCTATTTAGCGGTAAACGTGGGACAACATCTACTTTAAGATTATATTAATTCGGGTGAAATTATTTTAAGATAATGATTTCTATCCTAACATAATAAATCGTCCTATTTTTTATTATTATTTTATTATTTATTAATTAACACTAACAATATTATTTTATAATATATTAGCATTAAAAAATGTTGGAGTGGGTCATTAAATGATGTTCGTGAGGAGTAAAACGGGTTGTCGTGCAGCACACAACCGATCCACCCTTTGTGCTTGGTGCACATTGTCTAGTTACACTTCACTTGATGTAACGAAGACTCATACATGCATTTCAACATCGAAAACAGTGAAAGTGTTTTTTTAATACGATAAAAGTTTAAGTCAGGGTGATTCTCCTAATATAAGGTCAGATCATACCTAAGACTCAATTGAAATTTACATATAACTTTACAGATTGTCCACCAAGAGTAACGATGATGGTGTGCAATTGTTTTTGTCCTCAACTATTTTACCATAAAATCCATAAATTTAAACAAAAATTGGGTTTAAAATTACAACAAATGTTAATTAATTTGTATTTAAATGAATTAATATATAAATACGAGTGGATATATATCCCCAGTTGGGGGGGGGGGGCTGGCGAAGCGGCGGGTCAGGGAAGAAGACGACGGAAACATAAACACATGGCCACGTGGTTAAGCACATGCACGTTACTCCTCTTCCGACCCCTCACCCCTTCAAATATTATATTTTTCCCTCCCTCCTATATATCTATCTCTTCATCAATTTGTCCATTTTTTCAATTCAAAATCTAATCATTAATTCATTTTCTATATATTTATGGTCTTGATTTATTTATATTCGTATCATTGGTTTTGTATTTTAATTTACTTCTCCCTATTAATTAATCAGATTTTTTAAAATTAATTTTTAAAAATACAAGCTAGCTAATGATTAATTACTCATGCATACTTCTGTGTATAATTGGCCGTTTGAAGGAGAATCCGATGCACAACTTCCAGCTGTAAGCTTTGATCTAATATAATTTTGATTTTAGTATATCAACTTCAGATTATTGTTATTGTTTTATTTAGTGTACTTTATATATATTCTTGGTGATTCACTGTTTTATGTAATATAAAAAATTCAAGTTAATTATATTAAAATGTCTGATTATATTTTAAATTGTTTTTAAATTTTTAAATTTATAATTTTATTTTAATCATATTTTTTTACAGTTTAATCATCCGTTAAATTTAAATACAATTGATCTATCAGCAATACCTTTGATATAGGATATTAAAAAACATCCTATTAAAAAAAAAGTGTTGCCCTCTTAATTCCAAAACTTCGCCTTTAACTATAAACTTGTATATATCAAATTCAAATTATTCATATATTATAAATTTGTATGTTTAAAATTTGATTCATAAATGTATGCATAAATAGTATATTAATTTCAGATCATACAAATTCTTTACTTATTGTTGGGAACTGATATTGGATTGAATTGTTTGGGAGTAATAATGGATATAGAGGGGCAAAATGGTACAAGTTTGTGGTATAAAATGAGGTCCATGTTGTTCACTGAGTCAGCCCCATGCAGTGCACAGCCTGAGCAAATTCTCATACTAATTGTTCATTTTGGCGGAAGGAAATAGAAAACATTTAATCGGAGAAGCCATGGTTTCGAAAGTGGAAGAAGCAAAATCAAAAGGGAATCATAATAAGGATTGGCAACAGCAGTCGTCGCCGGAATCACAGTGCAACAAAGGAAAGACTTCAAAGTTCAAGAGAAGCAGTTCCAACCTTGAAGAAGACGGCGCCTCTTCCGCCATTCTCTTGCTCGCTTGCATTGCCTGCACCCCCTCTTATTAATTCATCAGTTCTACTTTACGTTATACACACATACATTCGTATTAATACAATACGAGGAAATTATAAATAAAAGGGTTAGAAATCCCGACAGGAAATTGCCTGCACCCCCTTTCTTCCCCGTAACCTCACTCTTCTCCCTCTATCTCTATATTTTGTCGGGATTTCCTGTCGTCGGGGAAGATCCTCCCTCTTGTAGTGTATTAGTATTTCTAACCCTTTTTATTTATAATTTCCTCGTATTGTATTAGTTCAAATTTATGTATATTTACTGTTGATTATGTTGCTCTATTTTATAAAATAACATTTGTGTTTATTAATATATATTTGAATTTGTATATAGAGTATACAATTTTTAATAATATGTTTCAGAATATATTATGATATTATGGCAATTTTCCTAATAAATCACCTGTGATCGGTATATTTATCGATCTAACACCGGTCAGATTATATTTCCCGATCTAACACCCATAACAGTAAAGCGCGCCCCTGAACCGTGCTATACGCTGATTTGGCACCACGTGGGTATAACGCGCCCCCTGCCCCGCGATATACGGTGATCTGGCGCCACATGGGTATAGCGCGCCCCCTGATCTGCGCTATACATGGGTATCTGACACGTGGGGTATAGCGCGGTGCAGGGGGCGCGCTATACCCCTAAATACCCATCCCTTCACGTCCCTATCCTCCCTATAAATACATCTATCCTCAATCACTTTTATCACACCAAATTCTCTCAAATACTCTATCTTTTTAAGGTATATTTTATAATATTTTTACTATTATGTATTTACTTTATTTAATATTTTACTAATATAATTCTTTTGCAGATATATAATGGAAGGCAGTATACTTTGCTCGGATTGAAATCATATATCTCAACACTTTGCTGATACGGTAACATTTTAACGTTTTAATTTAATTTAAATTATTAGTAATATTTAGTTGATTTATTTAATGCATGATTATTAGATTAAGAATTAAATATCTCGACACTTTACTAATACGGTAACATTTTAATGTTTTAATTTAATTTAAATTATTAGTAATAATTAGTTGATTTATTTAATGCATGATTATTAGATTAAGAATTAAATATATTGACACTTTGCTGATACGGTAACATTTTAACGTTTTAATTTAATTTAAATTATTAGTAATAATTAGTTGATTTATTTAATGCATGATTATTAGAATAAGAATTAATTTTTGTAATTATTTATTTTTAGGAGAAGGACCGTGTATTAGATCCTTTATTAGGAATCTTAAGTTAGTGATACCCAGCCGTGTCTTGCCGTATTTAGTAGAGGCTGGATTCGGTTACATAGGTAGATATCAGGGTCACTGTAAGATAGAGCCAGACCTGATTTCTGCCTTAGTAGAGCGGTGGAGGCCGGAGACCCACACATTCCATCTTCCGTACGGAGAGTGCACGATCACGCTTGAGGATGTTTCTATGCACCTGGGGCTTCCGGTGGATGGAGATGTGATATCGGGGATAGCTTCTGGTTCTTGGACTACTTTGTGTCAGGATAGTCTAAGACGTGTCCCGGAAAATTTTATCGGAGGTAGGATACCGTTAAATTGGTTAGATGCCAATTTTCGGGAGTTGAGCGTAGACGCCTCTGAGGATGAGATTAAGATGTATGCACGGGCATGCATACTGCAGTTGATAGGAGGGTTGCTGATGCCGGACAAATCGCGCAACCTAGTTCACTGCATGTGGTTGCAACATCTTAGCGACTTTCGTCTCACCGGATCATTCAGTTGGGGCTCGACAGTTTTGGCTTTGCTGTACAGGGAGATGTGTGGAGCCACTGACTACAGACGTAATGCTATCGGCGGATGTCTCCTGCTGCTGCAGTCTTGGGCATGGTATCGATTGCCCTTTTTATGTCCTGTTGTGAAGAACCCATTCGTATTTCCACTACTTCTGAGGTAATTATAAAACTGATTTTGTATATTAATAATTTTATACAACGTATAACAAATTTTTTTCCTTGAATAGGTGGTCTACTGATAGGAAAAATCATCAGGAGCTACATGATGATTTAGAAAAAATTAGGGTGCTAATCGATCAGAAGGCTGGCACACATGTATGAATTTTAATGTTTAAAAATTGATTTTAGATTATAGTTATATAATTAGATTATTATTTTGATAAAAATTATATATTATTTGTTTTAGTTTGAATGGGTGTCATATTCTACTAATGATGTGAGGGCGATGATCCCACCTGAGTTGAGGGGTCCATCAGATGTTTGGATGGCGATGGTCCCTCTGATCTGTTATGCGACCGTCGAGTGGCACTCTACTGATCGCGTGCTCCGGCAGTTTGGTTGTTTTCAACCAATTCCGGAAGCACCTCGCAATATGGACGAGTTGTATAGCTTAGATAGACGCGGCAAGATAGATACAAATTGGCTGGTGAGGCATCATGAGTGGGTTATGTTGTGGGAGGATCGACATCGGCGCCTTCCACGTTTACTGACTTCTTGATGTATGCTGAGGATTATTATGAGTGGTTCAACAGTAACGGGAAACTATTTCTACTTCCCGAGGATGCACGAGGGCAGACCTTTCCACGACGTCGACAGAAACGTTCACCGACACAGCACCATCGTCCCCCGACTCGTGGACGGAGAGCAGGTGCTTCCGGTTCATCCTCAGCTGCACCAGCAGCCACCGCAGTCATATATAATGCCGCCATCGCCTTTCCATTACCAGATGTCGTCGCCGCCGCCTTCACCTGGTTTTATGACCCCGCCACCGTCACAGATGACCCCTTCTGGAGGCTATTATGGGTCTATGTTTGTAGATCTGACTTGGGGTTCATATGCTGGATATTTGGCGGGTTCAGCCTCATCACACATGGCCACAGCACAAACACCTCCTGTACAGTTTTCACAATCACCGATGTCTGGGTTTTCCCAGTTTTCGCAGGTCGGTAGGATAGTCAGTCATACACCTCCAGGGTCCTTATTATATGGAGGTGCTTCATCGTCATCAGCTTCTCATCAACCTAATGTACCTGCTCAAGACGACGACGACGACGATGATGACGATGACGACGATGATGACGATGACAATGGTGACGACGACGACGATGATGACAGCGAGGAGTCAGAACCAGTGATACGAAGAAATCCTCCTCGAGACCGACAGCCACCGCCCTGCGGAACACATTCGCGACGCATGCATCGATAGATCTTTTTATATTTGTATTTACTTTATTTTGTTTAATTGTAATTTTTTATTATTTCTTATTTAATACTTACTTTATTTTGTTAAATTTGTTGGACTTGTTTTTAATATATTTCAGTTAATTTTGTTTATTACCATTTAATATCAGTTATTGTAATTTGGTTATCATTTACCATTTAATTCTTATTGTAAGTTTGTTGAATTTAAATACCAAATTGTTATTAGTTTGATAAAATTTAATGATTGTGTTCGTTTTTTTAATCTTCATCAGCGATTATCGAATGACATTAACTTGAAGTAAATGTAAATTAAAATACAAGAATTATTATTTGATAAACAAATACATCATTTCATCATCAATTGTTACTTGATGACAACAGAAGTGGACATGTTTTTCTAGTGTGTCCTGGGTTTCTACAATGGCCACATCTTCTGTCTTGTCTAGATCTTTCTCGAATATTCATATCGCAATGAATTCGATTGGATTTTGGACAACCACGCTCCCTCAATTAACTCGGATTTGGTACAATCGGAAGCCAATCTTGAACCTCATCAGGGTCTTTGTCATTACCTATGGGGGGAAACTCAAATTCGTATACCTTAAAAACTTCAGATAGTAGGTATACGGGATCCACAAAATGGTTATAATCTTGACGTGTATGCGAGCAAGTTGCTATCACATGAGAGCATGGATACTTCAGAGCTTGAAAAAACCCGCAGTCGCACATTCTGTCCCTTTGATTTACTCTTAACGACACAGCTTCAATCCCTTGAAGAGGTCGCGGCAACTCTGTGACACGAAACATTTCATGCCTTCTTGAGAAGCTTGTTACAGACATTCCATTTGATGCATCAATTTTTTCTTGTAGATCTGCAACTAATCTAGGGTGATAGACATGACCGCCTTGCATCCAGGTTTGAGCTTGTCCCCCGAGCTTCGCAAAAAGCGCCCCCAAACGAAAATATATAGTTTTTACCAAAGCCGCTACAGGTAAGTGACTTGCACCCTTTAAGGTTGAATTGATTGCCTCAGCCAAGTTGGGTCGTCATGTGTCCATATCGATATCCACCATCATATGCGTTCGTCCATATTTCTTTATCGATGAGGCTAATGTAATCGTATCCTTCCTCGTTCTTCGCCCGTAAATCTTGAAGCATTGATTCAAACGTTCGAGGAAGTAGTTCGTAACCTGATCAAAAAATGTATAACTTACTAACTTGCTTTCTTTGCAAAATTAAAATGATCAAAAAATGTATAACATACTAACTTGCTTTCACTTACCCATGCGCACAATTAATTGACGCTCATCTTTCTTCTTGTACCTTCCATGATAGTTCGCAGCAATGTGTCGGAGACAATACCTATGTTGGACAAAGGGTGGTTGCCACATTGGACCCAAAGACTCCATTGCTGCTTTGATCCCAGCTCCGCGATCTGAAATGACACAGATTTTTTTCCCTCGTGATAACATGTGCACGTAAATTTCGGAGGAAAAAATCCCAAGAATTTGTATCTTCTCCTTCGACAAGAGCAAAAGCAACTGGAAGAATGTTGCGATTGTCATCTTGGACAACTGCCAATAATAAAACTTGCTTGTATTTTTCATACAAGAAAGTCTCGTCGATCTAGACCACAGGCTTGCAGTATTTGGCAGCATTAACACACTGTGGGTAACTCCAAAAAACCCGGTAGAATTGGCATCAATCGCGAAGAACTCGATCATTATGGTATGCATAGGAGGTTTCGAAGTCCACAATTATCCCAGGATTCAACGTCCGCACCAGCCTAAACCAACCTGGAAGTTCGTTGTAAGATGCATCACATTCGCCATGAAGTTTGACAATGACAGTTTGTTTTGGCAACCAAGCTTTTTTTATAGGAGACGGTGTACCCATACTGCGATTGTATAGCTGAAATCAACACTGCAACAGCTATATGAGAGCTTGCTTTTACCATGGGCATGATGGCTTCGCATATCACTTCAGAGTCCAAGTTGGGATGATCTTGGTTGACCCCTCCAGCACAACATGTGTGAGGATCGTTGTATACTGTTAGTTCCCATATGTTATTTTTCCCCTTCATTTTCGATAAGCGAACCATCCAATTGCATCCGTTTTAGCGTTGGACACAGTAGCATACATATTTTTCGGTCGTCGATCGGTTGACTCTGGACTGAACAGAATTAGGGATATTGTAATTTTTGATAGCCATCATCGCTTCTTCTTTGCTTGAAAACTCCATGCCTAAAGATAACTCACAATTATTTATTGATGAGTAATATCCATAGTCACCGAGATGAGGCATATCCGCAAATTCTAGTTCGTACATTGTACCATAATCAGCTTCATACATGTGTGCATGAGGGTCCGTTTGTACCACATTTCCTGGAACTTCATCATCATCAGAGTTGAATTACGGTGATTCTGGGTGAATGAATAGTCCAGTCTTAGCACCATCCGCACCAGGCTCACGAAGCGGGTTCTTCTGGTGGAGATGATGGTTCCTCCATGCTCTCCACATTTAGGTCGAAGAACCTACTACTACTTGCACGCCTTCCCCTTGAACTGGAAGACATATCGACATTGAGATCGAAAAAGCTCGCAGTCGAATGCCTCCCCCTGGAGCTTGAAGTCATCGTGTCAAATGGAAACTGCACAGATGGTTGCGTCGATCGCATCTCTATATGGTCAAAGAAATTTGCAGATGAATGCCTTCCCCTTGAACTAGACGTTGTGTTGCCATACGGATTGTTTGTGGACCCACCTCGGTACATATCGTAAGGAGTTGCGGATGGATGTCTCCCCATTATGGCATTAAAATCATTACACATTACTGTAGTCAAGCTGTCAACTTGATCAACTTGTTCAACTTGTTCAGCCAGCCCATAGTGTGAGCTTAAAGATTGATCCCGAACAGCACGCACTTGAACAAAATGTGCATACATCTCAATAGCGGCGTCTGAGTAAATACTTTAGCTTCAACCATCATTTGAATATCATCATTGTTCGAAAGTTCGAACGCTGTATAAGTTAATGACAACAATGATGTTGGGCATTTGTACTGCAACGACGACATTCTTCTGTTACTTCCAACATGAATCTTCCTCGAAATCTTCGTTATCAGCTCCTCAAGAGTTATGTTTCTCTTGAATGATATTTTAACATGCTCATATGATACGAAAACAACGCCGGTTTCATCTTCTTGAATTTCACCATCATAATAAACAATAGCTGAAAGTCGCGTCATTCTTTGAGTTTAAAAGTGCGGCAATATTATATCTGCAAAAAAAATAACTTAAACAAACCTGATTAAATAAATTATATATGAACGAAAATATAACACAAATTTTTTTTACACATCAACGTAAATAATTTAAATAATATAATTTTATATTATTACCTGCACCGCAAAACTATTTCGACGTATGCTCCCGCTTTTCAATTTTACAAACATAAAAATTAATTAAAAATAATTAGTATAATATTTTTTCAAATAATGATAATAAACAATAAGTATAATTAAAAAATTGTAACAAAATTACCTTATAACGAAAAATCTCAC
This sequence comes from Hibiscus syriacus, assembly GCF_006381635.1. Lineage (NCBI taxonomy): Eukaryota > Viridiplantae > Streptophyta > Magnoliopsida > Malvales > Malvaceae > Hibiscus > Hibiscus syriacus. Next base: position 91,359 of record NW_024063512.1, on the reverse strand, counting down.
GAACTTCTAAATCAAATATAAGAAGATTGCCAGAATTATTACTCGTTGACAGAATTGTTATATTAATTTATAAGAGATGAGAGATGCGAGGAGATGTGAGGAGAGATGCGAGAACGAGAGGTATTTATAATCATATAAGGCGCGGTACCTGCACCGCGTTATATGTAATTATTATATAGCGCGGATCAGGGACCGCGTTAAATATAATTTTGGTACGACGTATAGCGTGACTACTGATCCGCGCTATACCCCTACGTGGCGTATAGCGCGGAGCAGGGGGCGCGCTATACCCCACGTGTAACATAGTCAGCGTATAGCGCGGTATAGAGCGCGCGCTATACTCCACGTGACGTCAAATCAACATATAACGCGGTTCAGAGACACATTTTACTGCTACGGGTGTTAGATCGAGAAATATAATCTAATCGGTGTTAGATCAGTATATATACCGATCACCGGTGATTTTTGGAAAAAATCGCTCGATATTATTCGGTTAGAATTTTAATAACATAATATTCCTTAAAATCCAAGTAAGTCCCTGTCATCAACCATCTTTTATTATTATCGCCGACCACCATTAATCACTAGCATCAATGGTGACCGGATCCAGAATTTCATATCACCGTTATTAATTTCATAAATACAAATTCCATATCCGTTTTCATAAAATATTATGTGTCCATTTAAAGAAAAAAATCTAAATAAACGAATTTATTAGACCAAATCATTGTATAAAAATAAAAAATCAAAATACTGCATTTGATTGAGCTAAGTAATGAAGCTAATCCTATTCTTTTTAGGGTAAACTACACTATTAGTATATAAACTATTATTTTTATTCTATTTTAGTACTTATTTTTTTTAAAAATTATATCTAACGTTTAGTTTATGTTTTATTTTATTACATTGCTATTAAAAATTTAACGATGATGTTAACATGTCATTATAAGATAATGTCACAACATCATTGAAAAAAAATAAAAAAATATATCATATCAACAATTATGCTAATTTTTCAACAATGAAATACCAAATCGAAACCTATACCAAACATTAAGTATGATTTTGCGAAAAAATAAAGTTTAACTACCAAAATGGAATAAGAATCATAGATATTAAACGTGTAGTTTACCTTTTTTTTTTTCAATATAATCGATTAGTACAACTTCTCAATATAAAAAGTTATAATGTCGACCAAAATTTCTTCGGATTTAATACAATATTTTACCATATAAAGAACACTTCTACCACCTTAGTTTGGAGCAAATAAATTAAAAAAAAAATTGAAATTTTCACGGCTTACCAAAGTACCGCAAGCGCAGGCTAATATATTCTTACGCTCTCCTTTTTCCTCTCTTTCTCGAACTCGTTTCTGGTCCTTCTGCCTCTTCGGCCTTCTGTTCTGCCTCTAATATGGCCAACTGTGGCGTATGGAATGAAACAGAACTCATTAGTTAGAGAAACGAATATGATTGCTTTGCGGATTCCGCAGCCGTTTGATATAAACATGAAGAAAGACAGGGACAACTTACCTCGTGGAGAAGTGGTTTAAGTTCCCTGTAACGAGCCTCAGCAAGATCAAAACCATCTTTACGGTGTTCCTGCATAGTCAGAGACTTCATCATGTTTTGTAGCAAAAAAAAATGATGCATCATGTTATACTTTGACATTTGATATATTTGTGCACTTGCATGCATTTAAAAGAGAATAGAAAAAGTAAAACACAAAGTGGCATGGACGGTACTCTCGTGTAGAATAATAAAGCTCAAGAAAAAAAAATACGTGGAAAATAGTTCTATCCATAAATTTAAAAGAAATAAATCATAAATGTTTAACAGACCTTGCCAGTGTGCTGGGTATTCATGGGCAGCCATTTGCCAGTACAAACTAGTTCGTTCATAGAAATCCCTCAACAATTCTCCAGGCTGCAGAAGGGAACAAGTGACTGGCAATGAGTTTATAATTTGGGGACTTGGATAACTTTATAGGATCCTATAACCTAAATTACTTGGACTCGGATACGAGTGTTGGATACTAGCATGTCCCTGGCATAGGTGATCCTTAGAGGATCATATCTTCATAATCACCTCAGACATGGCTGTCAGACACAAATACCTCGAGAAAAATGGAAAGTATAAGCAACATAGGCTATGACTGTCCAATGAGAACTCTATCAAACATAACCTCAAACATCATCTTGGAACAAAAGAATTTTAGAGAGCTTATTAGGGGGGACTACCGTTGGTGTTCTCTGTGGATCTGAGAGGCCAAGGTTAGCTCTAATCTGCTCTATCCGGGCTCGTTTCTCTTTCCTTCGTAAATTCTTTCCCTCACCCCTTACTAGAGCAACAGCGTCTCCCATTTGAAGTGATTTTGGACCATCATTTGTAACCTGCAGAGAGGTGAATATGAAATCATATAAATTGGCTGGTTCATTTTTCAAACATGTCAAAGAAACAAGTACCAGCTTCCTATGAAACATTTAGGAAATCTCATTCTAGACAAATACTATATATTATTCATGTTACAAAGTTGTTTTTGAAGAAGAAACAGAACAAGAAAATAAATCATGAATCCAAAGGGAGAATTGATCTACGACATAATCTTCTTCCCGAGGATGAAACAGCAAAAGAAGTTGCAATTAACAGAAGTATTTTGGCTTAAAAAAGGACGAAATCACCTCTGTCTCATCATCAGTCTCTTCACCACGCTACCACTCTCACCTTCATCTTCGCCATCATCTTCATCTTCGTCTTCGTCTTCATCCTCTGAGGCTTCCACCCATTCACTTTCAGATGCCTGCAAATTTTCAGGGATAAGGAAGACAAAAGGTAAAATTTTGCTTTTACTTTAAAGATTCGGTTTCAGTATATAAATATAGAAGGTGCCCGGTGAAGGAGTTGTGGAGAGGAGAAAACTAGTAAAAAGTAGCATCCTTTTGTGTTCTTAACAAGGTATCATCCTATTTGAACATATATTGGGATGTATGATAATTATGATTCGTATACAGTCCATTTTGAACATTTTGCTTGATTTGGTCCCCGAAGTGATGAAACTACTGCTTATGTCTTTATCTGCCTTTTTGCTTATTAAATTAAATGACATTCACGTACAAAAAAAGGTGAATATGATAAGTGATAACCCACACAAAAAGATGGAAGCTGTAAATTTATGAAAACTCAGATAGGTACATTCAAATATTAATTAGATTTTCGACTACTAGTTTGCACAATGAATCATATTAATTCCTGGTTAATTCCTTTTATTCAATCTTGTGTCCATTTTTATTTATAAATTTTAAAATATTAAAATTTGAGGATAACAACGAATAGCTAAAAATTATGAGGTCGTCCTCGCCTCTATAGTACCCGATCTGTATTAGTCGGTCAATAGATCGGATACCGGTGATTAATTCAAAAAAAATTATGAATGGTTCATCTTATATGAGACGTTTTTACGTTATACAAAATAACTTTGTGAATTAATGTAAAAACCAAGGTTCCTTTTATATATTTTGTTGTTAAATTTAATACTTTACCATCTTATTTTATATACATAACTGAAGTATTATTTTGTAATTTTTAATAATTTTTAGAATTCGTCTAAAGATCAGGTTCTTTCATAACTCCATAAATTTGCACTTGTAATTCCTACAACTTATTTAATTTGTCTTTCGTTTACTTTATAAATTGTTTTTTTTATAGGTCATAAGTTTGAACAGTTGCATCTGTAGAGTGTATATGTATTATCAATTGTTAAGAAAGATTCTGAACAGATACTGATGTATAATCACCTCATACTGTTTGAACGGTAATTAAAGTAAGAATTCTTTTTTGTTTGACAAAATTAAATTAAGATTTCTCGCGACACCGCACATGCTTTTTTGTTATGATTCAAACTTTGCAGGCCCTAAATATATATATATATATATATATATATATATATCTTTGGTTATTAATTTTCTTTTTATAAGTTATAGCATATCTTTGAAGCTGCCATCTCTCATGAAAGGTACGTGGATTCTGAACTTTCTCCTATGATTCTCTTTTCCCAATGCGGAGAATCATAACCGTTGATTACGGATTCAAATGATAATCGTAGCCGTTGTTGGAATATTAGTGGGGGAGTAATCCACTTTTAGAAACGATGACAACGACAGAGGATTTTTGGGTAAACTACTCCAATGGTCACTAATATTTGGATAAGTTTTCGTTTTCAGCACTAATGTTTTAAAAGTCATAAATCGATCATTAATGTTATCGTTTGTTACAAATTGGTCACTCGTCGTTAACAGGCGTGACGGAAAACACACGTGGACTGTTAACAACCGTTAACATGCTTACCTGGATGGTATAATTACACAAATAGTCCATGTTATTTATATATTCTTTCAATTTGATCCTAGTTTTAATAAATTAAACTAAATTTACCTACGAATCAGGAGGTGTCATGTGTTATTGGTTACACACCTGTCATGACACATGTTATTACACGTGTCACCCTCTGATTGGTAGAAATAAATATATTAAATAAAAAATAAATTTAGTCTTTTAATCAAATGATAACATGTGTCATTACAGGCGTGAAACCAATGACACATGACACGTCCTGATTCGTAGGTAAATTTATTTTAATTTATTAAAACTATGATAAAATTGAAAGAATATATAAATAACATGGACTATTTGTGTAATTATACCATCCAGGTAAGCATGTTAACGGTTGCTAACAGTCCACGTGTGTTTTCCATCACACCTGTTAACGACGAGTGACCAATTTGTAACAAACGATAACGTTAGTGATAGGTTTGTGACTTTTGAAACATTAGTGCCTAAAACGAAAACTTATCCAAATATTAGTGACCATTGGAGTAGTTTACCCTTTTTATCTAAATATACCGAAAATTTTCTATTATTGAAATTTTATTTTTTTTTAAATGATATCCATTTAACAAAAGCATTTTTTTTTATAAGAATTTAACTATAACGTTAATAATTATTTAATTTTAACTATTTTAAAAAATACTCAAAATATATGTCATCATTTTAGTACTACTCGTAAAATTTTTATTTCGTATTAATAATATATCAAATAATAATTCTATCTCATAAAAGGCATAACCATATTATAAGTTTGCCCTTTCTAAAGTTAAATGGTCCATAACTATATAATTAATTAATGAAATTTGGTCAGATTTTGTTGGGAAATCTGAAAGCTACATTTTATATTTTTTTCAGATACTTACCGTTCCTCCATTTATGAATGATATAATTTCTAAAAATCATATTACGGTTCCTCTATTTTATATAATTAATTAATGTAATTAATACTATTATTTGATGGCTAAAAATCATATTATTAGTGTAGATAAAATTCACAAATAAGGTTAGAATTACGACAAGTGCTCCTTGTGAATATTAAAGAAAATCAAATGAATATTCATATAAAATTAGTATAGTTGTTAAATTTTAAAAAACAATTGCGAACGGTGTTTCGTTATATGATAGTTCATATGACAGTTTAGGCTGTCAGTGGGAAGGGTGGAAGGATGGGCCTACGTATCAAAGCAGATGGTTTAACAAACTATCATTAATTGGATGCAGGCCACTGGGCTTTCATTTCTTAACCACATATAACCCACGCCTTCTGGCTTTTTTTTTTCATTTCGGTTTTAAGGTTTCGTCTCAAGTAATTCGAATTGACTCACGTTGCACACCTGACTTTGGAGGGTGAGACTCCATACACATTGGTTTTCTGGCTCCTTCTTTTAATTATAAATAATGTATAGTAATTTTTGGATAAACTACACAAATGGTTCCCCGTTTATAGGATATTACTTTGTCGAGTCTGTCAACTATTAAAAGTTAAAACATAATCCCCTGATTATAAGACGTTGTTTTGTTGAGTCTCTCGACCATTAAAAGTTAAAAATGGTCTCCTGACTATAAGATGTTGTTTTATTGAGTCTCGTGACAATTAAAAGTTGCAAAATTGTTACCAGACTATTCATATGTTCTAAACTCGCCATTTTCCGTTTAAAGACTGATGACTTTCTGAGCTGGGCGTTAACCTGTTGATTGAGATATGATAAAATCATATTTTAATGATGTTTAGTGGCACTGTCGTTGCTTTCAAGCACTGGCTCGACGACATAATATTTCAAGCATTGGCTCGACGACATAATATAAACTGAGAATCGATCTACAAAATTCATCTCATACAGTTATGGGGTAATATTTTATCATATCTCAATCAATAAATTAACATCCAACTCAGACGAATACTAATTTTTTTACTGAAAAAGATGAGTTTGGAACATATAAATAGTCAGATGACTATTTATAACTTTTAATAGTGAGAAAATCAATAAAACAGTGTCATATAATCGGAAGACCATTTGTATACTTTTGTATACTCAACGACATAATATTTCAAGCATTGGCTCGATGACATAATGTAAACGGAAAATCGATGTATAAAATACCTCTCAAACGGTTCGGGGATAATATTTTATCATATCTAAAATAATGAGTTGGTAGAGCACAAGGTTCTTAACCTTGAGGTCATGGGATTAAGTCTCACGGAGGGCATTTCATAATTCGGAGGTCTCTTACGGAAGCTGCTCTCAACCTAGTGTTGGGGGTAGCCTACTATCTTACCTCCCCTTACCTCATACATATAGGAAAAAGGGACAGCCATACGAGAATTTAAAATCTTCATTGATAACCCATTCAATTCATTCGGGTTACAATACTCTTCAACACTCTTTTAATGCTCATATTGAGGTATGTTTGACTGTTCTTCAACCTCTTTTTGGTGAATCAAAAAGCAGTGAAAAATTAACAAATAAAGGCAAAAGAATCTTATACTTCTCAGCTTCTTTTTGGTGATGAGCATCGAGACGAGGTCGGGTTTAGGATATAAAATCTTCATCCGATTTAAGATAATAATATAATTATTTTTCATACTCTTAAGAATAATTACTATACTATTATATATATATATATATATATATATATATATATATATATATTCAATTACAATCTTATTTTATCGAATAAAAATAATTTTTTATGTTTGTGTCAAATCAAATCGATTACGGACATTAACTCTTAAAGTCGGATAACTTTTAAATCTGATTAAATATTCCTAAATTCATATAGAACCGAATGTCAAATTAAAGTGTATAATATTCTGATCATCGTCTATATTATAGTGATGTTTTCTCGTTCATAATACAATAGTATAATTTAAGCTTAAATTAAAGTTAAATATTAAAATAATATAATTTTTATGATAGAATGATATAATTAAAATTTAAACTAAAATTCAATATTAAAATAGTATTTTTTTTTAATTTAATGGTATATCGACAAATCCTAAAATGCAACTTTGTTAACAACAACACTATACGAGAATGAAGAGCAACATTAGTTTAATACGTAATGATAATTAATATTTATCCTAAAATTACCCAAACTTTCATTTTTGCTAAATTTATATGTTAATATTCAAATAAATACGAGAAAAATTCGTACTAAACACTCTAAACCGGATTAGATAAGCCACAATCTAAAGACACGCCGGGTCGGCCATCCAACACGACCACCATTTGCTAGCTCGACCGCGGCAGGTTTCACCATACGGTAACTCGAGTTCGAACCAGAACTGATATTACCTCTTTTGAAATCCTCGTCCATGTAGACTCGTCGCTCCATTTCGTGTCTCTCGGTTATGTTTCGAAGATTCTGTCTCTTGATCAAAGAACCAGTTTTTTATTACCCCGATCTTTTCTCCGACGAATTGCCACCGGCACCGCCTCTAACCCCATAAGCTTTGCCACCACCCCTGGTTCGCACCAAATCACGGGTTCGCCACCCAAAGTTGACGGCAAACATGAAGCTTTGTAATACCTTTCTCTCAGTCCATAATCGCAGCAAACCGAGTTCCTTCCGTTGATAAATTCAGGGTTTTTAAACGACGACCGATACATGGAATCTTTCCCGTCGAGGGAGAAACGAGGGTACTGATTCAACGCATTCCTTGCAGATCGTAAGACGTCGGAGTTGTTAACACACGACATCCGACCACCTCGAATATCGTTGTAATAATATTCGTTCATCTTCGATTTTCTAGCAAGCTCTTCTTCCAACTCCAACCTTAAGATCATCTCCTCCAACGTAGTCGGAGGGCTTTGTGAGGTCGTATTCGACGCAACCACCGACTGCGGAGTGACAAAATCCGACGGAGCAAAAACTTTGACTCCCACGTGGTTCTGGTTGAGAGTGGAGGTGGAGCCATCACCGTTGCAAAAATTACGAATCCCTTTCTTCATCTTGGCGCCAGCCGAATTCTTAAAAAGAAAGAAGGATAGATCTTTCATGGTGTGGATGAACACAGAAGGAGCAAAATGAAAAGGAAAATGGAGATTAATATGATCACAGAACAAAGGGCTTGAATTGAATCCAACGTTCTAGCAATTGGTAGATAAAACGTGAGTGGATTAAATTAAGAGCGGTATGGTTGAAGATGTCGGATAATAAATAGCTTTAAAAGAGATCACATGACGAATGATTATACATTTTCACAGGTTTCGTCTTCAACTTCAAACAAAGCTCTCAATGAATCATTTACTCTAGAATTACAACTTGTTATAAAAAGCTCCTACAGTACTTTCATTAACAGCTTATAGTATATAAGAATATTAATAAGTGAATACCGTCCATTGAATTTTTAGAACCTATCAAACGACCACCGTGATAAAGAGAGTTTTTTTTCCTTAATGATCTCGAATTTAAACAATTATATCTACGATAAGTGTGCGTTGCGGGACGTGTGTTTTTAATGGCATATATAAGAAGCATCACAAAGTCTAAACCTATGATCTTGTCAAAAATTAGTGAGCTAATCCATTTCAGCTAATTTACTGTAAACAGATATGAAAATTCTCAAGCATTCCACTCCAGTCCTTAAGTCAAGCTTTGTCTAAAAGAATAGAAAGGGGAATTTTAATCCCATAACATCTAATTCCGAAATTTTTGAATAAATATGAATAAAAAAAACAGAGAAAATAAAAATTCCCCATGAAAATTCTCATCAGAGAGAAAATGCCTTATGTCTTTCTCCTGAGACGCTTCCTCGGCTTCTTGTATTTGTGCTTGTTCATCTTCTTCTTCATACTATCTGCCCAAACTGTTCCATCATTATCATGCTCAGTCACTGCTGCCCCCTCCTCGATCTCCACGGTAGCCGATGGATTAAACCCAACTGAGCTAATGGGATTCAATAAATACCCAAATGGGAAACTTGGTTACAACTTCAAGGGTTCAGTAGATTTGCCATTTTCAAGGGATTTTTCAGGTTTGGTTAATGAAAAATGTTGGGTTTGCTGGGGAATAAGTAAAGGACTAAGTTTCGAGAGTTGATGTTGATGACTTGATGTGGGAGATTTTTTGGGGCTTTGGGAGATAGATTAATCTTTGAGTTGATTTGTTCTGGAAGAGTTTGTGGATGAGATATGCCATTTTTGTATAGAAGAAAGAAGGTGAAAGAAGTGAGCTTGAAGCGAAAAAATAATTGCAGAAAGTTGGGATTTTGGAACTAATTTTCTGATTCGATTCTTTGAGGTTTACGAATTTCAAAATTAAAACAAATTGCCCCCACGCAGGATCGAACTACGGACCTTCAGTTTACAAGACTGACGCTCTACCACTGAGCTATAGGGGCCTGTTGGTGTTGCAAGTGTATATTTTAAATATATCAACAAATTCAAGTGGGGGCGGTAAAATTGAATAGTGGAAGCTAATCACTTGCGCCATGGACGACTAGGAAGCTCCCTTCTTTTAATCCTTTTGGGTTCGTAAAATGAAGATTTAATCTTTTGCTAATAAATTTTAAACTATTCTTACTCTACTTGACTGCAGCTAATACAAATGCTTTAAAGCTGAGTTGTGAACATCTTAAAATGTGGGCTCATACTACAGCTGGTTATCGCTACTAGTTCCGAAAGGAAACATACGGGCTTCTTGCATGTTTTTTTGTAGCCTTTTGCTTTGCTAGTTCCTAGTTGACTATGTTCTGCAAAACTGGTAGCTGAAAATGACACAGAATTTTATACGTTTCTCATTCATCGATCTTGTCTATATTTTCCATTTGGCTAATTGTCATAAATAATGCCTGATATTTGATATTTTCTTCCCTCAGCTTTCCATGGTCCATTGACTGTTTAATGGAAAAATAAGCACGGACCTGGAGTTATTTGATTGCTGATTCAACTTCATTTGCCCAACAAAACATTAACACTAAATAAACATTAAACATGAACTGTTGACATCCTTTTTCTTCTAGCATGATCATTACCTTAACCTTGTCCGACATTATCATTATTGACTTGATTAGCTTGGGTATCGATTTGAGACAACATGCATCTGACATCCTTACTGTTTGGTCTCTCCTTGGGATCATCCAAAGTGCAAAAGTAAGCAATTCTGAGGACCAACATCATTTGTTCATCGTACCCTATTCCCAGAAGTTTAGGATCGATGGCTTGGCTGGGATTTTCCAAAACCAGTTTGTTTCTCATCCATTTCACCGGGCTCACTTCATCAGTTTGTTGAAAGAAATCATCAGATGGAAGCTTTCCTATCACCAGAACACCGAGTGTAATCCCGAAGCTATAAATCTCGCATTTATCAGTGAACTTGAGTGTTTGGTGATATTCCGGGTCTATATATCCGACTGTTCCGGCCAAATTCGCGGTGGTTACATGTGTCTTTGCATCAGGCATTGCTTTTGCAAGCCCGGAATCCGCAATTCTACCTTCCATATCATCGTCAAGAAGGATGTTTGCCGGTTTCAAATCTCTGTGAATTATCCGGGGACTTTGCTGCATGTGAAGATATTCAAGTCCTGCTGCAACTCCTGATGCGATCTTTTGCCGAGCAGGCCAATCGAGCTCCCTTGTACCTTCGGAAACTTGACGCAAAACATCTTGTAAACTTCCGTTCTTCAAGAATTCGTAAATGAGTAAATGACAGTCAGGTCGAGTGACATGAGCCAACAAAGAAACAAGATTCCGATGTCGAATTCGACCTACAGTGGTGATCTCCGATCGGTTTTGACGCAATTTCTTGTTCAGAATGTTGCTATCTTCAGCAGTCAAATCAGCTGCATCTTTTGGAGGCTGAATGATCTTCTTAATAGAAATCATTTTTCCATTACTTCCCGGCAATTCGGCTTTGTAAACTTCCCCACATCCTCCTCTGCCTATGACCTGCAATGAATCCAAGCCATCGTCTTTCTCCAGAAATGCTAAATCTTCAGCTCTCTTTATCAATGAACTGAATATCGATGGACCCCAATCTTTGCCTCTTCCTTTAACAGCTCCAATGACCAGCTTAAACATCACTGAGAAAACAAATCCGGACACAACATCCTAAGATCATCAATCGATTCTGAATAAATGCAGAAAATCAAAAGTTAACATGGAATCCGACTGTAAACTGATATTGGGGTATTTTCAAAGTGAAACATCGAAAATTAACTAACCCATACTGATTGCCTTCATGCATAAGTCTCTGATTCAGTCTCTTTATCAGCAACATGTCAAGTCATTACACCACAACAACATTTTTTAAATTTAAATTTATTTTATATGACTATTTTTAATTACATTAATTAGAACCAATCAAACGATAACAAATGTTATCATATGATTAGTTTAAGAATAAAAAGGAGGAAATTAAAATTTGCAAATTACTAAGGATTGAACTTGAGTCTTGTAGATAGGTGTGTAAATGATCAGGACGTTCGATGAATTGTTTAATAAATGAACAAACGCAAACAGAGGTGTGTTCGGTTCGTTTATATTCACGAACAAGCTTGTCTATATAGTTCATGAGCAAGCTCGTCTATATGTTCATGAACAAACTCGTTTATAAGCTCATTTAGAAGCTCGTTTATTTTTTTTATATATATTTTAAATATTAGTGAAGGTACATACTAAAATGAATACATAGTAAAATTTTGAGTTTAAACTATGAATCGTAAAAAGTTTAAGCATCAATTGTGTAATTTACCATTTTTCCCTAATTGTAACAAAAAAAACCCCTTTTCCTTATCTTATTTTTTCCCTTTCCAGCCATTCATCTCTTCCAAGCTTCCTTTTCCCCTTTTTTTCCACGGGATTTATCAAACCCTAAATTATCATCTGTGTTGAGATTTATCAAAATCCTAAGCTTACGTTAATCTCTTTACAATAGTTTTCATTGTTGGGTATATAAGATTTCCTTCTATTTCACTGATGCTTCTCTCTATTCGATGTTGGTAATAATCAGATAAGATTTCCTTGTTAGATTCATGTTTATCTTCCTTTTCTCTTTTTCTTTTGGTAAGATCTTCGTTGCTAGAATTTTAGTTGCCTTCATTGGTGCTCTCTTTGAATTCTGCAACTCCCTTCCCTTCACTTTCTTCATAGAAAATTGAAAAGGCATTTTTAATCCCTTTGTTTCACTTTGTTCTTAGAAAATTTGTTTTTAATCTCTTTCTATAAGATTTATTTCTGATCCTACTAAAGTCGCATAAAAATAATTTTATAATGTAAATTCATGTGATTGATGATATCAACAAATTAATTTTAAGAAATTGGATCTATGTGAGAAATTCCATTATCATTGTGAATTATCAATCTATAAGAAATTGTTTCTATTGTTAAATCCATCAATCTATTATAATCTGTTTTTTGTTTCTATTGTAATTCAAACTATTTACATATTTTGTCTCTTCACTAAAATATATGTGCGGTGTTAACCTAAAGCTGCTCTTGTTTGTATATGTTAATTTTATCTTGCAATTGAAATTTTTGCATCAGGTGGTGATTCTGTTTAATTTGTTTTTTTTTAACATTTTTTATCATATATAAAGAAACATATTCGTAAACGCTAAACGAATATGTTCACAAACGTTATATGAACCTTAAAAGAATATGTTCACGAACGTTAAGCGAACGAACATAAACACCTTCAAAAATAAATAAACGAACACGAATTAAACATAAACACTTTTAAAAATAAATAAACGGACATGAATATGGTCTTGTTGTTTTACATTCCTATTGATGGATGATGTAATTTAACAATTAAAATGTCCTTCTCAATTTAATAAGAAAACTGTGGATCCACGTTTGTTGAGAGGAAGACATTTTTGGGTGTGATTTATTTAAAAACATAATAAAAAATATTAAATTATTGAGATGCTACGATAAACTATGATTAAGAAAACGGGATCAAAAATAAAAATATATAAATTTAGGCTGTTATATTGTATTTTGTCAACTTGCAACCACAACAATAGTAAGAATGAGATATAAAGAAAAGTTCAAAAGAATATTTTGAGTAATATTAAGCTAACCTCTAATCTCCTTGGTAACATGTACAATTAAAATAACAAATAAAAGTGAAAAGTCAACTGCATTAGTTGCCAAATAGATCTCAGTATAACCAATCTTAGTATTGTCAACGCTATGTTTAACATAAATCACAAGCAACAATGTCTTTCTCCTTTAACGTGGATCCATAAAAATCTGCACCCATTAGCCTGTTCTTCATGGAGTCCCGCTTAGATTTCGTGAGTGAAGATATTGAGAATGAAAAAGAATACGAGTTTGAGAAATCATTCAAGCAGATGATATCGACTCTCCCCAAAAGAAAGAGCTGGGGTAATCGTGAAGATTTTTATCAATATCAAGGCTTTTGGCTTCACCCCACTTTCCTCAAAGGAGTTGTGTCAGCTCAACAACGATTCCAGGCTCAACCTACTGATACCATCCTCTGTAGTATCCCTAAAACCGGCTCAACCTGGTTAAAATCCCTCGTTTTCGCCATCCTTACGAGAACTTCGTTCGATGATTCCACTACCCCTTTGCTTTCCAAGTTTCCTCATGAGTTTGTGCCTTTCATTGAGCTTTCTCATGCAGATCTTCCCACTTATCCTGATATGGGAATTCCTGTGTTGGCCACACATGTTCCTTACTCTTCCTTACCCACATCCATAATCGATTCCGGTTGTAAACTTGTTTACATTTGCAGGAACCCCAAGGATTCATTTGTTTCATTGTATCACTTCAACTCCACGATCCTAACATCCCAGAATGCTCAACCCCCTGGGCTCGACGAGGCGTTTGAGTTGTTTTGTGAAGGTGTGAGTATCTATGGACCTTATTGGGACCATGTTTTGGGGTACTGGAAAGCAAGCTTGGAACATCCCAATAAGATTTTGTTCTTGAAATATGAAGAGATGAAACATGATACTATTTCGTATGTTAAGAAACTGGCGGATTTCATCGGTTACTCTTTCTCGTCAGAGGAACAACAAAAGGAGGTGCCTGAAAAGATTGTAAAGATGTGTAGTTTCGAGAATTTAAGCAACCTGGAAGTGAATAAAAGAGAGGAAATGTATATGGGAATGATTCAACACAAGATGTATTTTCGGAAAGGGAAGGTTGGGGATTGGAAGAATTGTTTGACATCTGAAATGGCACAACGATTGGACCAAATAACACACCAGAAACTGAGCGGTTCAGGTTTAAGTCTTTGAATGTTGTACAACTGCTTCATAATATCCATTTTTGAAGCTAAGAGTAAATGGTGCAGAGTTTGATCTCTGTTTTACTTCCCTTTGAATAAAGATTGTGTTTAAACCTGATAATGTAATTTGAGAAAACGGTGAGAAGTTTCAATATACTACGAGCAAAAGCGTTGCATTTGCAAACAAATTAGTATATTCAAACATGTACATGCCAAGAACAAATACTATTGCTGTATGGAAGCGTGTTAAGTGTGAATTTCATGTTAAGCTTATATGAACGTCTCATGAGTGAACCATATTTGAAATGTATATATGATATAATTGTATTTGTTCACAAACGTGCATATTTGGAGGCCTTTATAATGCGATATAATTCGCCATAGATTAGGATCCACACCAGCCGGTTCACCTAGGCGCCGAGCACAAGCGCTCGAGGTAGAGAAACAACGATTCTTATCCCATTTTCAGCATGGCTGATCATCCCCACCCATGGAACTGGAATCTCACCCAATCACCAATCACCATTCTCTCCAGAATATCCTGAAATCATGCAGTGGTTAATTAAGGGACCAACATCACCCAGTCAATCATCCTTCCAGAAATCCACTTTCAACCCATTGCCTAGATTTCAAACGAGACCAGTCTGTCGGCTACACAATGTTCAGTCCCCACCAAAGACAGAGCAACCACTCCGATTCAAAGTATCCGGTAACATATCACCCCATTTATACTTTGATCTCAGTATCCTCACCCATAATTGGTCCTTATTAGCAACAAGGCGATAGGCAAGTTTCGTTAAAAATGCCTCATTTTGAGTCGACATCCGCTTGACGCCAAGGCCGCCTTCATCGATCAGTTTGCACACTTGGTCCCATAATACAAGATTGATACCTCTCTTTTCGTCAGAGTGACCCCAAATGAAACTTCGAGTTAAACGCTCAATTTCAGCACAAACACATTTCTGGAGATAACTTGTTTTGTCTAACGTATGATAGTAATTTATCCAGAACCGATTTGATAAGCATAACTCTACCTGCGAAAGACAGCGATTTCGCTTTCCACCCCCGTAAGTCGATCTTGAACTTTTTGAACAAGGTACTCGTAAATAGCACGAGTAACTCTCTTATGTAGAAGAGGAACTCCCAAATATTTACCCAATAATTAAAATATTAAAAATATCACTATTAACATTTAAATATATAAACCATGAATTTTATTATAAATACATAATTGAGTGGAGTTTATGTATTAATAAAGATAAAATTATAATTTGATTTTAAACGTAAAGTTGAAAATGAAAAAGTTATAAATCTTAACTTTTGCAGTTGGTTTGAAATTATCGTTTCCAACGTAATTTTTTTACTCGTTTGACATTGATTTTACGGTCAAAACAGGGTTTTTAAATTAAAAGTACTATTATAAAGCATTACAAAACGGACTCTAACTTTTTTTAAAGGTTCTTATAGCTTGCAAATCAATCCTCACGTTCGTCTTATGGTTTTAAATTCCAAAAAAAAATTTGAACAAATTTAAGTTTAATATGATAAAAGTATTGTTTTAATATACATTTTATATTGATAAAATATTTTTGGGTATAGAGACGGATCCAGAAATCTAAAAATATGGGCCAAAAATTTTTAATACTATTTTTAATAAAATAAGTATTTTTTCTCATTCCTTTAATATATTAAACTATGTTTAATAATTTATCTAAAATGATGAGATCAAGTGCATCTGTCCGGATATAAACATATTAAATGAATAATATCATTATAATTTATTAAAAACTTTAATCGAATAATTAAAAGATTCTTCTAAAATAACACCTATAATAACATAATTACTTTCTTTACCTTATAATAATTTTCATCATCGCAGAATTTCCAAACAACTTTTTCCATTATATAAATGTAATATTTAATTAAATAATTATTTTGTCTCTTTTTTAGAACATTTTAACTCTCAACGTTTTATTTTTTAGATAAAAATATTTCTTTATAGATGAAAATAATTAATCAACAAACGATCAAGACATAGAACTAATTCAATATGTACATATAGACAAAAATAGTGACGTGGTATATCCATAGCACCATGTCACATTATTATATTAACAAAAATTCTTACACATGATATAATACTTTGTTATGTCAATGAAATATCATGTAATCACGACACATTAATATCTTTATTTAAACTAATTAGAACTAATTAAACGATAACCTATATCATCATATAATTGGATGGAGAATAAGAAATGAAGATATCAAAATTTACTGTTTAACAATGATTAAATTTAGATATAGTGAAAGAAACTTGAACGCTTTTTTTCTTATACATTTGAAATAATTATAAAATAATATATATTTTTAAAAAATTAATTATTTAACAATAAATGCTCTTTCCTTTTTAAAACCACTGTTCTTTTTTGTTTGTGAGCTAAGAAGATGGATATGGATGATAAAAAAAATTTGAATCCGACGGAAAAAATTGAAAATCTAATTAAACGGGAATGGAAACGGGGAAAAATCGTTTATGCTAAACGGTGACAGGTTTGATAATCCCTGCCCCGATTATCTGGCCTGATACCCGGCCCGATAAATATTAAAAATAATTATTATATATATATATAATATTAATAAATTTAATTTAAATTAAAAATATATATAATATTTATATATTTAATTTAAATATATATATACCCGGCCCGATACCCGTTTAAATAACCGTTTATGCTAAACGGAGATACCCGTTTCCCCTCGGTTTTCCCCGATTACCCGATGGGAATCCACGTTTAAATCCTCGTGATTTTTTAAGCATGGACGGGTATGAATTTTTTAAATGAAGACGAAGATGATGATCAATACCCGACCCGAATCCGGGCCGTTGACATCCCTGGAAGGCCAGCGTTTTTTTTTCTCGTTTATTTTAGCTTTTGTGACTGTTCACTTTTTGAGTTTTTGTCATTTCCTCTTCTTTTACTTTGATTTAATTCCCAAACACTCTTTGTGGGGAATATTACTCCCATTGAACTTTGAAAATAAAGAATAGGGGAGGAGGAAAATTATTTTCCCAAATAAGTCATTTTGAACAGTATCGTTGGAAGACGTCAGGAACAGTTAACGTCTTTAAAAAAACGATCAGAGTACACGGTGTCTTCAAGCTCCGGCTGAACCACCATGGCTATACTCCCTCTCTTCCTCCCTCTCTTCTCCTTCACTGCTGCTCTCTTCTCCTTCACCGTTTTAGCCTTTCTCTACCTCCCTCTCTGCTGCAGATTCATGTTTCAAGGTGAAAAGTTTGAAGACGCCATGTGTTCCGACGTCATTGTACTTTCAAGAAATAATTTTTTTTATTCCCCCATTTCAGCTATTCTTTTTTTCTAAGGCTCCATCGGAGCAAAATTGCTCTCTTTGTGCCTTTGCGGGGGTTATTTGCTTTACTTTAGTGAGTTACACCTACAAAACTTTTTTAAAAAAATAAAATCATTAATTTTATTTAAAATAAGAAATATCCTAAATTACAATAAATATTTACAGTTATAATCGTAAATTAAACATATAATTAGAATAATTTACTATAATCATTGAAACAAAACTAATAACTTAAGATCACATAAGGATCATACAAGGAAATATTAAAATCTAGCCAAAAAAACTCAAGCAAAGAAATATACAAACAGATCTTATCGAATCGGCAAACGAATCACAAAAGATAATCAAACTACTGAAAGACCATCGACAAACTGCAAATCAAACTCAAACGACATGAAAGGCTATCTACGAATGTATAACGGGTATTCAAATCCAATCCGAGAGTCCAAAACAAGGAAGATTAACAATGTAACATATAAGCATCTTCTTGATCGATCGTAATAATATTTAAGCAACCCTAAAAAAAGATAAATAAAAACAATCAACATTAAAATTAATGTCACCGTCAATCAACAAAAAAAAATCAACAATTTACAAATGAGAGAAAACTACACCCGGATAACTTCTATGTTCCCCTTCTTATTTTTTAATAAATACTTTAGCTGGCTTTCCACGTTCAACCCAAAAAAAAAATTTGAGGGCACATAACATAATACCGAATATCATACAAGATAATCTTCAGTATCGGGATAAAATAATAGGCGAAGATAAGAATGGCGTTAGCAGACAGCAGTTGACAATTACAGAATTGTTTAATCCCAAAACCATAACCCAAATAATATAATCCTTGCCTCCCTACTGACAATTTTTATATAGTTTCTATATAATATTTTTATAGAGCCAATGTTCCATAGTACTTGCACTCGTTAGCCACATTCTTCATGGAGTCCCGCTTAGATTTCGTGAGTAAAGATATTGAGAATGAAAACGAAGATGAGTTTGAGAAATCATTCAAGCAGATGATATCGACTCTCCCCAAAAGGAAGAGTTGGGGTAATCGTGAAGATTATTTTCAATATCAAGGCTTTTGGCTTCACCCCGCTTTCCTCAAAGGAGTTGTGTCAGCTCAACAACGATTCCACGCTCAACCCACCGATACCATCCTCTGTAGTATCCCTAAAACAGGCACAACCTGGTTAAAATCCCTCGTTTTCTCCATCCTTACAAGAACGTCATTCGATGATTCCACAACGCCTTTGCTTTCCAAGTTGCCTCATGAGGTTGTGCCTTTCATGGAGCTTTATCATGCAAATTTTCCCACTTATCGTGATATGGGAATTCCTGTGTTGGCCACACACGTTCCTTATTCTTCCTTACCAACATCGATTATCGATTCTGGTTGTAGAATTGTTTACATTTGCAGGAACCCCAAGGATTCATTTGTTTCATTGTATCACTTCAACGACACGATCCTGAAGTCCCAAAATGTTCAACCCCCTGATCTCGATGAGGCATTCGAGTTGTTTTGTGAAGGAGTGAGTGTCTATGGACCTTATTGGGACCATGTTTTGGGGTACTGGAAAGCAAGCTTGGAACATCCGAATAAGATTTTGTTCTTGAGATATGAAGAGATGAGAGAGGATACTGTTTTGTATGTTAAGAAACTGGCGGAGTTCATTGGTTACCCTTTGTCGTCAGAGGAACAGCAAAGAGAGGTACCTGAAAAGATTGTAAAGATGTGCAGTTTCGAGAATTTAAGCAACCTGGAAGTAAATAAAAGTGAGAAAGTTCGTGGTGGAGTGATTCAAAACAAGATTTATTTTCGGAAAGGGAAGGTTGGGGATTGGAAGAATTGTTTGACATCTGAAATGGCCGAAAGATTGGATCAGATAACACACCAGAAACTTAGTGGTTCAGGTTTAAGTCTTTAAATGGTGCAGAGTTTGTTCTCTGTTTTACTTCCCTTTGAATAAAGATTGTATTTAAACCTGATATCGTAATTTGAACTCTGTGTGATCTTTGTAAATTGTTCAAACTTATTTTTCAATTATTTGTGAAAACCGTGTGAAGTTTCAATATACTATGAGCAAAAACATTGCATTTCCAAGCAAATTTCTCATCTTTCACGGTGTTACTTGCAGCCGTTTAGAACACATTTGCCTTGAGAAAAGATTTTATAGACAATGAGTTTAATAATACACCTAGCATGTAATATTGATCAGAAATTTAAATTGCATTCGCGGTTGCATTTTTGGTGTATAATATTAAACTAGGTGTATTATCTCTTATCAAGATTTTATTATCGTATAGTATTTTCAATGTTTGTTTTAGACTCGACTCTTTATCTCTGGTGTTTTTCGGGTTCATTTTCTGCTGCAGTTTGATCTAAGATAATAGCAATGTTTTCATGTGTAAACGCCATGTGCATCATCAATCTCTCATGGCCTCCCACTGCAACTAACAAGTAACAACGTAATGCGGTAAAGAAAAGATTGCATAAATTAAGGCAATGTAAATATCTCTGGTCTCCCATGGCCTCAAAAATGCAGTTCGGCTCCTGTTTCATGGGGTTACTATATGATGGTTTTTCCATAGGCTGGTTTTAGAATTTGGGTAAATTCAAGAGGCTGCTGTTAGAAACATCTGCTAGTTTTGCTGCAATTCCGACCGATGGTTCATGCTATCAGTCCATGTTATGTCGTGAATTTTTTTAAAGCAATCTTGACATGAGATGTTCACTCTCAACTATATTCCTCCGACCGGCATATTTTCAGACAGACGTACAGATATAACTATTATGGAACTTTCACAAGTTTAATAAAGATCAGGCTGTCAAGAAATAGAACTATTTCATTGTACATATATTACTATTGCCAGCGAAAAGTTTATAACTTAGGGGCTGGGGGCTGATGATGAACTCTCACAGTATGAAAAATGGTACACATTACGGTTTGCATGTGGCACGGATGCTGGATGTGGATTGGGAATCCGACAATGAGACCGGCATGTCCGGCCTCAGTTGTGCATTCCTGATTACAGCACAATGACATGATCTACTGAATAGATAATATTTGTACATGTTTTTTGTTGTTTGGTGAAATCCATAACTATGTACAAAGCTTCGATACCACATTCATTCATGGCCAACGATGAATCTATTGCACAAGAAACTCAAAGTACCTGATCTGAGAATGCCGGACAATAGAAATAAGCCCAGCTGAATCCAGGCAAAGCATGTTTTGCTTAATAAAGTTTTATTCTGGTGTTGATGGTGCTCCGGCAGATGGGACACAACTGAAGGTCTTGTCCGCACTCACAGCAGGTCTGCATGGAAGTGAAATTTAGACATCCGTCCCTACGAGCCCGATGACGAAATTCGGAATATAATAAAACCCTTAGTTACGTTACCTGATGTCCACAACCAAAGGCCATATCTTTTGCATTGCAAAGACAAATAGGGCAAACCTGTCCAGAAAACATTCAAACTCAAACTTGTTTAGAGATTGATTTACAAGACGTGCAACTCTTAAGCAATTAAGATAAGATTACGTGATTATCTGAAGCAGAACTTGAAGGAGGAGCTGTTCGGATTGGTGCCTCTTGTATGGTGGAAGAAGGTGCACTCGGATGAAAACTGCTTGACCTAGAGGGTTTCGACTGGCTAAAGGAACCCGCACCATAAAGAGGAGGGGGAAGAGGAACCCTATCAATAGCCTTCCCCCCTGTATTACTGTTAAACCAATAACGAAAAAGAAGTTGCATTTGAATGTTATCTCCCTGGTAACAACGGGGAAAAGCCTTGTAAACCTACTAAGACAATACTAATTATTTACCCCAATATGTTGAGCTCTAGCGTTGCTTTGTACTGAGCCGGAATTTCCATCAACGCCGAAAGAGCAAACTCTGCCTCTTTTCGGGACCTATCCATATTCTTCGACATTATTTCCGTAAAATTCACAAACTACAGGAAGCAGCATTTCAGATTAGACAGCAAATACGAGTAATACATGTTACCTTTACCAGCTTCAAGAAGCTAATATGAGAAAATATTGTCACAACAGGCCACACTTGCCTGGAAATTATCAAAGGCACGGGCAGGAATGTTGTCGTCAAATTCTCTCATCATGTCCCAAGGTCCATCTCCAACTCCGACTAAAATAATTGACAAAGGATACTCACTGCAAAGTAATTAGTATATTAGGAAGTTGAATATTTAAGACAAAAAACATTTGGAGCCACAAGCAACCCAATAGTACCTTGCTTTCACGATCGCGTCGACTGTTTTCATTTCTTGGGGGCTTAGTTGGCCTCGCTCCGTATCGACACTTCTAGTCACCTGCACCCATTCAGTATAAAGGATAATCTAAGTTTGCAAAACAAGCAACAAAGAGTTCATGTAGAACCTGTTTGTTTACAAATCATCATACAACACAAAGCAGGTAAGTTACCTGCCCATCAGCTATTATCAGTAACACATGGTACTGCCCGCCACTTTGCTCGACAATGGTGATCGCCATTTCAATGATGGGAGCAAATGATGTTGGTCCTGTCAAAGAGAATAGACGTGGGAAAGGGTAGAGAGGAAGGAAAATATTGACTGACAACGGAATGAAGAAAAGGAAGAAGTGAAATGAATATGACCTGCTAATCTCAGATTAGGCACCAATTCTCGGTATCGTCTCAACACTTCTTCGAATCCGTTACAGAACATCTCATCTGGATAGAAGCTGAACACTTCTTGATCATGTGTTGATGCTGCCAGATCAAAGAATTCAGTATCATCTCGATTACAAAGAAGATTAACATTAAGAGATCCAATGGAAAATTCCCGCAAAAATGAATACCATCTCCGAATCCAAAGCAAGGAATTAAATTATCCTCATCAAAGGAAGACAAGGTTTTTCCGATAATGGATATTGCTTGTTCGTATGGATTTAGCTCATCTCCAATCTGGTGTAGACTTCTTCGGTGGAATGATCTTGCACCTATTTTAGAGCACATTAGAAAGTACTGTGTCAAAAAATAAACAACCAAAAAGAAAAAAGAAAAACTAAAAGTATCAAGAGAAGGTCGGACCTGTCCACTCATTGCTCTTTGTGAAATCAATACCAACAATAAGATTAGAAGACTCCAAGCCAGCACGGGCCAGGGCATCAGTGACCTGTGGAAAAAGAAGAGTATAACAAGCTTTTCTTATCATATCAGAAACACAGATCCACTAGGGTAGCCAAATAGCATAACTAAGCCAATTTCAATGCCAACCAATGTTGATATGATGTTATAAGCAACTTTTAGCAGCTGATCAATTTCAATGCCACATCCAAATCCTAAAAACCGACAATGGAAATGAGTTCTTTTACAAACACTTTGAAGTCATAATTTAAAGAATAATTCTTGTGTCAATACACCTCCACAAAACAAAACGGAGTAGCTAAAAGAAAAAAAAAACTAACATTTATTAGTAGTCAGATCTCTAATGTTCCCTCATAATTTACCTAAATGTTTATGTGAGAAAGTCATTCTGACTGCTACATACCTAATAAATAATAGGGATAATGCCAAACTTCACCAATATCGTTTGACTGAATAGTTGTTTTGGTCCGTATTCTTTTTGAGGCACTTCATCCCTCAACGTTTCATTTTGAATTAAAATGGCTCTTGATTGGATGGAAACCGTGATTTAAACTAGCAGAAGAGGGAGTGTCTACTTAGGATTAGGTTTTATATGTTCAGAAGATAACAAGAGTTTTCTTAAGAGATAAAGGTTAAGAAAAAGATATCTAGTTTAATTCTACTTTTATAATTCCCTTCCTTTCATTCGAAATCTCTCTTTCTTTCTTTCTTTTCTGAAATTCCCTTCCTTTCTTCTTCGAATATTCACAATATATTGGCCACAATATCCTATAAATAACAAAAGCAGGTGTCCCTAAATAGATGCATGTGAGGAGCATGCACAGCATTCTGAAACTTGCTAAACATTTCTTGCATTGAAACCACTGGGAACAACAAATACAATATACCTGCTCCAAGCTATTGTAGTCATCATCTATCTTCGAATATTTTCTATCCAACCTCCTCTTTGACTCAGGTGCATGACCACCATAGCTTTGAGGTGGAGGGGCATAATGCGGCTCCGAACCATAGTCTCGGCCTGAGGAACCATATGATGGCTGTGCGTATCTATGAGGATCCCATGAATAAGAATTAGACGCTACAGATGACGATTGTGCTTTGGTCGATCGTTTTGATGTTATGCCACCCATCAGCTCTAAAGTTTATGTATATCCTGCATGATTCAACATATTCAAACATGAATGAGGCAAAGAACCCAGTTGACTGCAAATAATAATGTATTTTCGCAGATATTATACACCTGAGATAAGGTTTAACAGATAATTCTTTCACAAACATAAGAATCCAACCACATTTACAGCAAGATCGAAGATGTATAAACAGTCCTAGCTGAAAAGTGAAAACCCATAAAGAAAAAAACTTTAACACGTTCCAAACTCTAGATCCATTCATCAAAAATCATAAAATTTCAGCAACACAACACAACAAAAGAAAAGAAAATCCAAACTCAAACCCAGATTCAAAGTCAACAAGAACAATTATAAATTAAATATTATAATATAATAAATGAAAAAAATAAAGAAAGTTAAGAGGTATATTATTTGTTTACCTTTTAAGCAAAAAAGAGGGGATTGTGAAGCATCATAGAGTGAGGGTGAGTCATTAGAGAAGAAAGAGAAGATGGAAGGTTAAGTCGGTGGGCGGAGAAGGCCATGTGTTGTAAGCTGTAAAAGTGAAGAAGATAATGGGACAGTTTCTTGGATGTTTCCTTTTAGATACATTTTAGATTAGATATTTTGTTCATCTTCAACTGTTGACTTTCCACCTCATTTTCAACTGCTTTCATGACTTTTTGTCTGATAACCGGCTTACCCACAGTTACTTTCCTTTCCTATTATATAAGAAAAAAATGTTTTATTAGATTTTTTTTACTTTTTTAATCAATGGGTTTTGGTTTCTTTTGTTGGTTTTTACTCTTTTTTTTTCTTGTTTTCTGGTAAATTTAGCAATTTGGGGTAATCCAATGCAAGCTGGTGAAGAAGATTTTGAGCTGAAACAAATTAGAGATATGGCTACTGCAAAGAAGATATGGGATGCCATGGTATATTCTCTTTACTCCCCAGCTTTAAATTTTCATTTCCAATTTCTTTTATCTGATTTTTTCACTTTAGTCACTATCATCTTTGATAAAGTAAGATCCCCCCTGTACATGTGTAATGAGGATGATTCTCATGATATTATTGCTAAATCTATTAAATTTAACTTTCATGTGGGGGCTTCTTGCTTTCTTAGTTGTAAGTTTTAGTTCCATTGTGTGTTTACAGATTAGGGAAGGAAAAGTAGAACGTTTGTTCTTGTTCTTTTAGGGGCAGTGTTTGTCATTGTCAATCTTAATGCAATAATTCTCTCAAAAGAATGAACTTGAGACAATAAATGCTTTGGAACTTAAAGGCTTTAGCGGATAGTTTCAAACAATCAGTTGGTAATTATTCGCTTCATCATTCCAGCAAAACGAGCTCGAGTATAGGTACTTCTAACATAATCCATGTTGATTTTGTTGCAGGTTGGTGTTATTGTAGTTGCAGATGCCTTGTTCATTGGTGCACAGCAACTGGGTCGCTATCTTCAGGATATATGGTCACACTAAGGTCATATTAATCTTCTTGAAGGCACTTGATTAAAGTTAAGTCGTCTAAAAGATGACAGTCGAATTCTCATTTGGTGACCGGAGATGTTTAAAGGATCACGATTTTGGAAAAGGAAGCCAAGCCATAGTAATTAGCAGAGTTCATGAAGTTGCTTGTTTCTTAGATTCAAATCCGTGTGTTTATGTATGTTCTCTATCACATTGCATGGGATATATTCTTTTGCCTATGCTGTCAGGGCAAATCTCACGGTCCCCTCAAATGGTATATGTTGAAACATGAAAGCCTTAGAAATTTAATGCCTCAATCATGACACGAAAAAGCATAGATTTATAAGCTCATGTAACTTAGAATACATATGGAGATAGATGAGGCTCTGCACTAGAAATGACACTGATTTGCTGCAGCAATTAGAGGGGAGTTTTTGTGTATGGTAATGCCGAACGATTCGGTCATGTCCAAATCCTTCTCGTTTGCTCCACCAGGCAATGACCAATCGAACTTGTGCACCAGATTTGCTAAGAACAGCTCATTTATTTGCATTGCAAATAGGATACCAGGACAAATCCTCCTTCCAGAACCGAAGGGAATCAACTCAAAATGATGTCCTTTGAAATCTATGGAATTGTTCAGGAACCTGTCTGGAAGAAACTCTTCTGGTTTCTCCCATGACAAGGGGTCTCTTCCGATCGCCCAAGCATTGATAATAACTTGAGTTCCTTCGACGATTTCGTAGCCCTGGATCTTGACATCTTTTGTTGATATTGTTGGAAGCAACAATGGAACTGGAGGATGTAAACGGTGAGTCTCTTTGATCACTGCTTTTAGGTAGTGCAAGTTGTCGAGATCATCCTCCGTTATGCTCAGTTTCCCACCGGAAACTTTCCTGACCTCGTTCTGAAGCTCTTTCATTACCTTTGGGTGCCTTAAGAGTTCTTTCATTGCCCACTCCAGGGCTGTATATGTCGTGTCGGTACCGCCTGAAAACATATCCTGGAAAGAAAGAAATCAAATTCATTAAGAAATGATGTCAACAACTAAAGTAAGAAATCTTACATTTTAATTTCTTAGTTCTTACCAAGATAAGAGCCTTGATGTTCATCCTTTCCATGGGAAAAGGAACTGTGTCTTGCCTCTGAATCTCAAGCACAACATCCACAAAGTCTTTTTGATCTTCACCTTGAATCCCTTTAAAATCATTTACTAGTTTGTTATGGCGATTCATGTGTTCATCAATCACTCCATCTAGAAATTCATCGAACTCCTTCGCCACTTTCTTGGCTTTAGCATTGAATCCATTGACATGGCTTACCCATGCAAGCCATGGAAGATAATCCCCCACGTCCCAAGTACCCAACAACTCTGTGAACTCCCTCAAAAGCTTCTTAAACTTGCCCGTATCTTCACTGTACTTTCTTCCTAAGGCTATTCTGCAGATAACGTTGTTCGTAGTAGTAGAAAAGAGTTCGCTCAGATTCACTAGCAAGCCTGAAGAGCAAGACTTTTCAATGTTCTCTATTGCTAGAGCCGTTTCTTCTTCTCTTACAGCTATATAAGATTGAACCCTTTTGTTACTTAGAAGATATAGGACGCATATACTTCTCATTTGCCTCCAATACTCACCGTAAGGTGCGGACGCGACGTCTTTACAATCGTAGAGAAGTTTTGAAAGAAGCTGCGTTTCGGTCTGGTTACGAATGCGAGATCATGAGTTTTCGTGATCTCACGGGCAGCATCAGCGGAGGAGACGACAAGTACAGGGACATTGCCGAAGCGGAGCGACATGAGAGGACCGAATCGTTTAGCTAAGACATGAAGTGAACGATGAGGGTAGCGTCCGATGTAGTGGAGGTTTCCGATTATAGGCAGTTTAGAAGGCGACGGCGGTGAACTTAATAGCTTTCTTTTGTTGGTTGAACGAATTAAGACGACGAAGAAGATGGCCAACGGGGAGAAGAAGAAGCAACATGAAATCAATAAGCTTTCATGTTGCTCTAAAGATTGCAGAAAAATTGGCATATCCATTACCATTCCACAACTTATTACCATGAAAAATGAAAGAGATCGGTCCATTAGATTTTATAGTGAATGATATTATGACAGGAATGAAAATGGTAAGAATAAATATAGAAAGAGTGACGTGGATGGCCTCGAATTCATAATTTGTGACAACCAAGACGAAGAAAAGGCGGCATCTGCACTAGGCCCAGTAGCCTTTCAGATTCTGAAAGGCTTTCTACTGAATTTGATCTCATTGGTTGCTTGTGGTGTTCTTCATTTGGTGTTGACCTCAGCCAGAGTCCGATACTGACATTTGTATTGTGAGTTATCCAAATCTTAAAATACCTTTCTCTTTTTATAATTTTCATACATTCATAATCAGATTTTTGTTTAATAAATCTGACAATTGAATTTTGTCTTCCCAAGCAATTTAAATATGTTATTTGTACCTTTGATTATTTATTTAAATAAAGATGAAAATTTTCACACATCTGATAATAATTTTAAAGATTAATATAAAATAAGTGTATAAATTATATTATTTTTTCATTTAGGTATCTAAATATTTTTCGATTCATTTAGGTATCTAACGTTTCAAAACACTTTTAGATGCCTCAACCGTAGATGTTAAATTTCACCAGTAAATGACACGTGTCGCGCTCACTTTTGAAAATTTTATTTAAAAGAACACAAAAACTATTATATTTTAAAATAACGCTCAAATTTTCACAAATATTGAAAAATTCAAAACTTTGAAAAACCTTAATTTCAATCCCTATATCCACGTCGGCCACTGCCTTTTGCCGTCACTATTGTCGTCGAATGAATCTAACCCTGACCGTGCCTCCACTCGATGACCACCAGCCCAATGAACAGTCATCGACAAACCCCAATAACAATTTAAACCCGATAGACGACATGAAAAAATCGTGACATTTGCGTTCCCCCACGAGACCCTACGACGGGAGCAATGACAAGGAAGATGTCGGTCAAAAAGGAAGACGGCATCAGTCATGGCTGACAAGGGAGAAAACTAAGGTTAGGGTTAAGAATTTGGGGATGATTTTAATTTTTTTTAGGGATTTAGATATTAGAGATTATAACAAATATCTATAAATAATAAATATTCATAGTGTTTTAGATATCATACTTAAATATGATAATTTTAATATTGTCTTGTAATGTGGTGCTTAAATATAACACTTTTAATATGTGACGTGGCAAAATTTTTGTTATGGTAATATAATTTAATAAATGATTGTTCTGGTGATATAACTTGACACTTCAAAATTTTCAAATCTTCTCTTGCCAGAAAATTTCTGCAACATCCAAAATGGTTAATGCAATGGCAGTTAAGAAACCTATATATGGAGCCACATTTCACCTATAATCCTTTCTTCTTTGGATGTCTTTTCTTTTGAAACTTAACGGCCACTTCTATTTTTAACCGTATAATATAACTCAGGATTGAAGGTCATGTTGCGGAAGACGACTATCGGATAGAGCAAAATCGCAACTGATAATTTGAGAAAATAAAAAATAGAGATAAAGAGGATAAAAATTTACGTGGAAAACCCCCAAATAATATAGGATAAAAATCACGGGCAACGGTAGAAGAAATTCACTATGAGAAAATAGGAATTACAACCTCTCTCGATCTAACAAGGAAAAAACAATGATAATTCTCTCTTAATAAAAAGGAGAAAACAACTCTCAAGAAACTCTCTAAATTCTCTCTAGTATTGGAAGAAAGCTAGAATGCTTTGGGATGGTTTTGAAGCTAAATGAGCTACGATATTTATAGTTGAAGTTTTAAGGACTAATTTGTAAATACCCTAAACTTTAGTGACTAAACTTTGTAATTTGCCCTTTCTCATTTTCAACAATTACAACCCCTTTTTTGACTTACCATATTTCGGTGGATTTAATTTACTTTTTTTCTCCAATTTCAACTTGTACGGAAAGGTGCATTGAATTTTCAATAATCTCCCACTTGAAGATTTGATTAGAACAATTATATCTTCATACCATTCTTTCTACCTAGTACCTTCATGTTGCTTACGTCTCTGACATGCCACAAGAGGATTGGCACCAAGTAAATTTATCAGCGTCGATCACCTTTGTCATGAAATCTGCTATGTTGTCTTTGATATTGATTTTCTACATATCTACTGTTCCTTCTTCCACCTTTTCATGAATGAAATGGTATTGAACTCGTATGTGCTTTGTCTTTGAATGAAATGTTGGATTCCTTGCTAGATGCAAGGCGTTTTGACTGTCACAAAACAGAGATACATACTCTTGATTGTGCCCAAGCTCCTCCAATAGCATCTTCAACCAAATTGCTTCTTTACTGCTTGTGTTGCTGCTACATATTCTGCCTCTGTTGTGGATATAGCCACAACTGACTGCAATTTTAAAACCCAGCTTACAGCTCCATCAGCAACTTTAAACACATATCCTGTAGTAGATTTACTTTTATCCAAATCCCCTGCATAGTCAGAATCTACATACCCATTGATTAGTAAGTTTGATCCTCCGTAACATAATGCAACATTTGAGGTCCCTTTGATATATCTCAGGATCCTCTTCACTGTATTCCAATGCTCTTTGCCTGGATTCGCCATGTACCTACTAACCACTCCCACTGCTTGTGCAATGTCTGGTCTTGTGCATATCATAGCGAACATTAAACTTCCCACTGCTGATGCATACGGTACTCGAGACATCTCCATCCTCTCTTTTTCACTGCTAGGACTCATACTGGAGGATAATTTGAAGTTAATAGGAATATGGGTATAAATTGGCTTACAATCTTGCATGTTGAATCGTGACAAGATCTTCTTCAAGTAATTCTTTTGTGAAAGCCAAATCTTCCTATTACTTCTGTCTCGATGAATTTGCATCCCTAGAATCTTATTTTTTGATCCCAAGTCCTTTATTTCAAATTCCCTAGCCAGTTGTGCCTTCAATTCTTCAATATGATCTTTGTTGGGTCCTGCAACCAACATGTCATCCACATACAACATCAATATAACAAAATCGTTATCACCAAACCTCTTGAAATAAGCAAAAGGGTCTGCATTAAGTCTATTGTATCCAAGGCACATAATGAAGGAATCAAATCTCTTATAACAACACCTCGGCGCCTGCTTTAGACCATACAGAGATTTGTTCAACCTGCAAACCAAGTTCTTCTTTTCTTTTTCTTCAAAACCTTCAGGCTGGAGCATGTAAATCTCTTCTTCAAGATTTCCATGAAGAAAAGTTGTTTTAACATCTAGATGTAAGTTCAATGTAGCACACATTGTCAAAACTACTCGAACTGTTGTTAGTGGAACCACAGGTGAAAAGATTTCATTGAAATCAGTACATTCTTTTTGAGCATATCCCTTGACCACCAGTCTTGCACGATACCTCTCAACTTGATCGTCACCATTTCACTTGATTTTAAAGACCCATTTGTTACCAATTGTCTTCCTTCCTTGTGGTAGTGGCACAAGGTCTCATGTATTATTTTTATGAAGGGCTTCGATTTCTTCTTGCATCGCCATCATCCACAATGAAGCATCTGAGCTGTTTATTGCCTCCTATCTGATTGACGAGTGCCAATTGGGACGTCTTCTCACACGATCTGATTGACGAGTTCTTGGAGCTTCAGAACTCTCTGGTTCTTGTTCATCATGTACTGGTTCTGCTTCAGAAGAATCTCCTTATTCAAACTCCTTTTCCACATGTATCTGTGTAGTCTCTGACTTTTCAGCGCTATTATCGTCTTTTTTTGTAGCTTATCTTCTACAAAGATAACATCCCTGTTGATGATCACTTTGCGGGCAGTGGGATCCCACAAGCGATACCCCTTTACTCCATCAGCATACCCCAAGAATTTGCATTTCTTAGATTTTGGATCCAGCTTTGAAATTTCTTGGGAGTTGTACATCACGTACACTATACTTCCATATACATGGAGGTTTGAATAATCAGCTGGTTTTCCAGTCCACATCTCCATTGGTGTCTTCAGCTCTATTGCAGTTGATGGAGCTCGATTCACCAAATAACAGGTGGTATTGACTGCTTCTGCCCAGAATGATTTTTCTAGGCCTGCATCCCTCAACATTGCTCTTGTTCTTTCTAACAAGGTTTTGTTCATCCGCTCTACCACTCCATTTTGTTGAGGAGTGTTTGCCAATGTGAAATGTCTTTTGATGCCTTCTTTCCTACAAAAGTCATCAAATTCTTCGCTTGTGTATTCTCCTCTATTATTTGTTCTAAAACACTTGATCTTATTTCCAGAATCAAGTTCCACCCGCGCTTTGAAGTTTTTGAAAGTTGAAAACACGTCTGACTTCTTCTTAATAGGGTACACCCAACATCTCCTGGAGTAGTCATTAATAAATGAGACAAAGTATTTTGCTCCGCCTAGGGATGTTACTGGTGCTTGCCATACGTCAGAGTGAACCAATTCTATAATACTTTTGCCTCTAGAATTTGATGTGTTGAATTTCAACCGGTGCTGCTTACTTGTTATGCAATGCTCACACAAAGTAAGTGATACCTTTGTTAAGCCTGGAAGTAGCTTTTGCTCCACAAGGACTTTCATTCCTTGTTCTGACATGTGTCCAAATTTCTTATGCCACAGCATTGCAGAATCTGAACTACATGAGGCAACAGAGGCTTCTGCTTCTAGCAATGTCTCTCACTTCAGCATGTACAAGTTTGCAGCTATCTTTTCACCTTTCAGCACCACAAGCGCTCCACGGAACACCTTCATGATTCCTTTCCGTGTTTCAATCTTGCTAGCATTATTATCCAATAATCCGTAGGATAATAAATTTTTCTTCAGACCTTTCACGTGCCTCACATCTCGAACAACTTTAATTGTTCCATCATACATCTTCAATTTGATGGTTCTCACGCCAACGATCTCTAAGGCATGATCATTGCAACTATACACAGATCCTCCTGAGATAGGTTCATAATGATGGAACCATTCTCTTCTTGAGGTCATGTGATATGTTGCTCCCGAATCAATGAGCCATATGTCTGCATATTTTTTTCTTCGTTCCACGGTGGTTGACGCTTCACAGCATAGAGCATCTCCATCATCTGAAGTGTTTACGGTATTACCTTGTGGATTGGAGTTTTTATTTAGACTCCAACAATCCTTCTTCAAGTGACCCTTCTTTCCACAGTTGTAGCACTTTAAATTCTTCTTGCTCCTCGACTTCGATCTACCATGTTTGTGACTGCTGCTTTGGCCACGTTCTGTTGATCTCCCTCTCATCGTTGTCATCATTGTTAACGCTTCTGCTTGTTACAGATTTACTTGTCTGTCTTCTTTGTTCTTGCGCCAATTTTCTTCTTGTATAATAGCAGCTGCAACGTCATCGAAGACTAGACTGGTAACATTATTGTTTGTCAAGTTGATAATGAGTTGATCATACGAATACGATAGACTTTGAAGTAGAAGTTCAGCACGTTCTTGTTCTCCTATTTTACAGCTTAAAGATGTAAGCTGAGAAAATAAAGTGTTCAGTGTATTTAAGTGCTCCGTCACTGAAGTAGATTCTGGCATACGGAGAGTGTACAATTTTCTCTTAAGAAAAATTTTATTGTACATCGATGTGACCTCGTACAGTTTGGTGAGAAGATCCCATATCTCCTTAGCTGTCTTTTTCTCCTCGATGCTTGACAATACTTCATCTGCTAATGCTAGATGAAAGTTTGTCATAGTATTCCCGTCCATTTTGATCCATTTGTTGTCATCTGTGAAATCCACCGGCCTTTCACTGATAGCTGTTAGACAACCGTCTTTCTTCAGGATAGCCTTCATCTTCAATTTCCACAATGAGAAATTTCTCCCATTAAATTTTTCAATATCAAATTTCGTTGCCATAGCTTCTTTTACGGATAGCTCCCACTATTTCACTATCGTGAATAGTTCTCTGGAACCTTCAAAGAATGGGTAATACCTTCTTACTTTCTTATGTTGGAGGATCCACCTTTTGGTGGTAACCACAAAGACAATAAGCAGATATTACAACTCAAATCTGGCTCGGATACCAATTGTTGCGGAAGACAGCTATCGGAAAGAGCAAAATCGCAACTTATAATTTGAGAAAATAAAAATAGAGATAAAGAGGACAAAAATTTACGTGGAAAACCCCTAAATAATATAGGGTAAAAATCACGGGCAACGGTAGAAGAAATTCACTATGAGAAAATAGGAATTACAACATCTCTCGATCTAACAAGGAGAAAATAATGACAATTCTCTCTTGATAAAAAGGAGAAAACAACTCTCTAAATTCTCTCTAGTATTGGAAGAAAGCTAGAATGCTTTAGGATGTTTTGAAGCTAAATGAGCTAGGATATTTATAGTTGAAGTTTTAAGGACTAATTTGTAAATACCCTAAACTTTAATGACTAAATTTTGTAATTTGCCCTTTCTCATTTTCAACAATTATAACCCCTTTTTTGACTTACCATATTTCGGTGGATTTAATTTATTTTTTTCTCCAATTTCAACTTGCATCGAAAAAGGTGCATTGAATTTTCAATAGGCCACGTATAAAGGTATAAGTAAAGACATAGATCGGTCATTGTACAATGTACCACATGTAAATAGAATACATAATAAGGAGATATTTTCACTAGAAAGAACATTGATTTGCAGTAGCAATTAGAGGGGAGCTTTTGTGTATGGTAAGACCAAATGATTCGGTCATGTCCAAATCCTTGTCGTTTGCTCCGCCAGGCAATGACCAATCGAACTTGTGCACCAGATTTGCTAAGAAAACCTCATTTAGTTGCATTGCAAGTTGGATCCCCGGACAAATCCTCCTTCCTGAACCAAACGGAATCAACTCAAAATGATGTCCTTTGAAATCTATGGAACTGTTCAAGAACCTGTCCGGAAGAAACTCTTCTGGTTTCTCCCATGACGATGGGTCTCTTCCGATCGCCCAAGCATTTATAAAAACTTGAGTTCCTTCCATTATGTCATAGCCCTGGATCTTCACATCTTTTGAACATATTCTTGGAAGCAACAACGGAATTGGAGGATGTAAACGGAGAGTTTCTTTGATCACTGCTTTTAGGTAGTGCATGTTATGGAGATCATCTTCCGATATGCTCGATTTTCCACCGTAAACTTTTCGGACTTCGTTCTGAATCTCTTTCATTGCCTTTGGGTTCCTTAAGAGTTCTGTCATTGCCCACTCCATGACCGTGTATGTCGTATCAGTTCCGGCCGCAAACATATCCTGGAAAGACATCAAGTTCACTCATTATGAATACGAAGCCGAAGTTCCAGAACCATATAAAATGATTCGACTATTAAAGTATGTATTCTTATACTTTAAATTCATTTTAAAGTGAAAACAACCCTGAACAACTATGTTATGCCAATATATCGGGCATCATTAAAAGATAATGACATGCATAATAATCGTTTAATAAAAACAAATAACATCAAAATTTTACGGTGAAAAACCTTTTTTGGGAAAAACTACAAGTAGAATAATAGAAAATTCACTAATGTCAAGAGAAAAAAAATACAATAAGCTCTAATACTAATCCTTAGTATCTATTTATAAGGATATATACTTAATTTCAATAGAAACTAAATAAAGTAAAAAAGTTACTTTAATAAAATTCTTTATTTTTTTAATCAAACTAGGTTTATTACTTTTTTTAATTAAATTGTGTCACTTCAAATTCTTACTTTCCCAATTAAATTGTGTCACTTCGAATTCGAATCAAACTTTAACAAACATTGATATATGGTGAGATAACAATTTTATTTCGACTGTTGTTAGTAGTTCACCGTTTCAAGTTTAGGTGGAGAGCCATAGTGATCAATGTTTCTATAGGAGAGAAAGTTTATTATAAAAAAGAAGAGGAGGTTGTACGTAGATTACTAAAGATTTGGTCCCCTGAGGGGCATTTATAATGACCCTTAGCCAGTGGTTCTAAGTATAGGATAATTATGATTATTTATTAGTTAAAGGGCTAAATAGATAGGGTAATAAGATCTTTGATTTCGTTTTGATATGTTATATTGAACCTAATGAATTTTTGTCTACTCATTATAATTGATTCGAAAGTTTAGGTACGAAGATACATATTCTACTAAATAAAAAATCTACCCGAAGATTTTGATTCACGAAGAATTGATGAGAGATTAAATTCCAAAAGTATAGTAATATGGTATGATTTATCGATAATATGAAAAATTAAGAAAATTGAATGAAGTTGTTAGTTCTTACCAAGATAAGAGCCTTGATGCTAGTTGTTTCTATAGGAAAGCCAACTGCGTTTTCCCTCTGAATTTCCAACAAAACATCGACAAAGTCTTTTTGGTCATTTACATGTTTGTTTTGACGATTCATATGTTCTTCGATCACTCCATCCAGAAATTCATCGAACTCCTTGGCCACTCTATCAGCTTTAGCATTGAACCCATTAACATGGCTCACCCATGCAAGCCATGGAAGATAATCCCCGATATTCGTAGTACCCAACAACTCTACAAAATCGTTCAAAAGCTTCTTAAACCTGTCTGCGTCTTCACTGTACTTTGTTCCTAAAGCTATTCTGCATATTACGTTGTTTGTAATCGCAGGAAAGAGTTCTGATAGGTTTACCGGCAAACCCGAGGAGCAAGACCTTTTAATGTGCTCCATTGCTAGAACCGTTTCTTCTTCTCTTATAGCTCGATAAGATTGAACCCTTTTGTTACTTAGAAGATTCAGTACGCATATACTTCTCATTTGCCTCCAATACTCGCCGTAAGGTGCCGTTGATACGTCTTTGTAGTCATAGAGAAGCTTTTGGGTGGCGCTGACTTTCGGTCCGTTTATGAATGTCAGATCATGAGTTTTCTTGATCTCACGGGCAGCATCGGCGGAGGAGACTACGAGTACAGGGCAATTGCCGAAGCGGAGCAACATGAGAGGACCGAATCGTTGAGCTAAGACATGGAGTGAACGATGAGGGTAGCGGCCGATGTTGTGGAGGTTTCCGATGATGGGTAGTTTTGACGGCGACGGCGGTAAAATTAGCTTTCTTTTGCCAGATGGACGAATTAAGACGACGACGAAGATTACTATTACAGATAAGAACAAGGAAGATGAAATCAATAAGTTTCCATGCTGCCCTAAAAATTGCAGAAAATTCAACATTTCCCTCACCATTCCACAAATTATTCTATGGAAGAGGAAAGCGATCACCGATAAGATAACTAGAATGTTAAATGGTTAGTTTGATGATATAATATATTAATAAAAGATAATAATTTCAAATTAACTCTTAAATTATAGATAAAACACTAATTTAATCCTTATATATTAGATAAAATATTAATTTAATACTTGAATTCGATCAAAATATCATATTATCGCTGTCGCTCAGCATTGTTGTTGATTGTTGCCGACCACGAACAACATGATCTCTTACCACCAATTAACGACAACTAAGAACGTGATGCTCATTTTATGATAAAATAAAAAAATTAATACTTATTTTATGATTTTTAAATTTTTAAAAATAAAAAATATTTTAATATAATTCAATGATGATTAATGTTTACCCTAATAATAATGACCTTTCAAAATGATAACAATAAACTATAGGGTAAACTTCACGTTTAATATTTCAAATATCATATTTGTTCTATTTTGATCATCTAATTATTTTTTTAAATCATACATAACATCACATTTTGATTTTATTTTGGTCACCTAATGTTAACAAATTAATAAAACTGTCGACATGATATTTATATTTTTTTCAATTATGATGTAATATTACCTTATGGTGATATACTAGCATCACCGTTAAATTTTTAACGGCATGTGACAAAAATAAAACTAGAACTAAACATTAAGCATTATTTTGAAAATAAATAGTTAGGTGACCTAACATAAAAAAATAATAGTTAAGATACTAAACTTATAATTTACTCTAAAATATAATAAATAATACGTATATATACAAATAAAGATTTTGGAGCATCGGTTAACAACGAAGTTTGTAAAATCGGCTGCCTCTCAAATTCGGGAGGTTTAAAACGAGTTTGCGTTTTAATATTTCAATGCTGTCGTTTCGCTGAGTTCTTCGTTCCACTTGTGGTTCTCCTCATCTGTCGAAATTTGGGATCAATTTGAGAGGTTTATAATGAATTTGATTTCAATTGTGATTATCTTCATCCGTTGTACACCACACTTTATTTGGGACCTGAGTCTTAAAATAAAATCTTTAATGGTTAAAGGAATAGACAACACATTTTATTTGGGCATGAGTCTTAAAATAAAATCTTCAATGGTTAAAAGAATAATTGTTATTCTTTAAGGATGAACTTAGAGGGAGCGGACGGAGGCAATCACTCCCTAAAATTATTGGTTTCCTATATATTTTAGATATTTTCTTTATATTTTCAATTGAAAATATATTTTCGTCCACTAAAATTTTATAAGTTATCTCATGCTTAAAATTTTATAATTTCGCCCCTAAATGAAATTATGTATCCATCCCTATTATTCTTAGAGATCTAGAGTAGGAGTAGGAGTACTAGTAATTATAGGGTATTTGAGTTTTCATTGTCAAATGATTGAAATTATTTAGAACATATACTATCACTTGTAATCACTTTAGATTAATAAAAGAATTAATTACCATTTTATTAAAAATTAATAACTAATTAAATTTATGTAAGAATTCTTATGTAATAGATTTATTATATATCAATTTAGCATTATTTTTCTTTTCGCTTACATATTTCTATCGGATTTATTTAGGTACATTTGTCGCCTTAGAATAATTGAAAGGTTTATTGGAAAATCTAACGTGCGGTAACCTGATATACGATTAAAAAAAGATGTTATTAGAAATCTTATTATTTTTTTAATAGTTTTGTTGAAAAATTACCCAAAATATTTTTATTTTTATCAGAAATATTATTATTGGGTGTTTTACCGGGTTTGATAATATATCCGGTAAAAAAATAATATTTTAGGTAGCGCTTTACCGGATATATTATCAAACTCAATAAAATTCCCAATAATAATATTTTCAATAGAAATAATAATAATTTTAATAAAAATAATAATATTTTAAATAAATTTTCATCAAAAATATTAAAATAATATTTATATTTCCGATAACGTATTCTGTCGGTAGAAATTCCCAAGATTCTTTCCTTTCGGATATTAAAAATTTGGATGGGTTTTCGAATAAAAATCTTCCGTCCCTTTTTGAGTCGCCTTACCAATAATTCAATGCCACGTGGATTAATAACTTTTACTCACAGACAGTTTGCTACTTGAAGTTTTACTGTTCTTACTGCTGGCTAGTGGCTAGTCATCTCCTTCATCCTTCTCCAATGAATGATCTCTATTTTGACACCTCTACAGGTTGCATCGGGATTTTGAGGAAAATCCGGCATTGACAATGGTGTGGTGGTTCTTTGGCGCCATGTTGATTATTTTGTTTGCATCGTTAGGGCAGAGCGATGACCCTTATTGTCTTCTCTTGTCATTTGTTTTCATTTTTTCCTATCTGCTTATCGGTTTTTAGCCATTATCACTGGTTTTTGGGCTAATCCTAGCGTATTTTTGTTTGCAGATTCTTTATCACCCTCTGTTTCATCGTCAAATATCGACGAATCTTCACATCATTGTACAAGATGGGTAGGTTTGGTGTTGCTATCACGTTTTATGTTCGTTTAGTTCAGTTATTGCCGTTTCATTGTTTAGTTTAAGGTGGTAATGGATCTCCTCTTTTGAGGACTGCCACTGAAAGTTCTCCATGGTGTGAGGCATACACGGTGAGGTTTACGACGGCTTCAATTCCTGCTATTTGGGTTGTTTCGCTTCTTGTTAGGACTTAAGTTTTGCTCCATAGTTTATGCTATCTCACCATGTGTATTTGACCTATTACTAATAAGAAAATTTTAAGTTTTCTGGATGTTAAATTGCTGGATTCATGGTGCTAAAGAACCACCACGCCACTGCCAACGCTGGACCTTCCTCAAAAATTTTGATGCAACCGGTAGAGGCATCAAAATAACAACCCATAAATGAAGATTGTTTGCTACAAAAGGGTGAAGCAGGTAACTAATCGGAGATAAAAAGGTAAAAGGCAAAAACGTAGAAGTTAGAGATAAGCAAACTAACGGTAAACTTTAGTGTCTACACCCAAACTATCTGCGTGTAAAAGATTAACAATCAAGGTCGGGGGGAACTGCAAAAGAATAGCATTCGTAACTTTATTTCCAGTGCGAAGAACATGTTGGATTTGAACACACCAATTACGACTCCCCAATTTATTAAGATGTCATCCTAAGGAGGGCATCCCATTGTAGTCTGATATAAGAATTCTTAAAGCATCCAAACTATCGAGCTCAAGAATTACCTGACGAAACCCGACATCCCAGGCAAAACGGAGACCAATCTACGCTCCCCAAAGCTCGGCATCAAGCACCGAGCAAACACTTGTGAACTTGGAGAACTCGAATTTCCAATTACCATCACTGTCTCTTGCGAACCCTTCGCACCAAGCATAGCCATCAGCTTCTCTCCAAGCAGCATCCGAATTAATCTTAATCTAATGTGGGGGTGGAAGCACCCAGGGTTGTGGACCACGAGGAATAACTGAAGCCTTATTAGGAATCATCTTAACCACCAAACGAGTCTGGATCATCAACTCAACAGGCCTAGAACTCCTAGCTATCACCATGCCTTCCCAATCAATAGGAGCATAAAAAATCATTGCATTTCGAGCTAGTCATATGTTCCACAAAACAGCAGCAAACATCAGATTCCATTCCCTTAGCAAAAGTCAAATTACCTTGTAGGTTAGCCACGAACCAATCCGACAAATCGAGAGCCTAGAAAGCATCCAACTTAGCCGGCAAAATCAACTCGTTCCCGACCTGGTAAGCAGCCGAGCAACGACGAAGAACATGGTCGATATCTTCACACACACAGCCCCGCAAATAGAACAACTAGCGCGCGTGGCAAAGTGGCCACGGACACGTTCATCATTCGTCATTAGTTTATGACAACACACAAACCACATAAAAATATTTGATCCGAGGCAGACCTTGAAATTTATGTATAATGTTCCAAAAGTTATTAGATGAAGGAATGTCATCTCCTTTGCGGACAACATAAGCCGATTTCACGGTAAATGAGAGTTCGTCGGTACATCGCCATCCAATACGGTCAGGATTTGTCGTGCATCGAGGCCCTTTCAACGCTGCAATATGCAGCAGAATATGATGCGGCAAAATCTTATTAAGGGCCAACGACATTCACCTTCATGGGTAGACATGTCACTAATTGAAGCATAGCAAACTCTATCGGCATTACCAGGAGAAACATAGTTTATGAAAGGACCAATATCTAGAATCCACGGATTATGCCAGAAATCAATCTCCTTACCCGAGTCAATTGACCAAACAATATTGTTTAGAACATCAATCTAGACAACGCTAAGCCCATTCTAGAGGAGCGAACAACTTGAGTTTTTAAGTGCTAAAGGAACACCTTCCTCACACGCGCGGAGGAATCTCACCCACAATTCATTCTTACGAGCAAGAAGATTAAAAGCTAGTTTCATTATAAAATGATTTACAAAATAATTGGTAAAACAAATTTCTAAAGACCTTTCTAAAGACCGAAAAATATGTATGTAAATTAGATATCTTACCAATCATATTATATCCTTCTATTATTATCCAATTTTTTATTAACATGAGGTAATTATAAGACAGTATTTATTTAAAGATAATTCTCAATTTTTCGACATTGAAAACTCACTCTTAATATCTATGATATTCGAACTTAGTACTCAAAGAATATATTCAATTCCTTATCATAAGTAGTCTATTATTTTTATTATAAATATACAAAACTTATAATTCCTGCCAAAGTAAGTTTTCGTTTCATGGTATAGATTTGCAAATGGAGCTGAGTGTAGCTAAACTATACAACGATTCATTGTTTCTCTCTCTCATTCTCCTTTTCCCCATTATAATTT
Source organism: Hibiscus syriacus (assembly GCF_006381635.1). Lineage (NCBI taxonomy): Eukaryota > Viridiplantae > Streptophyta > Magnoliopsida > Malvales > Malvaceae > Hibiscus > Hibiscus syriacus. Next base: position 49,640 of record NW_024063512.1, on the reverse strand, counting down.
GGCTCAAATTACAAGCAAATGGCAAAAAAAACCTTATTTCACTTCCATCACCACCAAAGCTCCCACTAATCGGCAACATCCATCAACTCGGCAAGCTTCCCCACCGTTCCCTCCGAGACCTCTCGACGAAACATGGCTCACTCTTGCTACTTCAGTTGGGGCATAATCCGACGCTGGTGGTTTCATCGGCCGACATGGTTAAAGAAATCGTCAAAAACCATGACGTTGCTTTCTCAGGCAGACCAAGAACCACCGCGGCAAATATCTTGCTTTACGGTTGCACCGATGTTGGTTTCGCACCGTACGGTGAGTATTGGAGACAAGCTAGGAAGATCTGTGTCACTGAGCTTTTGAGTCTTCAGAGAGTTAAGTCGTTTCAGTTCATAAGGGATGAAGAAGTTGAAGTCACCATTGATAAAATCCGTCGAGCTTCTTTAAACGGAGAGGCCGTTAATCTGTCGGAGTTGCTGATGTCTGTTTCAAACAACGTCGTTTCGAGAAGCGCTCTCAGTCGGAAATACGAAGACGAAGATGGTAAAAGCAAGTTCGGGTTGTTGGCGAGAAGGCTTTTGATTCTCATAATGAGTTTTTGCTTTGGCGACATGTTTCCTTACTTGAACTGGATTGATGTTCTTCGAGGATTCAAATCAAGTCTGAAACAAGTTCATAAAGAAATGGATACATATTTCGATCAGATCATCGAAGAACATAGGGAGAATAAATATGGCGAAAAGGACATTTTATCTATCATCCTCAAACTCCAAGAAGATAGCTTGCTTGATATGGAACTCACTCCAGACAACATCAAAGCAATCATACTGGACATGCTGGTTGGTGGAACTGATACAACTTCAACAACGCTAGAATGGGTAATGGCCGAGCTAATGAAAAACCCAGACGCCATGAAAAAGCTTCAAAAAGAGATAAGAGATGTGGTCGGAAACAAATCAAAGATAGATATGAACGATGTGAATCGAATGGATTACTTAAAATGTGTGATCAAAGAAGCTTTAAGGCTTCATCCAGCTGCTCCACTTCTTGTTCCTCGACAGACAACATCAAAGGTTAACCTCGGAGATTACGAGATTCCTGCGAATATTACAGTGTTCTTCAATGTGTGGGCGATTCACAGAGACCCCGAATTGTGGGAAAAACCAGAAGAGTTCATCCCGGAAAGATTCGAGAACAGCAGGGATGATTTCGGAGGTCGAGAGTTAGAGTTCTTGCCATTTGGTTTTGGCCGAAGGGGATGTCCGGGAATTGCGTTTGCAGAGGCGTTCATTCTTTACCTGGTTGCTAATCTTCTGTATTGGTTCGATTGGAAATTGGCTGATGGTGAAAATGCAGAGAATTTGGACATGGACGAAGTCTATGGACTCACTGTCTGCAAGAATGTGCCGCTTCGTATTCTGCCCATATTTACAAAATCCGACAACAGGTTGAGTTAACTGAATTTTTAATTTTCTGTTTAATTAGTTGAATCATCGGATTGATGCTTTTGTAATTTTAAGTTGAATAGGTAGTTATTACAGTAAACTTGATGAATAAATAAACATAAATTAAACATTTTCATATATAATATCTGTTTAATAATATAATATGATTATACATTAATATTTATTTAAAATCTTCTTTAATTACTAAGATAAATTACTTGTCTTTTCAATTTTATTAATTATAGTATTAGATTTTAGTTTTATATTTAATTGTGTCACATCGGTTATATGTTGCGCAAGTTTAGTACAAAAACATTCATATTTTACTTATTTTTCTTCTCTCAAATATGATTTTTCATTAAATCCACTTAAAATCGACGAAATACATTAAAAGATTAACATATTAAAATTCTAATCTCTTTTGATGATAGATTGATGAGGTTAATTTTGAAATATGTTATCTTATCAAAATAATATTTTTTACTATTTAGATTTTTTAACAAATACTTTAAATCCCGTAAATCAAATAAAGTCTTCAAACATACAAAAAAAATGATAGATTTTTATGTTTAATTTCGTCGATTTTAAGTGGGTTTTATGAAAAACTAATCTTATAAGAAAGATTGAAGAGTCAAATGCGATCATTTTGATATCTATTTTGTTGCGAAAGATGATCGATGACAAGTGATTATTTATTGCCGACAACCATAAAAAATACAGTGATAAAAAAACTATTTAAAAGTTCAATAACATAATTGATACACTCTTAAAGTTTAATTTCTAAAACGACATAGTTTGAGGCATCAGAAAAACCATTTCAAAACGACATCGTTTTGGTGTGACTTGCCACATCAGCAACCGTTAGCGATGTCATTGTTTCACTACTGACTTAACGACGAAATGATATAATTGAATGTAAAATTAATGTTCAGTGTTATAATTAATAAAATTGAAAGCTCAATAGTATAAACGGTCAACAAACAAAATTTATTAATATTTGATATAATTTACCCTAACTATTAATAATATGTACACACTAATTATTTAAATTTAAAATTATAAAAAAATAACATTATTTAATAAGTTAAGAATCAAATATGATGATAATTTTGGTAGAAAATATCCCAACTCTCTTAGGATCCATTGCCATTCAATTTTTTTTGTCTGGTCATATCAATTCAGCATCACCATCACCATCACCATCACACAGTCTTCCATTTCATAGAGCCATAGTTTCCACACAACGCAAATGATTAACACAACACTTCACATCAGCCATAGCCCCTTAGTCAAATTAGTCCCCACACCTCACAATCACTACGACATGACTTGTAAATGTATTCTCCACCACCCTATTAGCTCCTACAATATCAACAAATCATTCAATGTAACCACCATGCATTGTCTACCATCACCATTATTAGGGTTTTCGGTCTGGGTTAGATCAATGGGTCATTGGACTCCTCTAGTTGGGTACTTGGGCCTGTTGTACTTGGGTTAGTTTTATTAGGTATTGAGTTGGTTCAGGGTAATTGGATTTCTAATGTAATTGAGTTAGTTGGAGGGGTCGAACGAAATTATACTATTACAAATGTCCATCTCTTTTCATTGGCGTGGAACTATGATAGGCCAAAGATCAAGAGGTGACTAATTACGTCTCATTCAACTTTGCTGAAATGATATTTATGTAATTTAGGTATGTTTTATTGATAATTTAATTTCACACTTATGATATTGTGTATTATATATCTTTCAAAATTTTTATATAACATCTGAAGTTCACATTCGTGATATAATCGTCCGTTTTTTCTTACAAATAAATGAATCGATTATGTCGGGGACGGTGGGATTATTTTTCTTATTATATGCTACATTAGTGTAATTTGTTGCAAAAGAATCAAATAATTTAATGTATACATATCGGGTTGAAAATTTATTGACTTCATGATTTTGATGAGCGTCTCCCACCATTAAATTTGCTTTTGCAAGAAACATAAGGCGAGCTACGACATGCTGTTGGGACATTATTGTCGTGCTTTCCCCATAAATATGGACACATTATCTGCGTTTGTTGAATTTTCTCAAGAAAATGACAGAAAGTTGATGCTCTCAGCCTCTCCTCATTGCATACGAGACTAACTTCTGAAATGTTGCCTAGCTTGAAAGACCAGTCCGTCACTTGTTTTCTTTCACGTATTGGAATATAATTTACATGCATATAGATTTATATATGAATGGAGTGTTTAATAATGGCGGAAAGCAAAAGAAAGAAGAGTGGCCTAATAATACGTTGAAGTGCAGAGCAGTAAGCTAGTACTGCAGCAAAGCTAAAGGGTAAAGCAGCAGGCAACTTTTGAATCTTTTGAAGAATGATTAGTATATCATCAACTACAAAAACACAAAAACCATCATCACACCTCGGCTTCTGTGCATATTATAATCTGGACTTCTATTTTATTTTAATAATTTATACTGAAAAGATGGGAAGAGGAACTTTACGATTGGACGAAGAAGATGTGGGTAGAATGAACTTCAAAAAGGTCAGTCAAGTGTGGAACAAATTGTAAGAGTGAAGACTGTATGAGCCGGCAGGAAATCAAAAGCGAAAAAGCAGTCAACAAATAAGAAAGAGCATTGTTTTATCTGGATTTGGGATTGTTATTATTATTATTCTGCTGTTGATGACCTCGATGATTAGTGTTTAATACATTTTATAGGGATGAATCTGCACAGATATGTGCACCAAAAGCAAAATCAGTGGGACATGTTCCACCCTTACAGAATAGAAGCAAATTAAAGTAGAAGATGACTCTAGCCAAGAAACGAAAACAGAAGAAATCAAGAGGGAAAGGAATTACAAGCTTTAATTTTTTTATACAATTATTTTTTTGAATAATCTAATCTAATTACATATATATAACTATTTTGTGATTCTTTAAAGAAAACGATATCCACTCGATAATTTTTTAATAATTGTAACTATTTAAAAAATATTTTGAGGGCGATTTGATCGGCAATTTTCTCAATAAATCACCAGTGATCGATATATTTACCGATCTAACATCGGTCAGATTATATTTCCCGATCTAACACCCGTAGTAGTAAAGCGCGCCCCCTGAACTGCGTTATACGCTGATTTGGCGTCACGTGGGTATAGCGCGCCCCCTGCTCCGCGATATACGGTGATCTGGCGCCACGTGGGTATAGCGCGTCCCCTGATCCGCGCTATACCTGGGTATCTGACACGTGGGGTATAGCGCGGTGCAGGGGGCGCGCTATACCCCTAAATACATATCTCCATCCTCAATCACTTTTATCACACCAAATTCTCTAAATTTCTTTCAAATACTCTATCTTTTTAAGGTATATTTTATAATATTTTTACTATTATGTATTTACTTTATTTAATATTTTACTAAAATAATTCTTTTATAGATATATAATGGAATGCAGTCTACTTCGCTCGGATGGAAATCATATATCTCTACACTTTGCTGATACGGTAACATTTTAACGTTTTAATTTAATTTAAATTATTAGTAATATTTAGTTGATTTATTTAATGCATGATTATTAGATTAAGAATTAAATATCTCGACACTTTGCTAATACAGTAATATTTTAACGTTTTAATTTAATTTAAATTATTAATAATAATTAGTTGATTTATTTAATGCATGATTATTAGATTAAGAATTAAATATCTCGACACTTTGCTGATACAGTAATATTTTAACGTTTTAATTTAATTTAAATTATTAGTAATAATTATTTGATTTATTTAATGCATGATTATTAGAGTAAGAATTAATTTTTGTAATTATTTATTTTTAGTAGAGCGGTGGAGGCCGGAGACCCACACATTCCATCTTCCGTGCGGAGAGTGCACGATTACGCTTGAGGATGTTTCTATGCACCTGGAGCTTCTGGTAGATGGAGATGTGATATCGGGGATAGCTTCCAGTTCTTGGACTACTTTGTGTCGGGATAGTCTAGGACGTGTCCCGGAAAATTTTATCGGAGGTAGGATACTGTTAAATTGGTTAGATGCCAATTTTCGGGAGTTGAGCGCAGATGCCTCTGAGGATGAGGTTAAGAAGTATGCAAGGGCATACATACTGCAGTTGATAGGAGAGTTGCTGATGCCGGACAAATCGCGCAACCTAGTTCACTGCATGTGGTTGCGACATCTTAGCGACTTTCGTCTCGCCGGATCATTCAGTTGGGGCTCGGCAGTTTTGGCTTTGCTGTACAGGGAGATGTGTGGAGCCAGTGACTACAGACGTAATGCTATCGGCAGATGTCTCCTGCTGCTGCAGTCTTGGGCATGGTATCGATTGCCCTTTTTATTTCATGTTGTGAAGAACCCATTCGTATTTTCACTACTTCTGAGGTAATTATAAAACTGATTTTGTATATTAATAATTTTATACAACGTATAACAATTTTTTTCCTTGAATTGGTGGTCTACTGATAGGAAAAATCATCAGGAGCTACCTGATGATTTAGAAAAAATTAGGGTGCTAATCGATCAGAAGGTTGGCACGCATGTTTGAATTTTAATGTATAAAAATCGATTTTAGATTATAGTTATATAATTAGATTATTATTTTGATAAAAATTATATATTATTTATTTTAGTTTGAATGGGTGACATATTCTACTGATGATGTGAGGGCGGTGATCCCACCTGAGTTGAGGGGTCCATCAGATGTTTGGATGGTGATGGTCCCTCTGACCTGTTATGCGACCGTCGAGTGGTACTCCACTGATCGCGTGCTCTGGCAGTTTAGTTGTTTTCAACCAATTCCGGAAACACCTCGCAATATGGACGAATTGCATATCTTAGATAGACGCGACACAATAGATACAAATTGGCTGGTGAGGCATCATGGGTGGGTCGTGTTGTGGGAGGATTGACATCGGCGCCTTCCACGTAGAGAGCCAATTTTTACTGACTTCTTGATGTATGCTGAGGATTATTATGAGTGGTTCAACAGTAACGGGAAACCGTTTCTACTTCCTGAGGATACACGAGGGCAGACCTTTCCACGACGTCGACAGAGATGCTTACCGACACAGCACCATCATCCCCCGACTCGTGGACGGAGAGCAGGTGCTTCCGGTTCATCCTCATCTGCACCAGCAGAACCTTTCCAGCAGCCACCGCAACCATATATGATGCCGCATCCATATATGATGCCGCCATCGCCTTTCCATTACCAGATACCACCGCCGCCGCCTTCACCTGGTTTTATGACTCCGCCACCGCCACTGTCACAGATGACCCCTCATGGAGGCTATTATGGGTCTATGTTTATAGATCCGACTTGGGGTTCATATGCTAGATATTTGGCGGGTTCAGCCTCATCACCCATGGCTGCAGCACAGACACCTCCTGTACAGTTTTCACACTCAACGATGTATGGGTTTTCCCAGTTTTCGCAGGTCGGTGGGATAGTCAGTCATACACCTCCAGGGTCCTTATTTTATGGAGGTGCTTCATCGTCATCAGCTCCTCATCAACCTAATGTACCTGCTCAGGACGACGACGATGACGACAACGACGACGATGATGATGACAGCGAGGAGTCAGAACCAGTGATACGAAGAAATCCTCCTCGAGACCGACAACCACCGCCCTGCGAAACACATTCGCGACGCAAACATTGATATATTTTTTTTATTATATTTGTATTTACTTTATTTTGTTTAATTGTAATTTTTTATTATTTTTCATTTAATACTTACTTTATTTTGTTAAATTTGTTGGACTTTTTTTAATATATTTCAGTTAATTTTGTTTATTACCATTTAATATTAGTTATTGTAATTTGGTTATCATTTACTATTTAATTCTTATTGTAAGTTTGTTGTATTTAGATACCAAATTGTTATTAGTTTGATAAAATTTAATGATTGTGTTCGTTTTCTTAATCTTCATCAACGATTATCGAATGACATTAACTTGAAGTAAATGCAAATTAAAATACAAGAATTATTATTTGATAAATAAATACATCATTTCCTCATCAATTGTTACTTGATGACAACAGAAGTGGACATGTTTTTCTAGTGTATCCTGGGTTTCTACAATGGCCACATCTTCTATCTTGTCTAGATCTTTCTCGTATATCCATATCGCAATGAATTCGATTGGATTTTGGACAACCACGCTCCCTCAATAAACTCGGATTTGGTACAATCGAAAGCCAATCTTGAACCTCATCAGGGTCTTTGTCATTACCTATGGGGGGAAACTCAAATTTGTATACCTTAAAAACTTCAGATAGTAGGTATACGGGATCCACAAAATGGTTATAGTCTTGACGTGTATGCGAGCAAGCTGCTATCACATGAGAGCATGAATACTTCAGAGCTTGAAAAAACCCGCAGTCGCACGTTATGTCCCTTAGATTTACTCTTAACGACACAACTTCAATCCCTTGAAGAGGTCGCGGTAACTTTGTGACACGAAACATTTCATGCCTTCTTGAGAAGCTTATTACAGACATTCCATTTGATGCAACAATTTTTTTCTGTAAATCTGCAACTAATATAGGGTGATAGACATGACCGTCTTGCATCCAGGTTTGAGCTTGTCCCCCGAGCTTCGCAAAAAGCCCCCAAACGAAAATATGTAGTTTTTACCAAAGCCGCTACAAGTAAGTGACGTGTACCCTTTAAGGTTGAATTGATTGCCTCAGCCAAGTTGGTCGCCATGTGTCCATATCGATATCCACCATCATATGCGTTCGTCCACATTTCTTTATCGATGAGGCTGATGTAATCGTATACTTCCTCGTTCTTCGCCCGCAAATCTTGAAGCATTGATTCAAACGTTCGAGGAAGTAGTTCATAACCTGATCAAAAAATGTATAATTTACTAACTTGTTTTCTTTGCAAAATTAAAATGATCAAAAAATGTATAACTTACTAACTTGCTTTCATTTACCCATGCGCACAATTAATTGACGCTTATCATTCTTCTTGTACCTTCCATGATAGTTCGCAGCAATGTGTCGGAGATAATACCTATGTTGGACAAAGGGTGGTTGCCACATTGGACCCAAAGACTCCATTGCTGCTTTGATCCCAGCTCCGCGATCTGAAATGACACATATTTTTTCCCTCGTGATAACATGTGCACGTAAATTTCGGAGGAAAAAAGCCCAAGAATCTGTATCTTCTCCTTCGACAAGAGCAAAAGCAACTGGAAGAATGTTACGATTGCCATCTTGGACAACTGCCAATAATAAAACTTGCTTGTGTTTTCCATGCAAGAAAGTCTCGTCGATCTGGACCACATGCTTACAGTATTTGGCAACATTAACGCACTGTAGGTAAGTCCAAAAAACCCTGTAGAATTGGCATCGATCGCAAAGAACTCGATCATTATGGTATGCATAGGAGGTTTCGAAGTCCACAATTGTCCTAGGATTCAACGTCCACACCAGCCTAAACCAACCTGGAAGTTCGTTGTAAGATGAATCTCATTCGCCATGAAGTTTGACAATGGCATTTTGTTTTGCCAACCAAGCTTTTTTATAGGAGACGGTGTACCCATACTGCGATTGTATAGCTGAAATCAACACTACAACAGCTATATGAGAGATTGCTTTTACCATGGGCATGATGGCTTGGCATATCACTTCAGAGTCCAAGTTGGGATGATCTTGGTTGACCCCTCCAGCACAACATGTGTGAGGACCGTTGTATACTGTTAGTTCCCATATGTTGTTTTTCCTCTTCATTTTCGATACGCGAACCATACAATTGCATCCGTTTTCGCGTCAGGCACAGTAGCATACATATTTTTCGGTCGTCGATCGGTTGACTCTGGACTGAACAGAATTAAGGATATTGTAATTTTTTATAGCCATCATCGCTTCTTCTTTGCTTGAAAATTCCATGCCTAAAGATAACTCACCATTATTTATTGATGAGTAATATTAATAGTCACCGAGATGAGACATATCCGCAAATTCTGGCCCGTACATTGCACCATAATCAGCTTCATACATCTGTGCAGGAGGGTCAGTTTGTGCCACATTTCCTGGAACTTCATCATCATCGGAGTTGAATTGCGGTGATTTTGGGTGAATGAATAGTCCAGTCTCAGCACCATCCGCACCAGGCTCACGAAGCGGTTCTTCTGGTGGAGATGATGGTTCCTCTATGCTCTCCATATTTAGGTCGAAAAACCTACTACTTGCACGCCTTCCCCTTGAACTGGAATGCATATCGACATTGAGATCGAAAAAGCTCGCAGTCGAATGCCTCCCCTGGAGCTTGAAGCCATCGTGTCAAATGGAAACTGCACATATGGTTGCGTCGATGGCATCTTCATATGGTCAAAGAAATTTACAGATGAATGCATTCCCCTTGAACTGGACGCGGTGTTGCTATACGGATTATTCGTGGACCCACATCGGTACATATCGTAAGGAGTTGCGGATGAATGTCTCCCCATTATGGCATTAAAATCATTACACATTACTGTAGTCAGGCTGTCAACTTGATCAACTTGTTCAGCCAGCCCATAGTGTGAGCTTAAAGATTGACCCCGAACAGCACGCACTTGAACAAAATATGCATACATCTCAATAGCGGCGTCTGAATAATTACTTTGAGCTTTAACCATCATTTGAACATCATCATTGTTCGAAAGTTCGAACGCTGTATAAGTTAATGGCAACAATGATGTTGGAAATCTGTACTGCAACGACGACATTCTTTTGTTACTTCCAACATGAATCTTCCTCGAAATCTTCGTTATCAGCTCCTCAAGAGTTATGTTTCTCTTGAATGATATTTTAACATGCTCATTTGATACGAAAACAACGTCGGTTTCATCTTCTCGAATTTCACCATCATAATAAACAATAACTGAAAGTCGCGCCATTCTTTGAGTTTAAAAGTACGGAGAAACCTAAATTAAAATCTTCACCCTCGCCCCCACCCTAAATGACATCATTCACATTGGATGAGGAGAACCCTAGATTTCACTTCCTTCCTGCCACTATCAATGAGCCATCGATGAGGTCATCGATGAGGCATTAGTGATGTCGTTGGTGAGCCACGGTCTGTCAGTGGGAGAGTGAATCTGACAAGGGTGAGGGTAAGTGTAACACCCTCAACCCGTATCCGACCCGGATACAAGTCTGAGGTATCACATTGACTTTTCAAACTTTAAACTTTTAACGAAAACCAATGAAATTAAAACTTTTATTAAAATAACATTGTCATTGTACATGAGTTAACCAAAACAAGACAAAACTAATCAGAGCATTTGTAATTAACACTTTTCTTACATGCCAACACACTACATACAAAAAAATACATACTGTAACTTTACTTCTGATCTGATCGCTGAGTAGAGATATCTTGATCTGTAAATTCCTATTCTTGATTCTCATGCTCTTCGAAACCTACGTGTAAAAACACTTACACGCTAAGTCATAGACTTAATGAGGCATAATTACATAATAAAGAATTACTAAAAATATAAACATGTCGTCTACTATCCAAACGCAATTATACTATCATACCATCATTTATTATACCACATATGAGCCAATATAAATCATAATAATACCATATTAAGATACAATTATATACATCCTCGTTATGTCTTATTTAAGCCCATATACACTATTGAGAACCCAAGGTATACGAGTATTATGAGGTTGTGCACACGTATGCTGTCACCACAGCTCAATGAATGTTCCGAAGGACCTATCCAGAGGTCATAAAGATCCTCGGTAACTGTCCATAGGTCCCGAAGAACCTAGGTAAACTATCCATATGTTCCTTAGAACATAGGTATATTGTCCATATGTCTCGAAAGACATAGGTAGTTCTTTGACTCTTGGCATGCCAACTATACCTACAGTTCTCATAACTCATATCATGTGCATTGTCTTTTACCTTATTACATATTCACACATCATATCACATTTTTCTTTTTTTATAGCTCTTTATCACATGTTCATATGATCATCTTATTACCTATACATTTTCATATAACCATTACATACATACATGTCATCATTTATGTTTTTATCATACTCCTATAGTATTATCCTTCATCTCTTTTATCTCTTGTTCATTTTTCAACCAATAACTTATATAAATGTATATATATCACGTATACTAGTTCCTAGGTCCCATCACACTAGCATATTTTCATATATTTGTAATCACGTAGTTTATTTTTCATATAATTCATGTTACCCCTCATATGATTTCATATTCATATGTTATATATTTCATATTCTTTCTTATGTCCTTTCCATACTTCTTATTTCATATTCTTATGAAATCATATTGATCATTTTAACTATTTCACATATTTAACACATTTATCTACCTATTTACACAACTCATATAATATATATATATTGTAACATGTCAATACATATGCTCATTCATACATATAAACCATAACAAACACATCACACACACTTCATATACCTAATATAGATATCTCGTAACTCATTCAATCCCATATGACACATACATTCATATATAAGCTCTAATCTGGAAAATAGACTTACCACAATCTGCATAGAATATCCCATTATGCATATGGTATGAATTCATATCATATTTAATAATATTGAATGAATCATGTATCAAGATATTAAATCTAGACTTATCGCAAGTCTAGAACTGAATATACTAACATAATCATGTTATACATATGCCCTCACCTTAGCCTTGTTTGAATTGAATGAATTCTAACCCTTCGATTACTTTGAAGAAAAGTCACGTTTAATAACTACATAATAATACATTGATACATATCAGTATCCAATTAATATACTCTAATCTATCATTTCTTAGACCAAAAGAAAGGTTTATTTCTATTTCTCTTGAAGTGCATCGATGCATTCAACAGTGCATCGATGCATTCTTTAGCATGTGCATCGATGCAGTACCCGTGCATCGATGCACAAATCACCTTCGATGTTTTCATTTTAAGGGGATGCATCGATGCACCAATTGTATTCGATGTTTCCATTTTAATAGGTGCATCGATTCACTTCCTGTGCATCGATACACACTGAACAATTTCTAGAGATTTACCCTTGATGCATCGGTGCACCTTGAATGTGCATCGATGCACATAGCTCAGAATTCATTTTAAATCCCGAAAATCTACTCAAAACAACTCAAATGCTTCATATTTCATCCCCTTTCATGTTCTTAACTCTTATACACTTATTTAAACTAATTAATACCCATTCAATATCTTTTACACTTCAAAATCCATTCCTCCACATAGAATATAAGAATTTCACTCAAATTCCCATATGATATAATTCTGATTCTAACCCTTCATATCCCTTAATCAAGTTAGGGACAAGTTAAATTCAACTTCCAATTCTCAATATAAACTTTATTTCGATATTTCATTCAAAAACTCCAAATCTTTAAATCCTCATAAACTCTTCATCTTGTTGTTTTAAAGCAAATTAATCTTTCCTTAATCTTACTTAGCATCTAATAATCAAAACTAAACTTAAATTTCAGCACATAATCAGCTCAAGAGAAAAACTCACCTTTGCTTGGCTTCACACGTGAAGAAGAAGAAGAAAAAAAAAAGAGAACTCTGGAAACCTCTAAACTTTGTTTCCTTCCTTCCACGTGTATCTATATATACCATATATTATTATTATATTTTTCTTTTCTTTGCAAATGACCATACTATCCTTTCATTCCTCATTCTTTTCAATTTGATCTTACACCTCATTTCTCATATAAGTCTTTAAACCACTCAATTATTCTAATTTAAATCACCAAATTTCGAAACCTTACAATTTAGTCACTAACCTGGTATTGAGGATGTTACAGTGAATGGGATTCTAATTTGGGTTTTAGGGCTTGGAATATAATTTGGGAATTTAGGGTTTGAATTTAAAATTTAAGGGTATAATTTACACTTTTTAAACTTTTTTTATTTTAATCATATTTGATATTAAAATATTAATAAAATATGACACATCATATTAAAATAATAAAATAATCTATGTCATTGTTGAGTGACTAAAAAAATTCAATCTATAAAGTTTAGTGAGTAAATTGAAAAAATTGAAAGTACAGAGAGTAAAATAGGAAAGAGAGTAAAGTTTAGTGATGAATGGTGTAGTTTACCCATAAAAGAAAGGGTAAAGTACACAAATGCTCCCTTGATTATAGGATAAAAATTACAAAATTATCCTCCGACTATAGGAGTTGCTTTGTTGAATCTCTCGACTATTAAAAGTTACAAAATGGTCACCGAACTATTCATTATATTTCAAACACGTCCTTTTCCATTAAAATATTAATGACAGTTTGAGTTGGACGTTAACCTGTTGACTAAGATATAATAGAATTTGATCTTACAATCTCAAAAGACTATCATAACTCAGTCAATATATTAATGTCTAACTTAGATGATCGTTAATTTTTTTAATAGTCAAAGGACTCAACAAAGAAGTATCATATAGTTAGGGGACCATTTGTGTATTTTATCCTAAAAGAAAATGAAATGTTAGGAAAAAGAAAAAAGAAAGAAAGAAATGTAAAGATAATCATTTAATGCACTAAGCTCAATCTTCATTGTCTCATTACTTCGATAATGCATTGAAGAAGAAAACTATACATACATGTATATATATTCATAATGTATGCCCCCTCCATTTAAACTAAAAGAATCCCAAGAAACTAGAGAGCTCCATATCCATGGCTGTAATAAACAATGAAAAAAAGATATAATATCAATCTGGTATACCCCTTCTTAAAATTGAAAAAGATAACACATTGAAAATGAGGTTGGTTTTAATTCTTAGCTTCCATGGTGATTTTCAGACTCTGAGCAAATAGATACTAAGTTCGGGAGCTCCATTGCTATCAGGATTCATCATATAGAAAGCTTCAGAATCTCTTGACCCAATAATTCTCTCGAACTTAGCCCTCATATACATAAGTTCACCGTCACCAGATCCGGCTTCTGGTTCAGTCACCGGTAAAACCCCAGCTCCCATGGAGATTGGTTCCACGGCTTTCAAAACGTTCCATTCTTTAGCCCCACAGTCCCTTCTCGTTGCGAACCCACATTTCTTTCCATTACAATAAGTTCTCCAAACCGGCTCTTGGAGTAATCTCAAATCTTTTTTCTCACCTTCATCTTCTTTGCGTTCTTTCTTATCGCATTCCAAAGCAATCCGTACCAACCCGGACGCCATTTCTCGAACCAGACCACTAATGGGGGTGGCGAGTTCAACGAGGAAAGCTGGTAGGGAATTGGGTTGTTTCTGAAAAGCAAAGTGAACATGGCCACGTCTGGAACCAAAAAGGGTGCCGACAACTCGAGGTCCAAGACCACCACCAAAGGGCGGGTTCGAACGGTTCTTCCCAAAAGCCGTGAGAAGAGCTCGAATCCTGGCAATGGCGACTGCTTGAAGCTTCTTCCTCCTGGGTGTGGGAACACCAACATGGGGTTTAGGTTGAAGATATTCTGCTTGCTTATCGGCTTGTTGATCATTTGGGTTTGAAGATGGGTGCTTGAGTGTTGAACCGTGTTCAACATCATCATCGTCTTCGGTTCCAACTTTGTTGGTCCAGTGGAAGTGCATTTTGTAGGTGTCTCGAGAGGTTTTCGCCATTAATCGAGAGTTGAGAGCTTTAAAAATGGTGTGAAAGAAACAAGAGCAGTGAGGGGGAGAGAGAGAGAGAGAGTGATCTATGGTTTCTTAGCAGCTGTGGGGGGATCCATTGCCTTAATGCAAGAGAATCCTGAGTTCTGACAAAAGAAACATACACTGTCCCGCCAGCAGAAGAGTTCATAGAATTCGATATAAATATGAATAAAATCTTAAGATAAATATAATTACAAAATTAATAATTAATCAAAAAAGGTTTAAATTTTAAGATGATCAATTATGGAATCTCACTTTCACTTGCATCCGGCTCTATGTGTTTCACTTCACTTTTTATGTGCTTAACTGATGGACTAATCTTTTGACTTGAATCGAAAAGCAAGAAAGGGGTACCATTGCCATCGGCATGGGCATGCCAGCCCAAGACATCCAACGCAACCTTCCCTTTTTGTTCCACTACACCTACTTTAGCATACTCTTGTTCATATTTAAGACCTAAATATGATATTATTGAATGGATTCAATGATTAAAATGAGTATTACTTTTCTTTGAAGTTATGAGTTTGAGCAACTGCATCGATACGTATATGTTATCGATAATTAAAAATAATTACTAATATGTACTATTTTATAACCACTATTCAAATAAAAGCAAATCTAAACCTTATTAATCTCCTCTTCTTTTTCTTCATTGACTGGTTTTTACTTGACTTCAATAGATGATTTCTTTGGTAAAAAAATACCAAAATTTTCATTTTCTTTTTCTTTTTCTGTCCTTTAGATCAGATGTGTCGAAATTCTTTTAATCTCCGGAATTAAAAGTTATTTTTTTTATCGGTCACAATCCATCCTTGGACCAGTTTAAAATTTAACTATATTAGTCATTTAGTCAAATGAAGCATTTTCATCGTTGCATGTTATAAGAGATCGTTCCGTTAATTGAAAACTCTTCAAAATTGAGATGAGTAATTTTTCTTTTTCTCTTCTTTTGTTCTCTACTTCTCCTCTTGCCTCTATTATTGTTTATTATCTATTGTTATTGATGATCGATTGTGGATAGTAATTAAAAGGACGTCAACAAAAGGAAGAGTGGTGATTACCAATTTAAAAGAATAAACTTAAATTTATTTTGCATGTCACATTAATTTTTTTAAGTGATAGCTAACAATAGGGATGGCAAGCGGGTA
Source organism: Hibiscus syriacus (assembly GCF_006381635.1). Lineage (NCBI taxonomy): Eukaryota > Viridiplantae > Streptophyta > Magnoliopsida > Malvales > Malvaceae > Hibiscus > Hibiscus syriacus. The sequence continues at coordinate 33,368 of NW_024063512.1, read as the reverse complement.
CAATTTCGTGGATTCCGCACCGCACCCGCTCCAATTGGGGCGGGGATGGGTATAATTTTAGTGGGTAGTGGGCGGGTGTGGATTTAGAAAGTGGTACCCGTCGCGGGTAGTGGGCGGGTAATGGGTTTGAGACCTTACCCGCCCCGCATCCGCATCCGCACCGCATCCATTCGCACCGCATCCACCCACACCGCATCCGCCCGCCCAACTAAATATCCATTAAATTTTGGACCATTATGAATTTAGGTGTAATTTTAAGAGACTAATTTATAAATCCTAATATTATATAAGATATAACTTGTAATTTAACCAAATATTAGGGATAAGTTTATGAATGATTTTTTTTCTTTCAAACCTCTTGGCTTCACTCTCCAGCTTATTCAGGTATGTTTCTTCCCTTTTTACTTGAAATTTAATTTTTGTAAGAGTCAATTCCGTAGTCATTTCGTTTTAAACTCCTCTGCATTTCGTTTTAAGAGTTTAATTTTTATTTGCTCGTATTGATTTTTAATTATTTTTTAGATTCATCTTAATGTTTGTTTTAAGCTTAATTTCTTAATGTTCTACAAATCATTATCTTGTGACTGAGCACCCACGTTTTTTGCTAACAGAGTCAGATCGTTGCTTCTCAAATATCTATTTTTAACACCACTGAATAGAATTAAGTGTTTCACTTGTGCTTCTCAAACCTCCATTTTTAACGCCATTGAAACTGACTTTTTCAAATTCAAATTTCAACCGAGTATTTTGCAATATTGGTGTTTTATTATGGTGTTTTATGAGAATGATGATTGTAATACTAGAGTATCAGATGTCACAAGTATTGCTTGAAATTTTAGAATGTTGTGCCAAAGAACAAAAACATTATGTGTTTGTCATTTATGTTTCTAGACTTTAATTATGACTTTTATTATAATGTTTTATGTACTTTAAGATTTATATTAACACTTAACTCAGATAATCATTGGTTTATTTTATTATGTTTCTTAATAGATGGGTTTGTTTTATGTTTGTTGCTTATGTATAACTTAAGTTTGTTGTCAGGCGGGTCTAGCCGGGTACGTCTTCAGTGGGTAGTGGGTGTGGGGATGGATTTGAGAATGTACCCGCGTGGGTGTGTGTAGATTTGAAAATTTTTACCCATCATGGGTGGTGGGCGGGTGGTGGATTGAAAAATATTAGGTGGTATGGGGATAGGGGAGGGGGTATCCGCACCCGACCCGCCCGTTTGCCATCCCTAGCTAACAATAAGAATAGTGATAAAAACAAATTAAAAGATTAATAATTATAATATAAATATTAAAAAGATGATAATCAAAGTGAAAAGGTATTAAATATTTAATGACCATCAAATATAGTTTACCCTTCCATATTTGAATAAGAAGTCCATATATTTAAATTCACCTTGCTTTTATCGATAACTATCTAAAATGTCCAAATGTATGCTATTTTTATAATGGGATAGTTAATCAATATATATATATATATATATATATATTAATTTTATATAAATCTAAAATCATTAGATGAGTGAAATTAGATGATTAAAATTAACAGTAAATTCATTGAAAAAAAATAAAGAGTTAATCTCAACTGTTTATTTTCACTCATCAACGGTTTTAAATCTGTATAAAAATAAAGAGTTAATCTTTTAATATTATTTTTAAACTAATATCTTGTATGTTACATACAATTAAAACGTGTTACGTAAAAAATATTTCTAAAAAAGCAATTTTAATAATAAAAAAATGTCTTCTAATAATGTAATAAGAATCAACCAAAATTTTTAAATGTTAGATTAAAATAAAAGAAAAATATAAAAAATATACAAAATTTATCTATTTTTTTTATAGAAACAACTAATGCTATTAAAAAGAGAAAATATCCATAATTACAACGAAGGTTTACAATTATAATCTTAAACTAAACATCTAATTAGGATATTTTCCTATAACCATTGGCACAAAAACTAATCACTTAAGATCATACAAAGACCATACAAGGAAAATGTTAAAAACTAAAAAAAAATCAAATAAATATATATGAACACATTTAATTGCATCGACAAATAAACCACAAAAAAATAAACTACCTAAAGACCATCGATAAATCGTAAATTATTTTTACGTGGTATTTGAGTAAAAGGGCCTCGTTCCTACTATATCATTTATAATTTCCATCAATTATATAAGATTTATTATTTTTTTATTTTTTATTAATAGATTATCAAATAAAAGAATTGGAGCCCGTTTCTGAATTTATGATATTGGGCGATTAAATAGTAGTAATCTGCAATGATTCTAAAAGCCCATTAAGATTATAATAGCAGAACTTCTTATTTAAAGTTTTAAAACCCTGGAAACTGCTAGACATACAAAAAACCTAATTCGGGTGTCACTGCTATTTCTTCACGTTGCAGTATTTACATTCCCTTTCTCTTTGAAAGTGCTCTGTTTATCTTAAAAAAGATAAAAGAAGAACAGAAAAAAATGGGAAGTGATAGTGAAGCAGAAAGGTCGCAGCGGAAGGAGAAGGAGAGAAAGAAGATGTTAGCTATTGCTCCCATTGCAAAGCCACTCGCTGGCAAAAAGCTCTGCAAGAAAACCCTCAAGCTCGTCCGAAAAGGTATGTTCTTTTAATCAAAATCATTATTGGGGATTTCTATTTTTTAGTGGTGCAATGATTTGGTAAAATAAAGGTTGAAACCTTTAATGTACCGATAAGCTTTTATCTTGGAACTTTCTTTCACTCGAAGCAATAATTTATTCAGTGTAAACCAAAAGATAAGTTCTTTTTGTATTTTAAATATGTAATGACTTACTTGAGAAATAATGGAATAATTTAGAGCTCTTTTGGTTATTTTAGCCATGAACAGAGAAACCCAAAGCTCTAATAGTGTAATTTTTATGATTCATGAGATGGATTTTTGGTGGTGTATGAATATTTAAAGAATGTACTGCTTTTTATTGATATAGCTGCTGAGCACAAGTGTTTGAAGAGAGGAGTAAAGGAAGTGGTTAAAAGCATTCGACGTGGTCATAAAGGGTAAATTCATATATATATATATATATATATTATTTGTTTATTTCAGATTCTATGTATATGCTTTTCATGTTTTAATCTAATTTATGCGTCTAATATTTACTTGGATGGATGTAAGACTAAGTTTCATGGACTGAAAAATGTTGCTGTCTTAGTTATGGTCGGATATGCCAAAATAAGTTTAAGTGAATGATTCTTATGACTTATGTTACCCTGATTTTTCTCTTGTATTAAAGTACTCATGTGCACACCTTTGTCCAACAAATATTTGGACTGAAATGTCGAGTATGATTCTCTGAATATATGATATGCGACGCCCTTTGCCCGGTTCAGGTAAAATAGGTTGAGTTATGACATAACCTGACAACCAGTAATTCATTACCTGTTTTAATGTTAAATGTTCAAATTTATAAATTGCTGAGTCTCGGTTAAAAAATGTACTGATTTCAGCATTTATGCTACATCAAAAGAGGCCGAGCAAGCACTAAGGAAATAGGAATTAGGGTGGGGGAGGGGGAGGGGGAAGCCATAGAAATTTATAAATTTTATTTGATCTATTTACTTCAATTACTTAATTGTTTTAAGCTTGTTTGATAAAGTTTCTAAACAAGAACTTGATTTCATATACTCATTCCATGAATCAAGTAAACTATGTAACCCTGGTTTTTTCTTTGATCGTGCTTGTAATATGTCATCTTCATTTGTTACGTTTTTGTGATATTGTGTTTCCGATTAATTATTCAGCTCGTTGGAGGGAGAATGGAACCTTTCAGCTCATCTGTAGGGATTTTGTTAAATTCTGACTTATTTTATTCAAGTCTCAATTTGCCTCTTATATTAACCAACCATAACATCATTATTCTCATAGTTACCACTGACCACTGATGCTTTGTGAGAATATTTAAGAAATGAAAATATGTTTTGATTGTCATCTGAAAATTTTCTGTAGTGAACACACTCCCACCCACCCACCCACAAACGAATATTGCTTGTTTTGGTAGCAGTCATGCTGCCAATTGATCAATAGAAGAGCATTGTTTTCTTCGATTCAATCTAAATTTTGAAATTAGGAAAATTAGTTTAACTTCAAATGTTAATTGCTGAAACGTTTCGGACTTTTTCTACTTGATGCAGGTTATGTGTTATAGCCGGAAACATATCTCCTATTGATGTAATAACTCATGTTCCAATCCTATGTGAAGAGGCCGATATTCCCTATATTTATGTTCCTTCAAAAGAAGTAAGCTTCCGACCTCCTCCTGTTTTGCCGTATAAATTTAGTGGCATTGCATGTTTCAAGTTGTTATCCTGCTTGACTATCAGAATCCATACACTCTAATTTCCTACTTATTGATTTTCTAACTTAAATGTTATTCATCGCCGCACCTTTATAATAACATGGCCTAATCAGTCCGAGTTTTCCATTACATTCTCTCTGTATTTATTAGAGATGTATTATTATGTTTCGCAAACAAAATGGAATAGCTTTGTTCGATTTTCTCTATGTTCACAAAGACTCTTGGTTGTAGCACATATCGACATCCAATTCGGTCTATAAATCCTGGAATTCCAACCTTAAATATGCTCATATACCAGCTATATATGGTCTTGGTGTACCCTGTTTCATTAGTTTCTTCTGCCGTTTCAGGATCTTGCAACCGCAGGAGCTACCAAGAGACCAACATGCTGTGTTTTGGTGCTAATCAAGCCGCCCAAAGGCGAACTAGACCCTGCGGTACAAGAAAAGATGAAGGCCGAATATAGCCAGATATTCGCAGATATATCAGAGCTTACATCCTCCCTTGTTTAATAAACCAGAAAGGAAAATGTTGCCTTTGTGATATATACATAAGTTTTGTCGATGAGATTCCATCTTCTGCTTCTTCAGGCAATGTGCTTTACTAAAGAACTACAATTAGTACGTGGAATAAATAATAAGGATTCAATTCCACCCGATCAAAGGCTACGTTAAGAGATGTCAAGCTACCAAATCTAGTTTACTGCTTCAAGACGTATATTCTCGATTTATCGTTAGGTCTCCTCATGGTTTTACTGTCTAAAGATGGTCCATTTCTTATTTCTATCTCGATATTCCCTCTTCGATTACACATCTATTTTAGCGTCTTGATTTTAAATGCACTAACCTTAACAAAAAATTTGCCTTCTGCATTCCAACTACCCAATATTTAGGACTAAATATATCATTGCATTGGAACGAATTCTATGAGTAATGTTTTATGAAACTATAGTGATTAACTCATGAGATTTCTCATTAACTATCATTATTTGTTTTGCTTAAGGAGATTCCAAATCAAACTATAGAACACCGATAGGTAAAAAACTGAGCTTAAGAGCAATTATAATGCTGCATTTCGTATTCCATTTTACATAATTAGATTGACTATCTCCTTTCATTTGTACATCCTATATTTTATTTCAATACGAAACGCAACAGTATTAGTAGATAAAACAACTCTTAACATAAAAGCTCCCAAAAGCATATCTTGCTGCAAATCATCCAATGTCAGAAAGCAATATCGGGGGGCATCCATTTTTATCATATATAGAAATAAAGCAACATAATTAATGATGGGATGGCCTTATATAAAAGTTTTTCTAAAATGTGAAGAATTTTAGATTTTACCATCCAAGTTCCCGTCAATAATTCGGCTAGCATCATTTTAGTTGTCCATGGTTATGACAGCTATGCTAGGCATAAAGTTGAGAACCTTCTCTGTGAACAGTCTTTCCAGCTCCAGACGGTCCAGCTACTCCAACTAAAATCAATCCATCATTCTTTTGAGCCAATAATTGGCATGCACAAATTACGATGAAGAAACCTTTCTCAAAGGACAATTTATCTTTGATTGGAACAATCTCATAGCGATCACAGTCCTTTCTTTTAGTCAACTGCACCTGGTCTCGCAGAAGACCAGAACGCCATCGAGGTGATTCAGCAACAGAAGAGGTATCATGAGCCATTAAAATATTATAGTAAACTTCTTCTTATGCAGCTGCATTGAAAGATGCAACTGTCAGGTATACATATTCATAGCAATGAGGATGACATGCGATAAAATCATGGAGTTTTTTGAGGTGCTATATGATTTTTTACACACAAAGGGTGAAAAGTCCAGAACTCCTGAAATTTAAATATAAGGTAAACATATTGCTGAAAATTCAGCAACTTTTAGGAAATATAAAGTGGAAAAAATCTAGGAGGACTAGTGAAATTACGATAAAGACACAAGTTCAGAATATGAACAAACTGAAGCACACATGAACAAAATATAGAATAGTGAAACAAAGGATCTTAACATTGAATACGTGCCCCATATTATACAACAATCAGCAGCTCATGTAATGGTGACATTTAAACCAGAAAGATAAATCGAACTATCATTTATATTTCAAAGTTCCCCCACTCATAATACATAAAAGCCTTTTTTCTGACCAGAAAAATGTTTACCCCAATCACCAGATTTAAGAACACTACGTCCTCTTTCTTTTATGCTCTTACGTGTCCCCTCTATATCTATAACTATATCTACATAACATATTCACATAGCCTACAAACTGAACAAAGATGATTCAAGATTGAAGTAAAATTTAAGCAGTAAATTGTTAAACCGCCAAACACCAAAAGTTAAGCGAAAGTTTCAGGCAATTTAGGGCACTTCTTTAAGCATCATGAATCACACTCATAATACATAAAATTCTTTTTTTCTGACGAGAAAAATGTTTACCCCCTTCACCAGATTTAAGAAAAGTCTTTCTTTTATGCTCTACATCTACATAACATATTCACATAGCCTAAAAACCGAAAAATATGATTCAAGATTGAAGTAAAATTTAAGCAGTAAATTGTTAAACCGCCAAACATCAATAGTTAATCGAAAGTTACAGGCAGTTTAGGGCACTTCTTTAAGCATTCTGAATCATTAATTTGTTCAAGTAACAAGCAATTATCCCAAGAAAAAGCAACTGAAAATATGATTAAAGAAACATGGTGTTCATACCCTTTTTGGTGCTCTTGATTGAACTAACACAACAAACCAATCCAAATCAAAATCTCAAAAAGACAATAAACCATCCATAAAAACTTGAACTTTCAAGCTCCTACGGATTAAAGCCATGAAATTCAACAGCAAACAACAAAATAAACATCAATCCGAAATACCCACAATCCAAAACAACATACATTAGGCAAAATGTTAACTTTAAACCAATTCTCAAGAATCAAAGTTGAAAGATCATACCTTTATCTCGGTCTTTACTGTTAAGAACTTTGCAGTCAAACTTTAAAGAGCAGGAAAAAAGATGGAGTAGGAGTTACTGGGATTTTTATGTAAAAGGCGAAGAAGCGCTTAAGATTCGGGCACAGATATGTTACAGCAGATGAGTTGGTTGGATGTTATTTGCAATAAACTAAAGGAAAGAAGGCTGCTTTGCTTAGCCACCTTCTAGGTTTCAGACTGAAACATGATATGGATTTGGGACAATCTCGGAATAGTGTGGTTTAAACATAATTAGTTCTTATTGGGCACATAATCATAAATAATTAAATTAAAGGAAAATGACATATTCCTAGGGTTATGTATTCACATGGTAAGCTTGACACTCATGTATCGAATCTTAAAGAAAAAAGTATTGGAATATTAAAAATACATGGGATTCGAACAAAATATTATCCATAAAATATATATATATATATATATATATTTAATAATTTAATATGACTATAAAATAATATTTATTTGTATTTGTTTAAACATTAATAATTAATCGTTTAAATTAAATATTTTTAAAGAAAAGAACACTTGCTTTGATTATTGATGTCATTTCATTGGTTCAAATTGTATAAATTGTATGCATTTTTAAATTGATAATACAAACTAATGTGTACATGTACTATGTTTTTGTGAAAATTTTAATTACAATTATATTGAAAATATTAGTTTGGTTTTATTCAATCTAATAATTATATTTTCAATAAAGAATAATTTAAGTATTATTTGATAAATAAAAAACAAATACTAAATTTTTAATGGGTTAAATTTTCTCAAGGTTTCATGAATAAATTCTTAATTAGTTGAAATAACATTAGATTAATCTATTATCCAGTTCAATAAAAAATTATTAATTGATATATTAAGTGTTTCAATAAAGTATAATCTTTTTGGGTCGTTCACATAAAAGTCAATCTTTAAAAATAATTAAATAAAACATTAATATTTCTAAATTTGTTTAAATAAGAGTTTAATCTTTCAAAATAATGAAAGGAAGATGTAATATTTTCAAATATATCCAAATAAAGATGTAATTAAATTTTGGAGATAAATAATTAAAGTGATAAAAAATAGCATTCATATGATAAAAAAATAAGTATTAATCTATATAAAAAATAATATAATATTATCGAATCTATATGCTCATGTATTATAAATAATTAGTGTAGATAAACTAGTAATCTAAAATAAACCATCGAAATCAATAAAATAACTTATGGTTGACATGCAAATGAAAGCTTTAAATGGTGAAATTAATAAAATTAACTAAAAATAAATGTCCATTTAAAGCGGATGGAAGAGGGGAGAGAGAGCTTATTAAGATCCGCCATTTGTACGTTTCTCAATTCTAACACCCCCCCAAAATGAGATCTTTGATGGTGTAAAAAGGGATTTGTTTTATGTTGTCGAGTTTGAAAAGAAAAAGGGAAAACAATGGGGTGTACATTTTCAGGGCTGAATGCGTTATACGACTCCACGAATGTGGGAGGTGACGTTTGGATCAACGAAAACAGGTTCAAGATCGTGAGGCAGTTGGGTGAAGGTGGATTCGCCTATGTTTATCTGGTTAAGGAATCTATCCCCGATTCTTCCTCTGCTTCAGCCGGTGGCTTAGCCAACAAAGTCAAAGACCCTTCTCATCTCTCTGGTTCGTTAAAGATATTATGATCTGGGTTTCTCCATTGGATCTTGCTTTCAACCTTAATTGGTCATTGCTTTGAGTTTCTAATTAGTTTGAATCTTATGTTTAGCTATATGTTTTCGCTAAATTGTGCAATGTTGTTTTCTTCTTTGAATTGGGTTTTTATAATTTTATTGGGTAGAAATTTAACTGAATTCATGTGTCAACTATTGTGACCGAATGTACGGAATCCTTAAGTTCTAGTTTATTTTATTGAAGCTTGATATTATGTGGCTATTTTATAGCAAATTCAAACATCTTGTCAACCGAATGTTGAAACTATCTATGGTACTTCCCATGAATTTTCATGGTAAAATTCAGGGGTATTTTTATTTTGGCTTATTGATCAGACAATGGAATATGGAATATGATAAAATTGGATAGATAATTACAATTTTGGATCAGTTGAATCTTTGATCTCTATTCTGCTGGTAAAACTAAGGCATTTGACTAGAATTTCATATATAAACACGGAGTCAATCATGTTTTCAGTGTTGTGAAGGTTTGTTTTCTTTCCTATCAGATTTCAGATGTTTGCATTTTGCCCCTTATTATCTTCATTGGATTTGCTAACCTTTCTTTGTTTCGGTATTTATCGAGGATGGTGACATTTGCTATGCTATCTTCTGGATTTTAATGTGTTATTTTAGTGTTTGTGTCTCATTAGATCAAAGAGAAAATTAATCTGGTTTTGGAATGAATGTACTTGGGTTGCATTTGTAGATGATGGAACTTATGCAATGAAGAAGGTTCTCGTTCAGAATAATGAACAATTAGAATTGGTTCGAGAGGAGATCCGTGTTTCATCCTTGTTTAATCACCGTAACCTGCTTCCCCTTATTGATCATGCTATCATTTCTGTTAAGGTAGTTATTCGAATCTCTTTGTAATTTACGGTGTAAAAGAAACTATTCTTCAAGATGCATTCTTCTTTCACTAAATAAGTTTTCATGCAATTGTATTTGTCTGAAACAATTTGATTCAATTGGCTAGCCTACACAACAAGGATCATGGAATCACGAAGCATATTTACTATTTCCTGTTCATTTGGATGGAACATTACCGGACAATTCCAAAGCCATGAGTGCTAAAAACGAATTCTTTTCTACCTCGGATGTTCTTCAAATATTTCGGCAGGTTAGTAAAACTATCTTACTTTTGAACCATTTTCTCATACAGATTTAATTGATAACAATGCAGCACTTATTATCAGTGGATCCGATGCATTCTTGTATTTTTGCTTGTTACGTGCCCTTTACAGTGTTTTCTTTTTGGATTCATTAATGTCGTAACTGATTAGAATTGGCTATAAGCATTTTGACTGTCCCTAATTATTTCCACAGCTGTGTGCCGGACTCCAACATATGCACAACCTCGAGCCTCCATATGCACATAACGATGTCAAGCCTGGTAATGTTCTTTTAACTCGCAGAAAAGGGGAATCACCTCTTGCTATATTAATGGATTTTGGGAGTGCTCGTCCTGCAAGGAAGCAAATTCGCTCTCGTTCTGAGGCACTACAGCTTCAGGTGCTTATTTCTCCTCTATTTTTCTCCAGTACTGCAGAGTTTTCTTAGATTCTGTTCTTTGAAACTTCTTTTTCATCTTTGAAAATAACCCAAGCTCTTCGAGTTCCTTAAATCTGTGTGCTTCATGTTCTTCCAACAAACATACACGTATTTAAACATGAATAAAATGATGTATATGTTAAGTACATAATTGGCTTATCTGTACGAAGCGTTTAGTTATCTTCATCATAAAATATGCTAAATTTTTTTCTTGATTTTAATTGCAATAATAATTTACTGCATTGGCTTATGGTTGTCACCTTATATTTCAGCTGAAATTTGAAATAATAGTCGTCTCTGTCTATCACAGCCTAATGCATCTTCTACAATGATCATGGTTGTTTTTGGTTTCCATATATAGGAATGGGCATCTGAGCACTGTGCATCACCTTTTCGAGCTCCTGAGTTGTGGGATTGCCCAAGCCATGCAGATATTGATGAGCGAACTGATATTTGGTCATTGGGTTGCACTTTATATGCGATAATGTAAGAATCAATACTTATAATACAGTTTTTTTCTTCCGTTTAAACCTCTTTTGTTGTTGTACATTCATTTCGTTTGAAGCCTTGTTGGCCGAAATTTTCCTTCTGGCTAAATCTCTGGAGTATATTTTAAGTATTTGGTTTTAAAGTTGCAGGTCTTTGTATTTCTCGTAAGTTGCTTGTTCGTGTTGGTAAAAAGAATGATGAAGTTTTTTCATGATATTTTAATTAAAAAATATCCTTTTTCGAAGTTTCATGTTTTCCTTGCTGATATCTTTGAATAAAACCCAGTTTGTGGTGTCTCATGTATGTGGCTGGCTTGCACTGTTGCTGCTGTGTCAATTTAGTATGATGCTATCCGTAAACAAGATAAATCTGTCATGGGATATATACTTTAATCAGATGCTGTAATTTATCTTCGGATGTGTACTCTGTATCGAACCTTTTTGGCGATTAGCATTTTTTTTCCTACTCATATCATTCATTGTCATTTGTTGCAGGTATGGAGTATCCCCATTTGAGTATGCACTTGGAGAATCTGGAGGAAGCCTGCAACTGGCCATCGTAAATGCACAGATTAAATGGCCAGCCGGACCTAAACCGCTGTATCCCGAAGCTCTTCGACAATTCGTGACTTGGATGCTTCAGCCTCAGGCTACCGTTCGCCCTTGCATAGATGATATCATATATCACGTCGACAAGTTGATCTCGAAGTTTTCACAGTGAGATATCGTATCGGGACTCGGTTGAGGAGGAGAGGGCATTCAACAGGTAACTCAAGATCTGATCATCTTGGTACAAACGTGTGTTTTGAGGTACTTCTGAAGTGAAAGCAGTAGCAGTTATTAGAATGTTACATGGTAGTCCTTTTGCCTACGGTACTCGGATTCGAGGGTGAGTGAGTATCAAGTATAGATATGCATTTCATATCCCGTATCTATATATCCGTATCCATATCCGTATCCGAATACGTAATATACGGGTGTCCGAAAGGTGTAATTTATGGGAAATGAAGAGTCGTAGCTTTTTGGAGTAGTTGTGGTAGTTGTTCTTTTTGTCGTAACTATTAAACTTCATTATTTATAATAATATTTATTTAAAATTATTTTAGATATTAATAATACACCCTATAAACAAATTTACCAAAATTTCAATATTTAAAAGAATAACGCTCTCTTTAATAACTCAATAAATTCACTTATTCACCATCTTTAATATCTACTAATGTTGCCTTTCTGCTTCAACTTATTATTTCCCAAAATGTTTTATAAATAAACCAAAAAGAAAAAGGTCATTTCAAGAGTGAATGCAAGAAGTAAATTTTGGGGAGTTATCTGTCTGATCTGTATCTCTATAATCTTTCCGCAGAACAGAGCAGTCCCCCTACATGGTTTACAGCCAATTCATTAATAAATTTTTGGAGAAAAATTACTTCAGAAACCATTAAATTTTGGCCGCTAATCATTAATGCTACCAAGCTTTTGATTTTAACAATCATAACACTGAATTTTAATTTTACAATCAATTATATCACTCTATCATTAAGTAACTTACAAAACAGGGACATGGTTAACGATTGTTGATGTGACATATCACAACTAAACGACATTATTTTGATATGATTGTTCTAATTCCTAAAATGATATCATTTTGGACAGTGAATTTTAGGAGTGTATCAATTTTACTACTTAACTTTTAAATAATTTTCTTTTTTAGCACTATACTTTTCGGTCGTCGTCGGAAGCCAAGCATTGTCCGTCACCGATCATATCTCACAGTAACATTGGTATCAAAACATTCGTATTTCTCTCTTCTTTCTTCTCCTAGGATTGATTTTTCACGAAACACATTCAAAATTGAGAAAAATCCATTTAAAAGTTCGACGTATTAGTACTCCGATCTCTTTCAAAAATCGTTTGATGATGCTAGTTTTGAGGTATGTTGTTCATCTTCTCGAAATAATATTTTTCAGCGTTCAGATTTTTGAACAAACACCTCAAATTTTGTAAATCTAAGAAAGTATCCAAACATCTAAAAATGATATATTTTTTTGTTTAATTTTGTCGATTTTAAGTGAGTTTCGTGGAAAACTTCTAAAAATGTGAATATTTTGATACCAATTTTACCGCGAAAGACGATTGGTGATAGACTGTGACCGATTGTTGGCGGCGGCCGGAAAGTCCAGTACTAAAAAAGTAAATTGTTTAAAAGTTCAGTGACAATATCGATATACTCATAAAATTTAATGTCTAAAATGAGGTGGTTTTAGACATCAGACTAACAACACCAAAATGACGTCGTTTTTCACGTAAGCAATCGTTAGTCATATCATTGTCTCATTAACGACTTAACGATAGAGTGACAAAATTGAATGTAAAATTAAAGTTTAATATTATAATTAACAAAATTAAAAATTTAATATTACAAACGAGTCAACTATAAATGAGCCAACAAACAAAATTAAATGATACTTTCCCTAAATTTTGTGTCACCTAAATTAAAACAACTAATCACTTAATATAAGAAACAAAAATATTCCTCATCAGATAAAACACAAAAGACATAAATCCTAGTTGTTGAGAAGACGGGCACTTTCAATGTTAGAGGAAGACAGAAGAGCAAATATCAAAAGCCATTTTGGCTGCTTCAACACTCCATTTTCTCATTCTTTATTATTATTATTATTATTATTATTATTATTATTATTATTATTATTATTATTATTATTATTATTATTATTATTATTATTATTATTATTATTATTATTATTATTATTATTATTATTAATTTGGGTTGATATGTGTTTAAATTTCCTTTTTATTTTATGTTTCATATTAATCTCTTAATCCCTAGTAAAGTAGAGTTTTCAAGTTTTAGTAGGGAAAATCAAAGGGATAATAATAATATTGTAAGGTATGCAATCTAATATTTATTTATTACATTGTTTTGTAAATTGAGCCATCTATTTTTGCATACTATAAATGAAAAATTTTCATTGTTTGTTAGGTGATAATGTACATTCTTGGTAAGAATTAGGCCTGATTATTTTGTCAGAATCGAATGAAAAAAATTTGAGTTAGTTAACTTTACGAGTATTAATTATTATTCAAATTCTATTTAATTTTTTTGAGTCGAATAAAGTTTTTAAAATTCAAGTTGAGTCAAAATATAACGGTTAGAGTTTCTATTCAAATTTAGATGCATTTGTTTAAAATTTTATAATATTAATTAATTCTAATTTAAACATCGCTCTCTAATCATATACGATAAATATACACAGACATTTTCATACTTTTCATATGTTTCTGTAAAATTTGTAATGCTATTTAATATATCAAATACCTTTCAAAATTATGTAATATTATTTTTAAGGAGATTTTGAGGATAAAATATTGATTAAGAGAAATAATTAAAAAAAAATTGCAGTTGAAGGATTAAATTAAATAAAACATAAATTTGAGGGACTAAATTAAAAAAAGGTATTTTTTTATCAAAAAGAATTGAAATTATAAATATATTCTATAATAGTTGAGAAGTATGTGGTTCTAATTTAGTTTAAATGAATTTAAAACAAAAGGTAAAAATAAAAAAATAAGAAAATCAGATATCAAATCACATAATCAAATTACTTAACTAACAATCAAAATAATCAAATCACGAACCAAGCGATCTTATTGGCTAAGAGATTTATTATTATCCTTAAAGATCTCAGGTTCGAGCATCGACAGAGATATGAGATCTCATTGTCAAAATTACTTAACTAACAATTAATACTAGTAATTTTAATTTTAATTTTTTTCAGGGATTCAAATTTTAAGTACATTCTTTATTCTTTAACTAAACTCTTATTTTAAGTACTACTGCACAATATTTAACCTAACGAATCTCCTGAAGATACAATACGCAAAATATACATTTAAAATGATGAATAAAATTATAAATATTACATTTATTAATCATTCTTTTTTTTCCAAAAAAAAAAATTGTATTAAGAGCATACCGATCAACAAATCCATAATGAGATACGCAAAGCCAACAACTCTTGTTCTTTGGTATTTAAGAAACATTGGTACTATTTAAATCTTGTGCAAGTTGAATTTCACTTTCTTTAGACACCTTCTATACCTGCCTTCTGCTTGATTCAAGGTCAGAGAATTAATGGGTCTATAGAATTTCAGGTGATTGAATATATAATGTATAATGTTGTTATAAAGTACGACATAAAATAAGTGATAATAACATTATATGTGTCTTCGATATTAAAGTGTATATGTCATAAATTATATTTATAATTTGATGATGGACATAATTATAAATATTTTAATAGATGTTGTCAATTAATTTAGAATCGTTGAATGAGAAGATATTCATTGAAAGAATAAAATAAAGAGTTAATCTCAGCCGTCTATTTTCATTCATCTAACCGTATTAAATCTGTGTAAAACTAAAATAATTTTATTATGCAATAATATCTTATCTCATATATATATATATATAATGTGTAGGTTTCAAATAAGTGATGAGATGGGTACATATGGAGTAGATTTCCAGGTGTCTTTGAAAAGCTGGTTTTGACAATGAGATGTACGAAGGTTTTCTCATGCCTTCTCTAAATACATATCCTTAAATTTCATCTTACTCATAACAATTCCCATTGATCAAAGCTTTTGTTATCATCCTCTTGATTCTTGTTTTCTTCTTCTTTCTCCTTCTGCAATTGCCTTAAAATATGATATGGAGCCTTCAAAGACCTATGGAGCCCTCGATGAATCCCATAGCAGTGAATCGGGGTGGACAATGTATATTGGTTCCCCCGTACACGGCAGCAGCGACGACGAACACAGTGAAAAAGCTGCTGCTGCTGATGATGATGATCAAAGTGATGATTCAATGGCGTCCAATGCTTCTTCAGGTCCAAGACGTCAGAGCCATGGAACCACGACGTTGTATTTCAAGCATGAAGAAGAAGATGATGATGAGGACGAAAGGGGTTGTTTATTGGACAAGAGAGGTAAGAAATCAATGGAGAAACAGAAACTTGGGCCAATGAAAAACAAACAAGACAAAGAAGTGAAGAAACAGACGCCATTGAAGGCCAAACGAGCTTTATCCGATCCCTGTCGAACGGGTTCCAAGTTAAGACGATGCATCTGGTTCGGTAAACGAAACTAGAAACTGCTTCCTTTGTTCTTTTTATGGGTTTACAGGGAAAAATGCTGATCACAACTCAGCGTAAGAAACTTATATGTAGTTCTGACTTTGCTTAAGGAATCTAATCATTTATTTTATTGGATCAATTGATTGTTGGTAAAATTTAAAATTTATATATAGTTTTAGGGTTTAGAATTTGAATGTTCATATCATTCAAATATGTATGATGATATTCAAATAAGTATATTTGTCCGTGCATAGAATAATAATCTTAGATTATGAAATCACCAATCACCAGTTTATTGAATTCGCAACTAAATCAATCATCGACCTACTTGACGTATATGAGTGTTATACCCAGAGAAATGACAAATTCTTGGGCAAATATTATAAACCACAAGGTTTGTAGTATTCACAGATTATTTTTGTTGTAGAGATTAATAAAGCCTAATTGTAAACCATAAAAGACAATAACAAAAACAAGAGTCGTATTCATGCATTAGGAAATTCTAATAAAGAGCGGACACATTGTCGTGCACGTGGGGTGAAGGGAATTTTAGCAACACAGCCAGAGATTCAGACAGTTCCAAGACGACCACGCCGTTGGCCAACTCAACAACAACAGGTCTCGGTCGAGTGGAGTGGAGTGGAGGGTCTGGACCCTGACCCTCACCATCGCTCCAGAGACCCCAAACCAAACAATTGCTTACCTTTCAGGCAATGCTGGTTTTGGTGAACACCGGCTTTCACCAATTTTGAATTCAGAATTTTCTTAATTTATTGACAACATGTACACATCCTTCTAACACAATTGCTCAGATATGGATTTTCGAGAAATAACAATATTCTCCTTTATTTATGAGATCATTCAATGAATTCATTGATATCATTGCTTTGAGACGAACGCTCAAAGTCACCTATGTTGATTCAAAATAGAGTAAAAACTCTAATTGATCGTGTAACACCCTCAACCCATACCCGACCCGGATACGAGACCAGGATGTCACATTGACTATACAAAACATTACTCTAAAAAAATGATAAAACATTTGAACTTATATTATTAAAATAAAATAATATACATATGTTAATACAAGTTTATCAAAATACTCAGAGCATACACAACTTGACCCTTTGATTACATGTCAACATTCATTTACATAACAAAAGGACCTACTGATTAAGTTGCCTCTGATCTGATAGTTGCAGGAGTAGTGTTGTCCAGCTGCTTAACCTGTCTCGTCTACTTTCTCGAATCCTACGTGTGAAACACTCACACGCTAAGTCATCGACTTAGTGAGGCAATATAATAATAACAACAACAAAGAAATGTAATGAAAATGCCATAATAAAATGGAATGAGATGAAATCAAATACTTAACCATGCAGTTTATATCACCATGTTCCTTACCTGTAAGCATAGTACATTAACATTCATGAATTCATATTAATAAGATTATTGGCCCATGATACCATACTGAGAACCTAATGTATGTGAGTACTGTGAGGTTGTGCACTATGTTGTCACCACAGCTAGTATAAATGCACCGAAGTGTCACGTAGAATTGCAACGAAGTGTCGCGTAGAATTGCACCATAGTGCCATATAAGATTGTCCCTAAGGACCACGTAGAAAATTCCTTAAGAATCATATACATATGCCAAGGATCAAGTATGTGTCTCAAAAGACCTCACACATGTTCCAAAGAATACATATATGTCCCGAAGGACCGCGTAGACCCTCTACTCTTGGCATGCCAACTAACCTATAGTTCTCATCTACATAACATGGGCTTTTCCCAAATTACATAGTATATCACATATACATATCATTTTCTTACCTTCATTACATGGCTCATATAACTTTGCATATATATTCATTTAAAACATGTTACACAATGCACATAGTATGAATTCATATCATGCTTCACAATATGAAATGAATCATGCATCAATGTATTGAATCTAGACTTCTCACAAGTCTAGAACTGAATATATCGCTATAATCATGTTATGCATATGCACTCACCTATATTTCTTTGCTTTTTCCTCGATTGATCTTACTAGGCAATTATTCTGGAACTTGTTTAGGCTCTGTATCTGCATAGTAATTCATTGATACTTATCAATATACTAATTAATATATTCTAAACTATCATTTCTTGGGCTAAAAGAAAAGCCATTTTCATCTTTTAATGAAGGTATGCTTCGATGCACTACACCATGTATCGATGCATCCCTTGACGGGTGCATCGATGCACTATCTATGCATCGATACATAAATCCTATTCGATGTTTGTATTTAAGGGGGTGCATCGATGCACTACTTGTGCATTGATACACTGATGGCATTCGATGTTTTTATTTTAAAAGAGTGCATCGATGCACTTCATGTGCATCGATACACCTTGATCAATTTCTGGGATTTATCTTTAATGCATCGGTACACCTTGAATGTGCATCGATGCACATTGCCCAGAAATGTCATTTTAGCATGAAAATATCTTCATAATCTTCTCAACACTTTATGTCTCCCCTCTACTTAAACTAATTATTATCCATTCAATACCTTTAAAACTTAGAAATCAAATCTTCCACATAGATTTCAAGAATCTCCCTCAAATTCCAACATGTTCTAAATCTAATTCTGACCCTTCATATCCTTTAATTCTACTAATGACAAGTCAAATTTAGTCTTAAAATCTAATTAATACCTTTCTGTCAAGATTTCACTTATTCACCTCTTTTCTTTAATCCTTCCTAACTCCATCATCTTTTGATTTTAAGATAATATAAGCTTTTCTTAAGCTTAGTTAGCATCTAATGATCAATAAGCAACCTTAAATTCGATAAGAATTTGATCAACAAGAAAACTCACCTCTAGCTTGGCTTCACGGTGGAGAAGAAGAATGAAGAAGAAGAGAAATCTGGAAACTTTGGTCTTCCCCACTAACTTCCACGTGGTATAAAATATCCTCAACTAATATTTAATTATTTCCCTTATTAAAAGACTTATTTACCCCTTTAGTTCCTCATTCTTTGCTAATTGCTCCTACACAAAACATTTCAATCAATTCTTTGAACTTTTAATTTATCCAATTTGGTCACTGAATTTTTAAATCTCACAATTTGATCACTAACACGGTATGGAGGATGTTACAAATCTCCATCCCTTAAGAAAAATTTGTCCTCGAATTTTCATTGTACGAACAGATGATGATATTGAAGTCGCATATCTTCTTCACGTTCCCACGTCGCTTCTTCTACCATGTGATTTCTCCAAAGAACTTTAACCAACAAAACCGTTTTATTTCTCAATTACTTAACTTCGTGAGCCAATATTTGTATTGGTTCCTCTTCATATGTCAAATCAGGTTGAACTTCTACTTGTTCTAGTGCAACAATGTGAGAGGGATCGGACCTATATCTTCGTAACATGGACACATAGAAAACATTATGGATTTTCTCCATTTCTGGTGGCAAAGATAACTGGTATGCCACTGGTCCTATTCTTTTAACAATTTCATATGGCTCGATGAATCTAGGACTTAGCTTTCCTTTCCGACCAAATCTTAATACTTTTTCCATGGTGATACCTTCAGAAACACTTTATCCCCAACTTCAAATTCAATCTCCTTTCTTTTAAGGTCAGAATAGGACTTTTGCCGATCAAATGCCACTTTTAGGTTATGTTGAATTTCCTGAACTTTCTCTTCCATATCTTGAATCAAATCTAGACCGAGTACATTTCGATATTTGAGCTCATACCAGTTTAATGGCGTACAATATTTCCTCCCATATAACGCCTCATAGGGTGCCATTTTAATACTGGACTGATAACTATTGTTGTAAGCGAACTACGCCAGTGGTAAGTATTTCTCCCACGACCCTTTAAACTCAATGACACATGCTCGCAACATATCTTCAAATATTTGAATTGTTCTTTCTGATTGCCCGTCTGTCTGGGGGTGAAAAGCGGTACTAAAATTTAAGCGAGTCCCCAACGCTCCATGCAAGGATTTCCAGAATCTCGAAGTGAATCGAGGATCTCGATCAGAAATTATAGAAATATGCACTCCATGCAATCTAATAATTTCTCTAATATACAACTTCGAATACTTTTCCATAGAGAAATCTGTTATGACAGGAAGAAAATGTGCTGACTTGGTCAATCGATCAATAATTACCCAAATCGAATCTCTTTTGTTTGGAGTAAGGGGTAACACCGAAACAAAATTCATCGTTACATTTTCCCACTTCCATTGTGGAATGGAAAGTGTTTGCAATAATCCAGGCGGAACTTGATGTTAAACTTTGACTTGCTGACATGTTAAGAACTTGGACACAAATTCAGTAATGCTTCGTTTCATCCCTGGCCACCAATACCGATCTTTTAAATCCATATACATCTTGGTTCCACTCGGGTGCATTGTCAATGGACTACAATGAGCCTCTGTCAATAAATCTTTCTTAAACTCTTTATCGTCTGATATCACAATTCTTTCTTTATAATACAATTTCCCATTAGACTTCACCTCCAAAATCCTTAATTTCCTTATTCTTTACTTGCTCTATTCTTTTCAAACATATTTCATATTGGCTTTATAATTCTCTTATTCGGTCCAACCATGATGGTTTAAGTTTTAACTCTGCACATAGACCACCATCTCCAATCAAAGATAACCTTGCATCCTTAACTCATAAAGCTGCAAATGTTTCTCTACTTAAAGCATCTGCTACCACGTTAGCCTTTCCAGGATGATAGTCAATTATTATATCATAATCTCTCAAAAACTCAACTCATCTCCTTTGTCTCAAATTAAGCTCTTTTTTAAGTCATCAGGTATTTCAAGCTCTTATGATCCGTATACAAGTAACATCGTTCTCCATACAGATAATGACGCCAAATCTTGAGAGCAAACACCACTGCAGCTATTTATAAATCATGAGTGGGGTAATTCTTTTCATGTGTTTCAACTGTCTCGATGCAAAACTATTCACAAATGTGCGCTATGCTTTTCAATGGACTTCGAGTAAATCAGTATGTCATCAATAAAGACAACAACAAACTGGTCCAAATAGGGCTGAAAAATCTTATTCATGAGATCCATGAAAGTAGTAGGTGCATTCGTTACTCCGAATAGCATTACAATGAATTCATAATGGCCATATCTCGTTCTAAAAGCAGTCTTTGGAATGTCCTTCTCCTGAATCTTCAATTGGTGATAACCCGAACGTAGATCGATCTTCGAGAATACCGAAGCTCCTTTTAGCTGATCAAACAAGTCATCAATGCGCGCTAGGGGATACTTATTCTTGATGGTCACTTTATTAAGCTATCGATAATTAATGCAGAGACGCATTGACCCATCCTTCTTCTTAACAAATAACACTGGAGCTCCCCAAGGTGACACACTTGGTCGAATAAATCCCTTCTCTAACAACTCTTACAATTGATTCTTTAACTCTTGCAATTCTTTTGGAGCCATCAGATAAGGTGCCATTGCAATTGGAGCTGTTCCCGACATTACTTCAATTTGAAATTCTACCTCTCTATCTAGAGGTAATCCTGTCAACTCAACAGGGAAAACATCAGGGAATTCCCGAACTATTGAAATCTCATCTAATCCTTTCTCTTTAGCTCTTGTATCTATCACATTTGGAAGAAAACTTTGACATCCTTGTAGCAATAGCTTCTTAGCAGACATTAATGATATTACATTTGCTAAAGGATTAAACCTTTCACTGATCACACTTATTTCTGTTCCTCTTGGACTCTTTAGGGTTACCTTTTTCTATATGCAATTAACATCCCCATATTAATGGAACAACCAATCCATTCCCAAAATCACTTCAAATTCCTCAAAATTTAATTCCATCAGATTAACAGGGAATTCAATTCCCTGAATCTTTATGAGACACCCCTTACAGACTTTGTTCACCCGAGCACTATGGCCTACAGGGTTAGTTACTATAATCTCATTACTCGTAGCTTCTAAGGGGATCCTCAATTCCTTTACTAACTTACTTGTAATGTAAGAATAATTAGAACTCGGATCAATCAATACCAATACTAATTTATCATACAGCTGGAAAGTACCTACTATAATATCAGGGTCATCACGGTCTTTACTTGTCTGTAAAATGTACACCCGTGCGGTTGACCGAACTTCATGTTGAGCAAAGGATTCATACTGGTTCCTTCCTCTGCCTCTTTCTCGTCCTCTCTGTGAGGCAGAACCAACTCTCTCAGATGGTGCAGGTTCACCAACCATTAATGGACAATCCCAGATAAAATGTCCAGCATCTCCGTATCGGAAACAAGTCCCAACAGCCATCCGACACGCGTCAAAATGGTTTTTCCCACAATGCTGACACTGTCTTGCTTGACCTTGGTTGGATCTCCCAGCACCAGATCCCACTGACTGTGTCTGTCTAGGCCTTGCCTGACTTGCTCCCCTAGCAGATGATACAACTGATTCTGATCTAACTTTTGATCAAAATCCCGAGTTTCTTCCTCTTTTTGATGGTGCTGAGCTGGAAGAAACACCTTTCCTCTTTGATGTCTGAACTCTTAAGTCCTCGAATATCTCATTTTGAGCTCTTTCAAGAGCTTTGGAACGATTAATCACCTCTTGGAACGAGGAAAAATTTAATACTATCAATATTTCTTTCAATCTAGGGTGTAAGCCCTCCACAAACCATTCACACACATCTTTTTCAGTAGGCACAAGCTCAGATGCAAACTGACTCAACTTGTTAAACTCGCATTCATACTCATATACAAAGCGGTTCATATGTTTCAAGTTTATAAACTCCTGTTTCATCTGCCGAATGAACTGATCTCCTATATACTTGCTTTTAAATTCATCTAAGAATAAAGACCAAGTCAACTGGTCACTTGACATCCTCATGGCGACGTTCGTCCACCATATCCTTGCCTGACCCCTCAGTAACGAGACATCTCCATCTAACTTCTCCACTTCAGAATAGTGGAGACCATTCAACATGATTTTCAAATCATTTAACCAAAGATCTGCCGTAACCGGACCTTCCTCAGATTCTCCCTTAAATTCGGGAGCTCCTAAACTTCTCAACTCTTTTGCTACATTCATTCTTTGAATTGGTGGGGCAGGAGGTTAAAGACACGTCAGAATAGCGTCCAACGTCCTGAAGAAAGTGTCTTGGTCTTGTACAGACACTCCCTGAGATGCCTGTCCTTCACCTTTCCTGGCCAGGGCAGGTGAATTACTGCTTTCAGCAGGCCTGTCTTCTCTCGCTTAACTTCTGGAGCTATTATGTCTGGACATCTAATAAAATAAACACATTGTTCTATTAGTAAAACAACATACTTATACTATACCAGATCAGAAGTTCTCACTATTTATTGGCATATATTCCATTTAAAGACTCTATAGACTCTGATTTATACCTAGAATCGGCTAAACCATAGCTCTGATACAATTAAATGTAACACCCTCAACCCGTACCCGACTCGGATACGAGACCAGGATGTCACATTGACTATACAAAACAATACTCTAAAAAAACGATAAAACATTTGAACTTATATTATTAAAATACAATAATATACATATGTTAATACAAGTTTATCAAAAATACTCAGAGCATACACAACTTGACCCTTTGATTTCATGCCAACATTCATTTACATAACAAAATGACCTACTGATTAAGTTGCCTATGATCTGATAGTTGCAGGAGTAGTGTTGTCCAGCTGCTTAACATATCTCGTCTACTTTCTCGAATCCTACGTGTGAAACACTCACACACTAAGTCATCGACTTAGTGAGGCAATATAATAATAATAACAAAAAAGAAATGTAATGAAAATGCCATAATAAAATGGAATGAGATGAAATCAAATACTTAACCATGCAGTTTATATCACCATGTTCCTTACCTGTAAGCATAGTACAATAACATTCACGAATTTGTATTAATAAGATTATTGGCCCATGATACCATACTGAGAACCTAAGGTATGTGAGTATTGTAAGGCTGTGCACTATGCTGTCACCACAGCTCATATAAATGCACCGAAGTGCCACGTAGAATTGCACCGAAGTGTCGCGTAGAATTACACCGTAGTGTCATATAAGATTGTCCCTAAGGACCACGTAGAAAATTACTTAAGAATCATATACATATGCCAAGGATCAAGTATGTGTCTCAAAAGACCTCATATATGTTCCAAATAATACATATATGTCCCGAAGGACTGCGTAGACCCTCTACTCTTGGCATGCCAACTATACCTATAGTTCTCATCTACATAACATGGGTTTTTCCCAAATTACATAGTATATCACATAGACATATCATTTTCTTACCTTCATCACATGGCTCATATAAATTTGCATATATATTCATTTAAAACATGTTACACAATGCACATAGTATGAATTCATATCATGCTTCACATTATGAAATGAATCATGAATCAATGTATTGAATCTAGACTTCTCACAAATGTAGAACTGAATATATCGCTATAATCATGTTATGCATATGCACTCACCTATATTTCTTTGCTTTTTCCTCGATTGATCTTACTAGGCAATTGTTCTGGAACTTGTTTAGGCTCTGTATCTATATAGTAATTCATTGATACTTATCAGTATACTAATTAATATACTAATTGCATAATCTACTGGTTGATGTATATTATTCATCAATTGTATCAACCATGTACTCTCTTGAGCTGCCATTATTGCTGCTCGATACTCAGCTTTAGTGGTTGACAATGATATTGTTGGTTGTCTCTTGCTACACCAAGAAATTGTTCTGGAGCCAAGCTTAAACACATACCCAGTTGTTGATCTCCTGGTGTCATGATCTCCTGCATAATCAACATCACAATAACCAAATAACTTGCAGTCTTCATCTTTCTTGTACAAAAGACCATAGTCAATTGTACTATTCACATATCTCAGTATTCGTCGAACTGCTTCCAAATGAGGCTTCTTTGGATTTTGCATATACCGACTCATGACACCAACTGCATAAGAAATGTCAGGTCTAGTCAAGGTTAAGTAGATCAGACTACCTACCAATTATCGATACATTGTTGCATCTTCTAAATCTTTTCCTTCATGTGCACACATTTTGACATTTGGTTCTATTTGCGTTGAAGTTGACTTGCATTCGAGCATTCCAAACCTCTTCAACAAATCTTTAGCATATTTCTGTTGACACATAAATATTCCTTCATGTGTGCGATCAACTTCTAGACCAAGGAAGTGCTTAAGTTGTCCAAGTTCCTTCATCTGGAAACGAACTGATAAATTCTCCTTCGTCTGAAGAATTTCTGCCTCATCATCACTGGTTATGATTAAGTCATCCACGTACACTAGCACGATAGCTAGCTTACCTTCATTGACTTTTATGAACAAGCTAGAATCTGCAGGTGTTACTGAATAACCACTTTTCGTTAGAAATTCAGCAATCTTACCATACCACGCCCTAGGTGTTTATTTCAATTCGTAAAGTTATTTTTGCAACTTACACACATATTCAGGATGATCTTGACTCTGAAAGCCCATTGGTTGGGTAATGTAGATCTCTCGATCTAGATCTCCATAAAGAAAAGCATTCTTCACATCCATCTGCCACAAATTCTAGTCTTTGTTGGTTGCAAGTGCAAGTAAGACTCATACGGTTGTAAGTTTCGCCACTGGACTAAATGTTTCATCATAGTCTAGTCCATACTATTGAGAGAAACCACGAGCACTAATCGTGCCTTGTACCTCTCGATTGACCCATCAGGACGGCACTTTATCTTGTAAACCCATTTGCAATATATGAGTTTCACATCTTTTATCTTTGGCACAAGATCCCAAGTTTGATTTTGCTGAAGTGCATCGATCTCTTCTTTCATAGCTGTCATCCACTCAGAACTCTGCGATGCTTCTTCGAACGTCTCAGGCTCTGTTACTTATTCAATTATGGTTGTATTGGCATTTTTGGGATTTGGCCTACGTATTCTTGTTGACCTTCAGAGTTGAGATTGTGGAATTGATTCTTCTGTTTCACTAGGTCCACCTTCTTCGTTTGGTTGTTGATACATGCCAATTTGCCAAGGATTTTGATTCTGAGTCACTCTTTGTTCGATATTATCGTCATTTAGATCTCTTGATTCATCTGTTCTTGTTTGGAGTTGAACAGTATGCTCCCCTATCTTTTGTTGCAGATTGTCTCCAAATTCTCTCGAGTCTGGCAACACCTCATTCTCTGAGGACCACCAAGAAGATGCTTCATCAAATACTACATTTCGTGATGTGTAGCATCAACCACTCATTGGATCACAACATTTCCACCCATTTCTCTGGCTGTTGTATCCTACAAAGATACATCTAACAACTTTCTTGTCAAACTTGCTCCGTAAATGATTAGGAACAAACACATAACATACACATCCAAATACTCGAAAGTAGCTAACTGTAGGTTTCATGTTCCATAGTTTCTCAAAGGGTGAAACAAATTCTAACCTTGGTTGAGGAAGTCTGTTGATCACAAAGGCTGCAGTCCTCATTGCTTCAGCCCAAAACCTTCCAGGTATGTTCTTTGCATATAGCATACTTTGACAAATTTCTGCAAGATGCCGATTTTTTCTTTCCACTACACCATTCTGTTGTGGCGTGTTGGCACAAGTATACTGATGACGTATTCGACATTCCCTTAGGTATTGAGAGAACTCATTTGATTTATATTCTCCTCCGTTGTTTGTGCGCAAGCAACATATCTTCTTTCCTACTTCTCCTTCAGTCGAGTCTCTGAACTCTTTAAACTTTGAGAATGTGTCAGATTTTTCTTTCATAAAGAAAACTCATACATACCTGGAGAAGTCATCAATGAATGTTAGCATATTGCTAATTGAATGTTGCTTAACTGGTCTGAACACATCAGAGTGAACCAACTCCAACAGTTCTTTTGATTTAAACTTTGACTCGTCATATGGTAATTGGTGTGCTTTACCATATTGGATTCCTGCACATACCGTGTTTGGTCTCACATCTAGTTGAGGAAGCCCCTTAAGCATCGACTTATTCACCATAACTTAGAATAGCTAACGTGACCTAACCGCATGTGCCATAGATCTGATGTCTCATTTTTCCTTGTCATGTCTACATATGCAGGCTCTACTGACATCACGTAGATTGACTCCAAACGTCATCTCTCCATTGTTGGTGTTTCTGAGATATTGACGTCACGAAATACCTTCACGTCTTGAGGACCAAATAAGACATAATGGCCTGATGATGTTAATTGAGCCACATATAGCAAATTTTTTCTTCATTCCTGGGACATGATAAACATCTTGAAGTTGCATCTGGATAGAATTATATAGAGGCGTAACTATCGTCTTATCGATATGAGTTATCGGTAACCTTGAATTGTCAGCTGTCACCACCACACGACTCCATTGTACTCAGACAGGTTTTGCAACTTCTGTTTGTCACCTATCATATGATTTAAGCAGCCTGAATCTATGATCCAATCATTCTTGTAGTCAATCCGTTCCGGTGTTGTTACCGTGAGAGCTAATTCTTCTTCTTCCATAGCAAATAACGCTTCAGTATCCCAACCATCTTCATTATTCTCCTTCGAACTAAAAGTAGCATTATTACTTTCAACGGGCTTTTTCTTGGTCCAACAATCTTTTGCCATGTGGCCCATCTTCCCGCAGTTGTAACACTTGCCATCAAACTTTCTACTATTACCGCAATTCTTGGAAACTCCCCCTGAATGAGGGCCTCCCTTTCCTTGGTAATTTTTCACCTTGTCACCATCCTTTTTAGATCCACTGTCAGTATATCGCTGAAAAATGGCTCTACTTTTGCTGGTATAGAGCGCTTCCTCTTCACCCTTCAGCGAGACTCCTCCCATTTGCTTGGTCATGGCTTCTTGACCTGCAAACAAATTTTCAAACTCAACAAGCGATGGTTGTGTCGGCCATCCCTGTACAGCGGCAACAAACCCTCGATATTCGGGTCTCAAACCATAGACAATTATTCTTTTTTATCATGGATTCCCCAATAACAGCTATCAGATCTAATTCTGAAATTTCGCGACATATCGACTTCACCTTGTGAAAGTATTGGGCAACCGTCATGTCGCGTTGCGCCATTGATATAGGTTCATTCTCGAGAAGTTGCAATTTTGTATCATTCCTCTTCGAAAAGAGTGTAACAAAAGTGTTCCATGTTTCCTTTGGTGTTTTAGCATCCCGGATGTGCTCTAACATTTCTTCTTCAATTGTGGTCTTTAAAGCAAATATTGCTTTGCCTGCTTTAATTCTCCATTTTCACAAGATGCCATTGGCATTTTCTGCCGCCGGTTGTGTAACTTCACCACCACCGACAACCTCCCAAAGGTCTTGACCTTGTAAGTATGATTCCATACATGTTGCCCATGTGTTGTAGTTTTTGTTGTTGAGCTTTTTGATTCCTCCAACTACTTGAAGATCACCCATCTTAACGACAAGGCTTTGACTACACCGAACAAGCTTGAGTAACAAACGTGCAGAGTACTAAATTACTCTAAACACAAAGAAGCTCCACAAGATTTGTAATAACCCCGACAATAATCTCAAGAAATCTTTTCTGATGTGGAAGATTAGTTAAAAACTGTAGCCACAGAGCATACTTGGAATTTCAAGAGACCTTAAAAACATGGCTCGGATACCAATTGTTGAATCAAAATAGAGTAAAAACTCTAATTGATCGAGAAGAAAAAACTCTTTAGAATAATCTCACAAAATTGCAAAAGGGAAGAACTCTTAAAAAGCTTTCAATGCTTATAATTAAGCTTGATTGTTGGATGATAAAACTCAATACAAGTAGAGTATTTATAGGTTACAAGAATAATCTAAACCACTCATTAAATAATCACTAAATAATCTAAACCATCGAAATTAAAACATGAAAAGAATACTTAATTTTCACCTAACTAAATTGATGTAAGCAATGACATCAAAACTAAATTGATGTAAGCAAAGACATCAAATTAATTTAAGTGTGAACTTATTTAGGCTAATATTGAATTTTCAACAACCTATAAATATAACTAATTAATAAGCTCACTATAGGGCATGTGAGCTGTTTATGGATTTAGCTAAGCACATTTCATTTTCAGGGTTTCAAAAGAGCCAATCTCATTACTCAGTTAGGGCTCCACGGAGCTGGTTCCATCCCTATAAAGCCCTATAGGTGGTAATGTTGTTTTCCTCCAAAAATGACTCGGTTTTTCATTTGATTGTGATTATATAAAAAAACAATTAAGCAACTGCATAGACTAGATATCCTCCATAATCCAATAGTTTTCTTTATTCGATTAAATCCACGATGTGCGGTTGTTGTCGTTGTTGTTGTTGACAGAGAAACAGTTCGACGTTGTCTTCGTTAAATGATGAAATCGGAGAGTATGTTTCCATGAATTCAGCAGGACAATTGCAGGCCAATTGGTCTGTGCTTTTTTTTTATGATCATGAAATGTTGGGTTACTGATATGAGAAGAACATATTTCTTCTTGACTGTTGATGTGTTTGACTCATTAGAGAAAGCTAAATAGGTCTCAATGATAATACAAAATTAACTCTATTTTATCGAGCGTGGAAGACAATTTGAACTCATAAAAGTAAACAATGTGTTTGATTGTAAACTAAGCAAAACACTTGCAAACTCGTCAATCTCGTAACGAAATATAATTTAAAAATCTGGAAAGAAAGGGCAGAAGGAAATGAAATAGAAAGAAAGAGTGGTGTTGGCTTAGTTTGGTCGAGTGCAATCCCGTCGAATTTCGCCTTGATTTCCCGTCAAAACCCTTACTCGGCCTAGCTTAGTCACTGCAGCCACGAAAGCCTGGTTAAACGCTGCATTGCTCGATGCGAAAAGATTGACGGTGTTTCTCGACCTCCTATCCGAAAACAGTACCTGATCAGAGGTGAAGAGACCCTTTCCTTGTTGAAGATTCTTGTAGTAGACATTGTCGAATGTTCGAGGTGTGTTCGGATCCATGTTGATGGCGATTGTGGGGTCGACGATTCTCGGGCACATTTGCCTAAGATGCATGGCGTAAATATATATGTGACTAAAAAAACTCCCATACATGTATATGTTGATATTTGTATAAATATATATGTGACACTGTATAAGATCCGACTACAAGCCACACTTAAACCAGATTAACATATTGGGAAGTACCAAGTTCAAATCTCAGCCTCATCTATAAACAACCCTAACATTATGCCATAGAAATGTGACTAATTAATCTTCATGTTTAGCCACAATTAAGCAACTGCATGGACCAGATATCCTCCAAACTCCAGTAGTTTTCATTATTCGATAAAATCCACAACGTGCAGTTGTTGCTGCTACTGCTGTTGACTGGGAAACAGTTCGACGATGTCGTTGTTAGATGACGACATTGGAGAGTATGTTTCAATGAATTCAGCAGGAATACTGCAGGCATATTGAATTGTGCTTTTTTGATGATAATGTAATGTTGGGTTACTGATATGAGAAGAACACATTTATGCTTGCTTGTTAATGCGTTTCTGGATTCGAGTCTTCCAATAACATTTGATTTCGTTATCTGTCCTTCCGGGCAGAAACTGAGCTATTTTTTACCATCTACATATACATACATATGTTATTAAAATTTTATTAAAATTAGAATACAAATTACAAATAATAACTTAAAATTCAACCCAATTGTTAAAATTGAATCTAATCAATTCATGCAGATCAAAATCAGAATACAAAATATAAATTAATAACTTAAAAATTTCAGGCAGATGTTAGAAACCTATTTGGTGATTGAAAATAAATCAAACCCCCACATTGCTAAATCCTCAAAAATATATAGGCTTTAGAGAGGTGCACTTCTCTTTTTCTCATAAGCAAAATCCAAAATGTTGTACTTCAACTCATAACACACACCAATGAGAAGAAATGAAGAAGATCAACAGGTAACAGAGTTTTATAATTATTTGTTATATGAATAATGCATATATTGTTGCATATATATATATATATGGAGGAACAATATATGATCATAACATGAACTAACCTATTTCCCCACTTAGCATGCAGTTTCATGATCAAGAGTTCCTCTTTGAGAGTGATATTGCCTCGACGTATGTCTGGGCGAAGATAGTTCATCCATCGGAGTCGACAACTTTTTCCGGTACGTTTCAAACCTAACAAAACAATTTATTTTATATCATTAGGGTTACGATGAAAAACTAAAGTAGCACTATGCATGTTCTTCAATGAATTAGCTTTCTCGTATGGTTCATGAAAGCTTTATAAGAATAAGCTTAAATTAAAATTATATATATATATATTTACCAGAGGCTCTAGCAAGATGATTCCAACAACCTACACCATGCTTAGCAATATAGTTGATGAGAATAAAATCTTCTTCCGTTGTCCATGGCCCTCTTCTCACTTCAATAATTAGTAGAATCCAGAAAGAGTTATTGAGATAATACATACTCTTAAACTCACTCTTAACTCACTTTATTATAGTCCTAATTCGGTTAAATTTAATAGAAGGTCCTCCCTATATTATATTTTTATAGATTTAACCCCTTTATTACAATTTGATAATTTTTAGTTCTCTATATTTTGTGAAATTAATTGTTTTTACTACCAATATATATATATAAAAGACCTCTGTTGCTCCCACTTTCTTGTGCATGTGGAATTTTATTTACATACCGAGCCATTTATAATATATTATAAATAAAAGTTAAGTTGATATTATTTTTGGTATAATATATCATAAATGGTACTTGTACTAACAATAGTATTAACATGTTATTCTAGTTCTTGCTCACATGTGTTGGAAATAATAAAACCGCAAAACTACACCGTTAGCACTGACTGAACAAAATAATAAAAA
The DNA here is from genome assembly GCF_006381635.1 of Hibiscus syriacus. Classification (NCBI taxonomy): domain Eukaryota; kingdom Viridiplantae; phylum Streptophyta; class Magnoliopsida; order Malvales; family Malvaceae; genus Hibiscus; species Hibiscus syriacus. Next base: position 1,225 of record NW_024063512.1, on the reverse strand, counting down.
ATAAATTATCGAACGATTAGAACCGTGTCGTGGTGAAACCATTGCCTTAGAAACAAATTCACTCTGATGTGTGTAATCGCTACAGTAGACGGATTGTCCCCCGATGTTAACAGAGTCGCTCCAAGATTTCGTATACCCGAAATCGGATAAGTGAGTGTTGAGAGTAAATTGAGAAACTAACAAAGCCTCTCTACTTATAGGCTAAGTTCATGGACAAAAAAAATCGTCCAAGGAAAAAAATCAAATATTAATTTTCAAACTTATATTATATTGCAACAAGCCAAGACAAATGATAGTGATAGTAGTACACAAGAATGATCCTTATTCTCTATCACTCAACAAAGAATGGAAGAATGTACACTATAAATACTCAAGCTAATGGTATTTCCCACTCTGTGGGATAGTGTCTAAGCATTACTAACAACATGAAGAGAAGATCAAGCAAAAAAAAATTATTCCAAGGTTATCAATAAATTGCGCTTGATTTTGTATGTTTTCAATCAGTTTATTTATGTGTAAGAAGACAAGATAAGGAGAGCAATGTATCACGAATGAAGTAAATTAAATTGAAAATTTTATTTTGTATTAAGTTTTTGTAGTAATCAATTCCGATCAATGGAGGTTACTTAAAAGAAAAAAGAAAAACCATCAATTTCAAGATAGAAAAAAGAAAGAAAACTCAAGTATTTTCTATGTCTCAAAATGACTAATAGTGGAGTAAAGTAACATTGTATCCGATGACCGCGTCCGTTTGTTTGATCGAGTAAGTCCTAGCAAGGCAATACCCACGAGCCAGCCTGAACTTTCCGGTGCCTCCGACGACCGGTATTTCTCTCTCTTCTTTCATCACCGGATTCCGACCTGAAAGTGCTACCGTTGTAAGGCCCTGCAGTGAAAGCATACGTAAGGGTCATAAGAAGGCTCCACTCTTTTTCCAGCGATGACATGGCATAAATCCCTTGAGCACGCCCCAGCAACGTCGAGTTTCTGTTCGGGGTGACCGTCAGTGGGTTATCTATCACCGAAATGGACCCGAACGCTGCCTCCATGGGGTCTTGACCCGTGAAGTTCGATCGTTCGGCGACGCGGACGACCGTCGGATGGGGTCCTCCGACGATGTCATGCATGTAAAATTGGATCCGAGTCACCTTCTGTTTCAACGCAACTGCGTTATAAACAGCCAAAGAAAACGCCATGAAAACCAAAAATTTGGTCGCAAATGCCA